>NW_011495023.1:16864883-16865294 GCF_000754665.1 Bison bison bison
TGCTTTTGAATATGCTGTCTAGGTTGGTCATAACTTTCCTTCCAGGGAGTAAGCATCTTTTAATTTCATGGCTGCAGTCACCATCTGTAGTGATTTTGGAGCCCAGAAAAATAAAGTCTGCCACTGTTTCCACTGTTTCCCCATCTATTTCCCATGAAGTGGTGGGACCGGATGCCATGATCTTTGTTTTCTGAATGTTGAGCTTTAAGCCAACTTTTTCACTCTCTACTTTCACTTTCATCGAGAGGCTTTTGAGTTCCTCTTCACTTTCTGCCATAAGAGTGGTGTCATCTGCATATCTGAGGTTATTGATATTTTTCCCAGCAATCTTGATTCCAGCTTGTGTTTCTTCCAGTCCAGCGTTTCTCATGATGTACTCTGCATATAAGTTAAATAAACAGGGTGACAATA
>NW_011495023.1:16865490-16866922 GCF_000754665.1 Bison bison bison
AATAGATGTTTTTCTGGAACTCTCTTGCTTTTTCCATGATCCAGCAGATGTTGGCAATTTGGTCTCTGGTTCCTCTGCCTTTTCTAAAACCAGCTTGAACATCAGGAAGTTCACGGTTCACATATTGCTGAAGCCTGGCTTGGAGATTTTTGAGCATTACTTTACTAGCATGTGAGATGAGTGCAATTGTGCAGTACTTTGAGCATTCTTTGGCATTGCCTTTCTTTGGGATTGGAATGACAACTGACCTTTTCCAGTCCTGTGGCCACTGCTGAGTTTTCCAAATTTGCTGGCATATTGAGTGCACCACTTTCACAGCATCGTCTTTCAGGATTTGGAATAACTCAACTGGAATGCTATCACCTCCACTAGCTTAGATGTTAAATGAGGTTGCATAGTATTGCCTTAAAAAAAGAAAACTTTAGTGTTTTTTTTTTTTTAACTTTACAATATTGTATTGGCTTTGCCAAACATCGAAATGAATCTGCCACAGGTATACACGTGTTCCCCATCCTGAAACCCCTCCCACCTCCCTCCCCATACCATCCCTCTGGGTCGTCCCAGTGCACCAGCCCCAAGCATCCAGTATCCTGCATCAAACCTGGACTGGTGACTCGTTTCATACATGATATTATACATGTTTCAATGCCATTCTCCCAAATCTCCCCACCCTCTCCCTCTCCCACAGAGTCCATAAGACTGTTCTATATATCAGTGTCTCTTTTGCTATCTCGTATACAGGGTTATTGTTACCATCTTTCTAAATTCCATATATATGTGTTAGTATACTGTATTGGTGTTTTTCTTTCTGGCCTACTTCACTCTGTATAATAGGCTCCAGTTTCATCCACCTCATTAGAACTGATTCAAATGAATTCTTTTTAATGGCTGAGTAATACTCCATTGTGTATATGTACCACAGCTTTCTTATCCATTCATCTGCTGATGGACATCTAGGTTGCTTCCATGTCCTGGCTATTATAAACAGTGCTGCGATGAACATTGGGGTACACGTGTCTCTTTCCCTTCTGGTTTCCTCAGTGTGTATGCCCAGCAGTGGGATTGCTGGATCATAAGGCAGTTCTATTTCCAGTTTTTTAAGGAATCTCCACACTGTTCTCCATAGTGGCTGTACTAGTTTGCATTCCCACCAGCAGTGTAAGAGGGTTCCCTTTTCTCCACACCCTCTCCAGCATTTATTGCTTGTAGACTTTTGGATCACAGCCATTCTGATTGGCGTGAAATGGTACCTCATAGTGGTTTTGATTTGCATTTCTCTGATAATGAGTGATGTTGAGCATCTTTTCATGTGTTTGTTAGCCATCTGTATGTCTTCTTTGGAGAAATGTCTAGTTCTTTGGCCCATTTTTTGATTGGGTCATTTATTTTTCTGGAATTGAGCTGTAGGAGTTGCTTGTATATTTTGAGATTA
>NW_011495023.1:16867022-16868741 GCF_000754665.1 Bison bison bison
CTCCCATTCTGAAGGCTGTATTTTCACCTTGCTAATAGTTTCCTTTGTTGTGCAGAAGCTTTTAAGTTTAATTAGGTCCCATTTGTTTATTTTTGCTTTTATTTCCAATATTCTGGGAGGTGGGTCATAGAGAATCCTGCTGTGATGTATGTCAGAGAGTGTTTTGCCTATGTTCTCCTCTAGGAGTTTTATAGTTTCTGGTCTTACATTTAGATCTTTAATCCATTTTGAGTTTATTTTTGTGTATGGTGTTAGAAAGTGTTCTAGTTTCATTCTTTTACAAGTGGTTGACCAGTTTTCCCAGCACCACTTGTTAAAGAGATTGTCTTTAATCCATTGTATATTCGCATCTCCTTTGTCATAGATAAGGTGTCCATATGTGCGTGGATTTATCTCTGGGCTTTAGTATTTTTAAAAAGTATTTTAAAAATATTTATTTATTTTTGGCCGCACTGGGTCTTTGTTGCTATGTGTGGGCTTTCTCTAGTTGCAGCAAGTGGAGGCTACTCTGTAGTTGTGGTGCCGAGCTCCTCATTGTGGTAGCTTCTCTTGTTGTGGAGCATGGCCTCTAGGGCAAGGAAACAGTAGTTGTGACCCACAGGCTTAGTTGCTCTGTAGTGTGTGTGATCTTCCCAGACCAGGGATCTAACTCATGTCCCCGACATTGGCAGGTGGATTCTTAACCATTGGACCACCAGGGAAGCCCCAGAGTATTGGCTTTACCGAAGCAGAATGACATGTGTTCTAGTGAGAAAGATGGATACAAGTATATATACATATATATTCATGCACACATGTGCAAACATAACATACCTATACAGAGAGGGTATTTTCTTATTCATTTTTGACCTAGTTTTTCCTATATACCCATTTTAAAAAAGAAATGTAAAAGAAACAAATTCCCATCCATATGATTTTTTTAAATGAAAATCATGATCTCTTAACAAGAGCTCCTGGACCTTTTAAAAAAGCAGTTTATGGGTACAGATAATCATTTTTGAGTAAAGAGTAATTTAATTTTCCTCAGCATGCAGAACAAACAAAGCCTAACCTTTAAGAGGAATTCAAGTCTTTCCCTGGATAGAAGAGAAGTTTTGATATGTGTGTGAGGAAAAAAAACTGCCTTTAAATGATTCAGAACTGGGCTTTGCTTGTGGAAGATGCAGGCTTCCCTAGTGGCTCAGCGGTAAGGAACCCACCATACAGGAGATGTGGGTTCGATCTCTGGGTCGGGAAGATCCCCTAGAGAAGGAAGTGGCAACCCACTCCAGTATTCTTGCCTGGGAAATCCCATGGATGAGAAGCCTGGCAGGCTGCAGTCCATGGAGTCACAAAGAGTCAGACATGACTGAAGCAACTACACAGCAACAACAGTGGGAGGTGTAACTGTTAGTGCATGGAAGGAATTTGCTTTAAAGAATCCTTAACTGGAGAAAACATTCTCTGCCAAAGTGAAAGGTAGTGTCATAGCTATAAAGAGCGTGGGATGTTTGAAGATCTTGTCTGCCCCTGAATTGCATAACCTCAGGTACATCACTTGACATTAACTTTCTCATCTATAAATCTATAAAATGAAGATAGTAAGTCCTACCCTCTAGGTGATGTGGAGATGAAAGGAGATAATATATGTAAATCACCCCAGACGTTGCTCGCTGTAGAGCAGGCCCTTATGAGATGATGCCGGCTCTTGTTCTTAATGGTGGTTAATATCCAAGTGCC
>NW_011495023.1:16868841-16900804 GCF_000754665.1 Bison bison bison
AATGGTGGTTATTAATATCCAAGTGCCCTCCGCCTGTAAAGGCTGATGCAGTGAGATGGACAGAGCTCCCTCCTGCTTGGGGTGAGTGCCTTGTAGCCTTCAGAGGCCAAGCGTGACCCTGAATTAAATTTAATATATGAATGCTTAAAGCTATTTCAGGCTTCCCCGGTGGCTCGGCAATAAACAGTCAGCCTGCAGTGCAGGAGCCGCAGAAGATGCAGGTTCGATCCCTGGGTCAGGAAGATCACCTTGAGAAGGGCATGGCAACCCACTCCAGTATTCTTGCCTGGAGAATCCCATGGACAGAGGAGCCTGGTAGGCTACAATCCGTGGGGGTTGCAAAAAATCGGACATGACCGAGCGACCTAGCACATATGCATGAAAAGCCATTTCAATCCAAAGCAGGCAGAAATGAGAATTTGTATCATGAGAAATTATATAATTAATTAAAATAAATAAATATAAACTGATTATATTGGTCAGAAAAAATAGTATCATACATATGAGGCCTAAGAATTGCCCAGTTATTCTTGAATTTACTCATTTATCAAATGTTTTCTGTATGTCCTAGATTGCTATTAATATTGTTTAACAAAGAAAAATTGCAGATTTTTAAATTATGGTTTTGTTTATATTTCTTTCATCAAATATTATTACTTATGGAACATGAGAAGTTTGCTGAGCATATTTCATTTATTAATTAAATGCTGAGTGATTTATGTCTGTCTATAAAGTATGGTACTTTTGAATTTCAGACTTGTAAGCATGTGTGGATGCAAACACAACATGCACTAATGTATGAAATTCAAGTAGGACATCACAGCAGAGTTGTGGGGCTTAAGAAAACCCATGGCATCATTTACTATCTTCTAACAAAATTTCTTACAATGGAAGCAGATTTAATGATCACATAAAGTGGAGGGTGAAAAAGTTGGCTTAAAGCTCAACATTCAGAAAATGAAGACCATGGCACCTGGTCCCATCACTTCATGGGAAATAGATGGGGAAACAATGGAAACAGTGTCAGACTTTATTTTTCTGGGCTCCAAAATCACTGCATATGGTGACTGCAGCCATGAAATTAAAAGACGCTTACTCCTTGGAAGCAAAGTTATGACCAAACTAGATAGCATATTCAAAAGCAGAGACATTACTTTGCCAACAAAGGTTCGTCTAGTCAGGGCTATGGTTTTTCCTGTGGTCATGTATGGATGTGAGAGTTGGACTGTGAAGAAGGCTGAGCGCCGAAGAATTGATGCTTTTGAACTGTGGTGTTGGAGAAGACTCTTGAGAGTCCCTTGAACTGCAAGGAGATCCAATCAGTCCATTCTGAAATCAGCCCTGGGATTTCTTTGGAAGGAATGATGCTAAAGCTGAAACTCCAGTACTTTGGCCACCTCATTCAAAGAGTTGACTCATTGGAAAAGACTCTGATGCTGGGAGGGATTGGGGGCAAGAGGAGAAGGGGACGACAGAGGATGAGATGGCTGGATGGCATCACTGACTCGATGGACGTGAGTCTGAGTGAACTCCGGGAGTTGGTGATGGACAGGGAGGCCTGGCGTGCTGCGATTCATGGGGTCGCAAAGAGTCGGACACGACTGAGTGACTGATCTGATCTGATCTGATCTGAAGACAGTACTTACCAGGAACTATGCCAGATGCTATGAGGAATCCAAAGATAAATCAGACAGAAGACTGTGCTATTATAAAACACAAAATCCTCGTAGAACAGCAGACATGTATATAATCAAACAGAATAAAGCATGACAAATGCTGCGCTAGACGTGAATATGGTATACCTGGAGAACAGTTGATTGAGCCAGAAGTTTGAGGCTGGTCAGGAAACATGACCAGACGTGGCATTTGCTCAGGACATGAGCACAAGTGTAGAAGACAGAGAATGGGGGTTAGGGGGTCATGGGACATGGATTAAGCTGGGAGAGAATTAGATGAAACTCATTAGAAATTCCAGTGCCTTCTATTTAAATGTTTCCTGATTTTGGATAAAGAATTTTAACATTGTAGTATCACTCAGATAGTTTGTACTATGTTAAAAGCTTTCCCCTATTATAATAGTGTTGATATTATCCCTTTCTGTGTGAAAATATTATTTACAGAATCTCTAGAAGTTCATCAAATGTATTTTGTTACAATTTTCTATCTTTTCATATTTTCAGGTTTTGGAGATTTATGGTTTTCCCAAAGCTTTCTTTTTTTGTTTGACATTTTCAAATGAGGAACTAATAATGTAAGGACATGTATTTTGTGTTGGAAAACAGCAAACTGTAGCAAGTGATTAACCATGTTTCTAGGGTGGGGAGGAGGAAAATTACATGCTAAGGCCAGCTACAGTGGTAACCTATACTGTAACTTTGTTGAAGGAAAACACCACTGGGATTGAAAATGCAAATGGATTTGTTATTGATACAGGGAAACATACAAATGAGCAACCTTGCCAAATGTTCCTTTTAGAGGGACAGTTTATGTTTTTTATGTGCCTGGAAGACGTTGACTGTGGTTTGCCAATTAAGCATGAGTGTTAAGTCCCCATACAGTTAATTAAAACAAGTCCCATTCTTCATTGGTCAGGAAAGAGCCTTAGGTCCAGGGGAGGGCTGTTTTGCTGGAGTCATTCAGAACTCTGAAGACTTTTGCCAGTTTCACCATTCAGTCTTGCTGTTTCGTAGGCAAGACGATTGTGAGTAGAAAGGTCTTACAGAAATCTTCTAACACTTTTCTCAGCTCTGTCATAACATTTATATTGTTTAAACATAGTTATCAAATTGTGTGTGCTGTTTTTATTCAGTAAGAGTAAGAATAAATGGAGCTGAGAAAATGGCAGATGCTTTGAGGCAAGATGTAGTGGGTCTTAATGACCCCCTTTGGAAACATCGCAGTTAGCTGAACATGCTCTGTACAACTCCTACTAATTTTCGAAACCTGTGCATTATTTAACTGTGAAGCCATAACCATTACTGTCTATCATGTGAATTCAGATTTAAAGCTGGTAAAAAAAAAAAACAACACCTTGGATTTTCTGATTCAATAAACTACTATAAAAAATAAACATATCACAGCCTAAAAATATATTCTTATGTCTTACAGACATAAAAATATGTACTTGCATCTCACAGAAGTAAATGTTTTGGTATTAGTGAATATAGCATTTCAACTAAAGGAATATTTGGGATAGCTAGTTAATAATATATATATATGTATTTTTAAGTTTAGGAAAATAATCTTACTTATTTTAGACTCTTAATATCAGGGGTGTGTGTATGTGTTCAGTTGCTCAATTAGGTCCTTTATAAACTTCTTCATGAATTCTCTGTCTTTGGTGAGCTTTAAAGCATCCTGGCATATAGTGGTTTCTCAAATGTATATTAAATTTTGTTTAAAACTGCTTGAAACTCTCATTTTTTCAAAAAAATCTTATTGCCTAGATGCTATGAAAACACTGTAATCTGTTTTTTAGTGAAACACCAAGCTGAAGTTCTCAAGTCTGTGTGTTTATTTAACAAATATTTTATTGCCTTTGGAGAGGCAAGGAGCAAAGAGAAACAGGAAACCAAAGTAAGATCCACTCTCTTATAGCTCAGATTCAGTGAATAAAACTGGGCTGTCTTTCCAAGCATTTTACTGTTTATGAGGATTCAAAGACTTTGACTGTGTGGATCACAATAAACTGAGGAAAATTTTGAAAGAGATGGAAATACCAGACCACCTGACCTGCCTCTTGAGAAACCTATATGCATGTTAGGAAGCAACAGTTAGAACTGGACATGGAACAACAGACTGGTTCCAAATAGGAAAAGGAGTACGTCAAGGCTGTATATTGTCACCCTGCTTACTTAACTTATATGCAGAGTACATCATGAGAAATGCTGGACTGAAGGAAGTACAAGCTGGAATCAAGATTGACGGGAGAAATATCAATAACTTCAGATATGCAGATGACATCACCCTTATGGCAGAAAGTGAAGAAGAACTGAAGAGCCTCTTGATGAAAGTGAAGAAAGAAAGTGAAAAAGTTGGCTTAAAGCTCAACATTCAGAAAACGAAGATCATGGCATCTGGTCCCATCACTTCATGGGAAATAGATGGGGAAACAGTGGAAACAGTGTCAGACTTTATTTTTGTGGGCTCCAAAATCACTGCAGATGGTGATGGCAGCCATGAAATTAAAAGACACTTACTCCTTGGAAGGAACCTGGATAGCATATTCAAAAGCAGAGACATTACTTTGCCAACAAAGATCAGTCTAGTCAAGGCTATGGGTTTTCCAGTGGTCGTGTACAGATGTGAGAGTTGGACTGTGAAGAAAGCTGAGCGCTGAAGAATTGATGCTTTTGAACTGTGGTGTTGGAGAGGACTCTTGAGAGTCCCTTGGACTGCAAGGAGATCCAACCAGTCCATCCTAAAGGAGATCAGTCCTGGGTGTTCATTGGAAGGACTGATACTGAAGCTGAAACTCCAGTATTTTGGCTACCTCATGCGAAGTGTTGACTCATTGGAAAAGACTCTGATGCTGGGAGGGATTGAGGGCAGGAGGAAAAGGGGACGACAGAGGATGAGATGGCTGGATGGCATCACTGACTCAATGGACATGAGTTTGGGTGAACTCCAGGAGTTGGTGATGGACAGGGAGGCCTGGTGTGCTGCAATTCATGGGGTGGCAAAGAGTTGGACACGACTGAGTGACTGAACTGAACTGAACCTGAAAATGGTTTGTTGTCTTGTTGTCTAATCACAGTTTCATTCTTTGAACATAGTACTGGGGCTGTTTCCTAAGCTCCTCTCCTGGTTTTTCTTCTCTCCTCCCCTCTCTTCTCAGTCTGGGGAAAGAACACCAAGCTAAGAACTGAACTCTGGTTCTTCTGCCCTTTTTTCTGGGTTCTTTGCTGTGCTATGCTGTGCTCACTCAGTTGCATCTTACTCTTTGCGACCCCATGGACTGTAGCCTCCCAGGCTCCTCTGTGGAATTTTCCAGGGATCAAACCCACATCTCTTGCATCTCTTGCATCTGCAGGTGAATTCTTTACCACTGTGCCACCTGGGAAGCCTCTGGGCTCTTGGAATCTTGGCTGAATCAGTGAGCCTCAGTTCATTCTTCTTTCAAATAGGGATAATAATTCTTGCCCTGAAATAGTCAAATGAGATAAGATACCATTGATACTGTTGATTCTCATCATTCACAGTAGTTACATTGTGTAAGGTCACAGGAACACTGAATTAACTAAAACTATACCATGGCTCCCAGGGGAGATGCAGGGTTAGGTTCCTGTGAGTCTCTGGTCACCATACAACATTTTCTCATCTATCAATATAGAACCTGCTTTTATGTATGTTTCTGTTCAAAGACACCTCGCTGAATATATCCTGTTGATTCCTTGACATGAATTTGCCTCACAGAGACAGCATTATAACTCATGCCTGAACAACACTTATCTGACACACGTGTTTTCTCCATTAGGTGCATCAGACTCTTCTAATCCATAGGGACACCAGACAGCATATCAGCACTATTCTCAAAAACTATTTTAGACAGTGAAATCACTAACAATGGGGAAAAAATACCAAAAAAATGTGGCACTAAGTAGACAGCAAAAAGAACACTTGTTTATACCATGGGAGCTGAGGCAAGGCAAAGTGTCCACCACCACTGGGAATGTGACTCAGATTTGGAGATTATAAATAAATTTTAGCAAGCAGGTAAATTTACAAATAACAGAATCTGCAAATGAGGATCCGCTGTGTAGGAATGCCTTTTGTAAACTCTTAGAGCACAATATAAATCTCAGAATAAGTTGCAGAATAAAACTTCTTTTGGAACTCACATATTATAACTTTGTGCAGTGTTGATATTATCAATGTGAAGTTAATCAAGTAATAATATGTTATTTGAGAGCAGCTACAAGTTCTTAGCCCAGTAAAGCTATAAAAACAGCTCTTACTGTGAACTCTGTCTCTTCAGCACTCACATTTAGTGCACAGTAGCGATGAGAACCACTGTAATTTGACGCTTTGTGTTTAGTGGTTAACGTGGCTTTGTGACCTCATTATGGGGAAGGGGAGGGAACATTCCCTATGTTTTACCAAAATATTATGTTTCTAAATATGTGACATTCATATGGAAGTATTTTGATCTTAACTAGCAGTGTAAACGCTGTTCTTGGCCTTTTGGTACCATTTTATGTTGCAGACCAAGTACAAATTGACATTTTCAAGCTGGTTTTGGTTAACTCCTTAGTGTTGCAAATTGGAACTTTCCAATGTAATAACTTCTGCAAAATACCGCTGTATTAGTATGTTATGCTGTTGACAGAAGTACAAATGGAAAACACACACATACCTATGGAAGTTTCCTCATAGGACAAAATGGAAATGACTTGGGTGGCCTAAGCCTTATCAGGCAGACCTCATACTGGGAGTTATTTTCCTAGTTGAGATAAAATACTAGAGTCAGGAATATTCTTCTTAGTAAATTTGGATTAGGACTATTTTCATCATTGGAAATCGCCAGACTTCCTGTGCTTCAAACACAGACTACCATCAGATTATCCGCTCAGGCCTGGATCAGTGTCACTGTAGCCACTTGGCAGCGGAGTCTTTCGGAAACTCCAATTAACCATGTAAATATATTTCATAGCATCACCTCTCACTTTGTCAGGACCCCCGCTGCCTTTCTATCATTAACATAAATGCAGGTGCAAATAGCATTTATGTACTTTGATAGGAAGCAGTTGGAAACATCTCACCGTGGGACCCAACACTTTGAGATTGTGTACATCTGTTCCAATAATGTATGCAGCCCCAGCGACACGAACACAAGGATGCGAACATCTGCCCCCGAGACCGTTTGCCATATAGCAGATGCTAATGTCTTTATTTATGCAGATGGCTGGCGTGACGAGCCGAGAAGGGATAAAAGGGAAGAAGTTTGACAGCAGTATTTCGATGTTATGAAGCCAGGAATATAGGTTAGGCATTTTATGTTTGTAAAAGTCTACTACTAATAAATGGGGAAAAAGTGGAAACAGTGACAGATTTTATTTTCTTGGGCTCCAAAATCATTGTGAATGGTGACTGCAGTCATGAAATTAAAAGATGCTTGCTCTTTGGAAGAAAACTATGACAAACCTAGACAGTATATTATAAAACAGAGACATACTTTGCTGACAAAGGTCCATACTGTCAAAGCTATGGTTTTTCCAGTAGTCATGTATGGATATGAGAGTTGGACCATAAAGAAGGTTAAGCACCAAAGAATTGATGCTTTTGAACTGTGGTGCTGGAGAAGACTCCTAAGAGTCCCTTGGACAATAGGGAGATCAAATCAGTCAGTCCTAAAGAAAATCAACCCTGAATATTCATTGGAAGGACTGATATTGAAGCCAAAGCTCCAATATTTCGGCCACCTGATGCAAAGAGCCGACTCATTAGAAAAGACCCCGATGCTGGGAAAGATTGAAGGCAGGAGAAGAAGGGGGTGACAGAGGATGAGATGGTTGGATGGCATCACAGACTCAATGGACATGAGTTTGAGCAAACTGTGGGAGATGGTGAAGGACAGCGAAGCCTGGCGTGCTGCAGTCTGTGGGGTTGCAAATAGTCTGACACAACTTAGTGACTAAGCAACTACTACTAATAGGAATAGAAATTCATAAATCTTGTCATGCTTTGAGTAGAGTAAACATATTGTTGTTTCTTTAAATTAATTCACATCAAAACCCTAAAAACATTTATAGAAATTCCAGCACTTAAATCAGAAGCAGCAATTAATGATTATTTTTGTCTTGATAAAGTAATTTTAAATTGGTTTTGAATGCCTTTTGCTAAGAGTACTGAAAAAATTGTGCTCTTAAAAAAAAAATTACAGTACTACTAAGAGAATCTTGTGATGATAGTTCTTAAAATTGGAGAAAAAAATAAAAATGTCATTAGTTTAAATATATTGAGTTGGCCAAAAAGTTCATTTGGGTTTTTCCATAAGAGGTTACAGAAAAACCCAAACAATCTGTTTGGCCAACCCAATAATTTATAAGATATTTCATGAATATAAATTCAAATTGAATACAATATCAAATACAAATTTGAAGTATTACATATTTTTAATACTTTGGTCAATCAAAAATTTTTTATTTAAGCCATATTCTAATATTTCCAACTAATGACATTTAACTGTAATTTATATTTTTATTAAAGTAAATTACCAAAAAGTTTATTTTTATAACTCTGCTAAGGATCTGCTTTACAGATTCTCACACAGGAAAAAGGTGAAGGAAAAACTTGTCAACCCAAAATGAGACATTTCCAGATTTTATTTTCTATTCTCATTCACATACACACAAAAGAAATCACAGAATCTTCAAAGATCTGTAATATCAGATTTTATCTAGTTAGCAGTTCTCAAATATTTTAATTTCAGGCCCCTTTACATGCTTAAAAACTACTGAATATTTGTTTATGTCAGTTGTATCAATTGGGATTTACCATTTTTGAGATTATAAACTGAAAAAATATGTATTTGTGGATTCATTTTCAAATAACAATAATCTGGGCTTCCCTGGTGGTCCAGTGATTGAGTCCGCCTTGCAATGCAGGGGACACCGGTTTGATCCTTGATCTGGGAGGATCCCACGTGCCTTGGAGCAGCTAAACTCACGCACCACAACTACTGACCCTGTGCTTCAGAGCCTGAGAGCTACAGCTACTGAAGCCTGCATGTGCAGAGCCTGTGCTCCTCAACAGGAGAAGCCTCGGAAGTGAGAAGCTCCCGCTCACCACAACTAGATAAAACCCTCAAGCAGCAGCGAAGACCCAGCACAGCCAAAAATAACTAATAATAATAAAATAACAACAGTAATCTCACTACAGCTTAACATATTTTGTGTAATTGGCTGTATTTTCCAAAGCCAAAGAATTAGAAGACTTATTACTGATTTACATTTTTTGCAAATCTTTAAAGTCTGGCTTCATTGAAAATCATAAGAGTCTCCGACTCTTTTCTGGTCCTGTAGCCAGTATGTTGTGATAGATTGTTTATATTGGAGTGTTTGAAGAAAATCTAGCTTACAGTAACTGGAAAGCGGGTATTTTAATGGCCTTCTCAGACAATTGTGGATATTTTTCTTTGCTACTAGACCAAAACATGCCAGGTAACTGTAACAGAGCTTAAACAAGTCAAGTAAGGTAACAGCTTACAGTGTAGCTGTAATGTGAAATTGAAATTGTATTGTATTCTTGTATTCTATTACATTTTGGTCTGTCTGACACTTGAATCTTTTGCTCATTCATGCAATGTTTATTAGAGAGCGTTAGAACTTCCCTGGTGGTCAAGTGGTTAAGAATCCGCCTTGTACTGTCAGGGGGCACTGGTTCGATCCCTGGTCCAGGAAGATTCCACAGGCCAAGGGTCAGCTAAGCCCATGCACCACAACTACTGAGCCTGAGCTCTAGAGCCTGCAACTCGCAACTGCTAAAGCCCTTGTACCTACAGCCTGTGCTGGGCAACAAGAGAAACCACTGTGATAAGCCCATGCTTCACAAGTAGCCCCCACTTGCTGCAACTAGAGAAAGCCCTCACAGCAGCGAAGAACCAACACAGTCAAAAATAAATAAATAAAATTAGAAAAAGAAAACATTAGTTCACTGAATTACACAGGTCTTCTATATATGCCATTTTATACAGTATTTTGGAAATCTTATCTGTTAAAATAAACACCAGTCTTGTCTAGAGAAGGCAATGGCACCCCACTCCAGTACTCTTGCCTGGAAAATCCCAGGGACGGGGGAGCCTGGTGGGCTGCCGTCTTTGGGGTCGCACAGAGTCGGACACGACTGAAGCAACTTAGCAGCAGCAGCAGTCTCATCTAAAAACCTACTAAGTATAGGAAAGCTTCAGGCTCTTGGGGATGCCTTTAAATTTTCCAAAATTCTAATGCTGCTCGAAATAATAATTTTTATTCTTGACCATGAGTACAGCCAGATGTTTTCTCTTGTAATGACAAGCTTCACTCATCCACTTTTGAGAAAATGTCTGCCCAGTACCCAGCACTGAACATGATCTCTCAACATATGTCTGTCAGATGTTCTTTCAAGTAAGGATGGTTATTCCAATGAAGAGCAGCTAGTTCAGCTTCAAACCATCCACGAGCATTTTTCCTCAGGGCTACCACCATGCCTCTGTGCCACGGAAGTCATGTCCTCATGCAGGATTTTATAAAGGCATATAAGCTCAAGGTCTAACAAAACTAAATTTTCGTCCTGCTTTTCTGTTGTTCTGCCGAGGGAGCCTGGTGACAAAGAATGCGGCTGTTTGGACAGTTTGCTGTCACGTCCTGAGTTCATCAGTTTTACAGTTACATCCTCTGTCTCATCAATGCATTGTGTGCAGAGGTCAACAGTGGGGAAAAGGCAAGTGACATCTTATTACGAGCAGGAAAAGAGAGTGGGGAAAGCCTCCCGGGTCAGCAGACTGTACTTTGAGAAACAGTACTCTAGAAAAATTCCCGCTTGGTAAAAAGAGGATGTTCAGGCCTATAAGGATTAGGATTTCATGCAGGCTCATCCCAGCAGCGAGTGAAAGAGCCAAAGCCAGACCTCTGCTCACGTCTGCACATGTAATCGACTTGCTCCCCCGAAAAGGTCCCCACCACCAACAACCAAAAAAAGAAGATGCTAGTTCTGTCAAGTTCACTAAAGGTATAGGACTTACCACATGAGGAATGTGAAAGTTCTTTCAGCATTTTCAGACATTTTCATTCAGTTATAATATTCTTCAATGACCTCAATTTTGGAAGCAGATGGAATAGAATTTGAAAAAAATCTGGAAAACTTAAAATTCTATCTGAAATTATAAATAATATTCTATCTGAAATTATAAAAAGTAATTAATGACTTTTTCCTTTCATTTTTGCGCATATTAAAAAAAAAACTCTTATGTCAGTGCCTAAAAGTGTTATTAAATAGACTGTGTAATTAATGATTTTTAAAAGTTTCACTTTGGTGTAAACCTAGGCTGTTTGTTCACCAGAAGCTCTGTTAAAGAAGGCCACCATGGAGTTTGGGATTGACACATACATACCACTATGAATAAAATAGATAACCAACAAGGACCATATAGCACAGGGGACTCTGCTCAGCACTCTATAATAGCCTATATGACAGAAGAATCTAAAAGTGACTGGATATATGTATAAGTGACTCATTTTGCTATATGGAAACTAACACAGCATTGTAAATAAACTATATGTCAATGAAAATTTTTAAAAAGAAAATAATATAAAAGAAGAAGGCCACCACCCTAGAAGAAGCCTGGCATTCAAGCACATTGTGAAGGAACTCTTTCTGTGTAAATTTCCTTAAAAGTCTTAAATTTCCTGTAAATCTCCAGCAACCATGCTGTTAGAAAAGGAAGCTCTTTGTCTCTCCTGATGGTTACGTTCTCTGATTGGAAGAAGTTGAAAAGACTAACTGTCTCAACATAGAGATGGATGGTGTGGCACTCACAGTCATTGGAGGAGACTGACATATTAACAGAGTCATCGGCAAACCCCTTCATACATTCAGTGTGTTGAAATGGAAGGAGAGCAACTTTGGGGCCAGACAGACCTGGGTTCAAACCCATCTCTCCCCTGCCAGCTTGTGACTTGCCAGAAAGATTAAGTGTCTGCATCTGTGATCCAGAATACTATGATCAAGAGCTAGTGGAAGATGAAGTCAGATCGTACTTTGAGTACCGAATCTGACCCATGATGGAGGGACATTTTAGTCCTTCACTAGGGGGCTTATGGTTTAGGGTAAGGGAAGACGCCTGTTGATAAGTAGAAACAGGGAACATATTATATACTCTACCTGTGGTAAGAGTTCTCAGAAAGAAAAGAAAGGAGATAGGGCAGTAGCTTGAAAGGGAGAGACAGCCCAAGGATTATTTACAGTTGTTGATTTTGTTTGTATAGTTTTGTATCCAGCAAAAGCACAGGAGAAAGCAACACAGTGTAGCTAAGAGCTATCAGGTCACTCATCTAGTAAATAACACATTGTATGATGGCCGTGTACCAGACAGGAACTGGGGGCCAAGGTCCTGACAGTGAGCTTACCTTGTAGGAGGAGGAGACAATCTCATTATAAAAATAAGTGCTGTGAAGGACAATTAAAGTAGAGAAAGAAAAGAGCTGTGTGTGTGGCTGAGCACTGCCTTTAGGTGGGATGACCGGGGGAAGCCTCCTGACTTCAGGGGTCTCACTGATGGTGAAGAAGCCCTGAGGCCACAGAGGGGCCTGGAGACACGTGTGGGTGCAGCACAGCATTGGGAACACCCCATTTCCTGATTCAGTTCAGTTCAGTCACTCAGTCATGTCCGACTCTTTGCAACCCCACGAACCACAGCACGCCAGGCCTCCCTGTCCATCACCAACTCCCAGAGTTTACCCAAACTCATGTCCATTAAGTCAGTGATGCCATCTAACCATCTCATCCTCAATCGTCCCCTTCTCCTCCTGCCTTCAATCTTTCCCAACATCAGGGTCTTTTCAAATGAGTCAGCTCTTCACATCAGGTGACCATTTCCTGATACTAAGGCATATATCGTTTCATCTATCGTGTTGCAGGACTTCAGATGAATGGTGCATATTTAGAGCAATAGAGATGCTTGCTCCTGACCCCCTACCCCAGAGAAGATAGACTTATTTGTGTTGTATCATTAAAGAGGGGAGTGTAGAAATAGGAAGAAGAGACAGTGATCTCTCTGTTCCCCACAAGGTCTCAGACACTTTAAGCTGCTATAACAAAGTACCATGGTCAGAGTGGCCTCTAAACAGCAGAAATTTATTTCTCAAGTTCTGGAGGCTAGAAGTTCAAGATCAGGTTCTAAATGGTGAGAGCCCCCTTCTGGGTAGCAGACTGCCATCATCTCATATATCCTAACATAGCAGAAAAAGAGGAAGAGAAATCTCTGGAGTCCCTTTTATAAGGCATTAATCCCATTCACGAGGGCTCCACCCTCATGACCTACTCATCTCCTAAAGGCCCCATCTCCTAATACCCTTACACTGAAGGTTAGAATTTCAACATGTGAATTTGGTGGGGGCGGGTACGGGGTGGGGGGGAATGAGTCACCAATATTCATTTCATTGCAAGGTCAATGCCACAATCACTGACAAGGGAGAGAGATGGGGATAGGGTGGGGTGGGGCAGAGGGGTGAGGCTTCAGAAAGGCAACAGGAACAACCTGGCTGGTCCCAGTGAAGAACTGAAGGAAGTCTGTTAGGATAAGAAACAGACTGTGGAATTGGTCTGCAGTCCGAGACTGGAAACCTTGCATTTATGATGTTGTCCAGTGTTCACAATGGCTCGGTTTCTCTGGCTCCAGGCAGTAGGTAGTGGGAGCGGAAAGTACAGGGTGGGACCAGTCAGGGTAAGCACTGTGGAAAGACACCCATGGCATTCTGGGAGTATCCGTGGATGATCAGGCATGAAACCTGATCTGGACTGGGAGTATCTACCTAAGCACACAAACCTACAGAGTCTCAGGGAAAAGAGAGCAGGTGGGTTGTGTCATCATTTCATCCCCTCAGGGAAAATGAGTTAACTCTTACACATTCCTAACCTGGAGATGAGAGTAAATGTTTCCTTCTGCCAGGTCTCTAGTTGTATCCAGAGAACAAGAAAGATACTGACAGAGGAGAAGCTGGGCAGACTTCAAAAGAAAAGGAACCCAGATTGGTTCTATAGCTTTCAAACTCTGATGCCTTCATTTTTATTCTTTATTTTTTTAGTGATTCAGGTCAGCATCAGCTGAACCTCAGAATCTGTACAGTATATGTGAGTTAGCCCACACAGAGCCAGGCTGGTCAACCTCATAGAAATAGTTCCCTGCATACCCAGGATCTCAGTGTCAGCAGTGTCTGGCACTTCATTTTCTTTCCAGAGTCAGTATCACAGGTGGTCTCTCTGTGTTAAGGTAAGATGTGCCTTGATTGAAGAAATGAGAAACCGTCAGTACTTAAGCAGGAGTTTCAGGGAATAATTATCAACATAACTTAGAAATACATGGTGCTATACATTTGGACTTAAAATCATGAACTATTTGACATAAAAGTTGAGATATAGAAAAACTTGCATTAAAAAAAAAGTCCTAAAACTTTGTGAGTCAAGGATAAATCAGAAGTGAAGATAGAACAAAACTGTGCCATAAAGCAGTGGAACCATTATTTCATTTTTTAAAAAATGCAGTTTGTACATTCTTTAAAAAGGTCTGTTCTATATACATACACCAAATCTACTTTTGTAGTAATGGTATAAAGATAAGAATATCCTTGTGGTTCCAGCCCCTTGCTTTTAACTATACTGCAGTTGAAACATTGTGATCTTCACCACTTCAGTTGCATAACCAGGGTGTTTTGACCAAAGTCAAGCATAGTCTGCACACACCCTAGTTTGTTTCAACTGTCTGCATGTTCTGATGTTGAAACCCTGTTCTTTCTGTTTATCCCACTAAGGAAAAGGTTTTCTTCACCAACTGTCATCCCAGATAGTAACTGTTCCAACTGATATTGAAATACAAGATGTAAACAGAAGGGGTCCGTTTTTAACTTGTTGGTGGAAGATTTCTTGCCCTGAGAGACTAACTCACTAAAGCTCTTTTGCAGGAGATGTCTCCCTGCTCCCCAGCCCTGTGGAGAAACTGCTGACTCAGAAGATGTTGGAATCTCCTGGAAAGACAACCTGTACAGGTATATTTGTTTCTGGGAGTTTGGACTTCAGATGAAATGATGTGCTGCTTTTACCGTGATGAACTTCAGTGAGCAATGCCTTCTCAGATTCAACTGCATATTTACAATTCTAGTAATATTAACAATGAAAAGAATAGTGGGGAAATGGGCTTATCAAGTATCTCACAAGTTGCCTTTGCCCTGCTCTGTATCCCCCAGTGATCATTAGCTCTTAGTTAAATTCTGATGCTGCTCAGTCATTTTTAGATTTGGGTAAAGATACCAAATCAACTGTTTTATAATAGTGAATGAAATCTTGTGAACACTACAGGTTTTTTTTGTTTGTTTGTTTGTTTTGCGAAAAAGAGAAATAACTTCATCTTTCTCAAAGCATTAAAAATAAGACTATCTCACAGAGTTTTCAACTGTTTTTCATCAGAGGCACTTGAAATTCATAATAGTTCCCCCTAGAAATAAGGACTGATAAAGGGGGGCTTGATTAAAATGAAGGGGAAAGTCACTGAAATCAAGCATTATTAAACCGTATTTTAAATGATAGAGCTTTTTAAATTTTCTTTTTATTTGGGACATTAATTATATGACTTGAAAAGAATAATTACCTGCTTGAATTTAACAAAAACCACATTGTGTAACATTTTTTCTCATGTTAATATTTTAGGTAATTGGCTTTTAAACTTGTTCATAAAGAATGCTTGTTTTCTCCGACTTTGTATTTGTTCGATTTTATGGGCTGTAGTTCCTCTTTGGGTGCCAAATTTTTATTTCTATACACAAGCTATCTTAAACATATTTCTTAATGATTTCTCCAGCAAAATACTGAAATTCACAAGCGCTTTCCAACTTTGGTTGCTCTGCCCACACCCTCGACCACTCACATGTTTTCTCTCCCAAAATGAAAAACTGCATGTCCGTCGCTCTCACCCTTCTCCCAAGATGTAACCAGAGTTCCTAGTCCCTGTCCCTCACAGGACCCCTGAGACCTGGGCTTACCCCACGCCCTGAAGGTCTACCAGAGGAGGTGCTTTCTTCCCCGCTAAGCTGGAGAACAAGAGCAATTAGTATCAATAGTCAGTATAAACAAAAGCAGAGGAGAGTGGCCCCAGAAAACTGCTCTTTGCAATGCACATCTGTTCACTCCTATTCACTAAATACTGTTAATCTGATTAGCACTTTGTCAACTCCATGCAAAAATGGGGTTGGGTGGGGGAGCGGAACAGGCAGGGAAAAGAGAGCTTGGTAGGCTGGATCAGATGAAGCTGCCAGAGTGGGTGGCCCCAGAGAGGCAAAAAAGAAATGCTTTACAGGTTTACTGGGAGAATCATTCACAAGGAATAGTTATTTCTTCCCATTTCCCTTCATTTCGCTCTCAACAAAGAAATACACTTTTAAGGATTCAGTACTATTTCCACTGGGCTTCCCTGGTGGCTCAGTGGTAAAGAATCTGCCTGCCATGCAGGAGACACTGGTTCCATCCCTGAGTCAGGAAGGTCCGCTGAAGAAGGAATGGCAGCCCACTCCAGTATTCTTGCCTGGGAAATCCAATGAACAGAGGAGCCTGGCAGGCTATATAGTCCACGGGGTCATAAAGAATCAGACATGACTTAGCGACTGAACAGCAACAACGCTGTTTCCATACGATTCATGGTCAAGATTTGTGCTTTTTTTTTTCCCTCCCACCAAATATAAGTGTCAGGAGCCTCATACTTCTTGGCAAGAGAAAGTAGAAGACAGAGGACTTCCCTGATGGTCCATTGGTTAAGAACCTGCCTGCCAGTGCAGGGGACACAAGTTCAATCCCTGGTGCAAGAAGATCCCACCTGCCCTGAAGCAGCTAAGTCAGGGCACCAAAACTAGCGACAGCCCTATTGCAGCACTAAGGACCCAGTGCAGCCAGAAAAGAGAGGGAGCAAGAGTAGAAAACTAATGTCTACTGTGAAACTGACGTGTGGTAGGCCCCACCCTGGCACGTTTATGGATACTTTTTTCATTTAATCCTGACAGCAACCAGATACAATTATGCACACTTTATAAATAAGAACACTCAGGCTGAGAGTGAGTGACTTTCCTAAACTATGAGACAGAGACAGGAGTTGAACCCACATCTGTCTGAACCCCCAAACCCATGGTCTTCCCACTGGAGACTATGATGGTGGTCATTACCATGGATACAGCTTCCAGGCAGCAGGTAGAACTGGGAAGAGCCTTTGGTGTCACCTGGGCCAAGCCTTGAATTCCAGTCTGTTACCTGCTGGCTTTGAAATCTGTATCTGTAAAATGCACATGAACAGTAATCCCTAACTCAGTGGATTGTGGGGATTAAAGGAGATAATGCATCCAAAGTATTTTGCACAGTACCTGACACATGAAATATGCCTTATCATTGGATTAATGTTGAAGAAATAGCATTGAATAGTGCTAGGAAAGAAAAGGATCTCCTGTGCTCAGAAAAGAATTCTCTTCCTTGCTAAGCTAGGCGATGATGAGCAAGACAGCTCTCAAAGCCCATGCTGAATGGAAGGTGCCAGGACATCCCTGGGGTGGCTGCAAGAGGGGAGGGAAGGGAGCTGGCTGGGACCTCAGTTCAGCAAGGGCAAGTGTACCGAGGAGGATGGACTCAGGAAACAAGATCACCAGGTGGGACTGTCTTGCTTTCTCATACGGTGTCGGATTTCCTGAACTAGGGGTCCTAGTAGAGTGATTCTGTGAAGTCTGAGTGCTGTGGATGTGTAGACTAGAGTGGTCTTGGCATCCTGAATCCTCAGAAACAAAGAACACTGTGCCTATGCTGCCAGCATGCTTTACAGCACTGTCTCTCCCGCCAGCACTCAACACAGCCCTGTGGACGGCGCCGCAGAGCCTGGAGGTGCCTGGGGGAGCCAGTGGGCGATGGCTCCACGTGTTTATGGGTTTTTCAACAAAATTAAATTGAGCTCCCCCCATGTTCAGAGGCCTTTCTTTCATCTCGGACTTCTCCAGGGTTTCACCATACTGGTTTTAACCAGAGACCATCCTGGGAAACAGTTTGAACCCCAACTGGAACTTATTATTGGAAAGCCAAGTGAGAGGGAGAACAGGGATGCCAAGCAATAACACTGAAAATAGAGTTTCTCAGTTTAATACAATTAAAACCTAAACAAGCCCTAAAAGTTTGGGCTCTTTTGTGGCCAAGAGTGCTTGGCAGCACTCTTATTCTGGGCCTAGAGCCAGGGAGCCCTGTGTCAAGAGCAGGGACCCTCTTTCTCTACCTGTTCTCTGCTCTGGACTTAGCCATGGACCTCGGTGTCTCCCTAGATGGAGTGATGGTGGAACCGTGTCCAAACCAGCCAAGGGTCGAGTGGGAGCAACTTTGTTCAGAAGCAGCACCCTGCGCCTTGGTTCTGCGGGTGGAAATCAGGAAGTGAGTTATTTGCAGCTGTTGGAGAACCGCCTGCCTCATGTGCTTGTCTCTTAACACTGTCTGTACAGGGGCATGTTGTGAAGCAGCCGGATGAGGCTAGCTTGGCTGTGGGCTCATGGACCACTGACCTGCATCTTCCCTCTGCTGCCTCTCACGTGCAGCCACACCCATCAGTTAGACCTGGTGGAGGAGATGCACGCAGGACCCACTTGGTCCTTGCTCCAGACAAATAGCTGGCCGCCTTATTGGATTCCTCAGAATCCTGTGGTTAATAATTGGTAAACTCAACTTTGAATATCTGCTTCAAGTGCCTCTTAGTTTTTCATCAGTTCTCTAATTAGTGGGCTGTTGGAAAGAATCTTTTAATGGTCATTGAAGTTTGGGGATATGACAAGCCATTTCTACTTTCAAATTTTTCCCCCCTCCTTAAAATTTAGAGATAATACTATATTTTAATATAATATATAAATTATAATATAATGTAAAATATCATATATTTTGGAGTTAAGGGCAATTTTGTAAATACTTTCCCCCTTTTCAATTAATTAACTTTATTAACTAACTTCATTTATTTGTTTATTATTTCTGGCTGTGCTGGGTATTCATTGCTGCACAGGCTTTTTTCTAGCTGTGGCAAGCAAGGGCTACTCTCTAGTTGTGACGTGCGAGCTTCTCATTGCAGTGGCGTCTCTTGTTGCGGAGCATGACCCTTAGGGCATGGACTTCTGTAGTTTTGGCTCTTAGGCTCTAGAACACCGGTTCAGTAGTTGTGGCCCACAGGCTTAGTTGGAATGTGGGATCTTCCTGGATAAGGAATCAAACCTGTGTCTCCTGCAATGGCAGACAGATTCTTCACCACTGAGCCACCAAGGAAGCCTAAAAATTTTCCCCTTCTTGAGGGGAGGATGAAGAAGTAGAAGCCCATTGTCCACATTAGAATCAGATGGATATGGACTTCAGCTGTTACTTAACTTCCTCAAGCTCTTTTTGCTTAATCTGTTAAGGGGGACAGTAATACTTATTTGTAGAGTTTGCATAAGGATTCACTTAAGAGACCCAGCACAGATTCTAGACCATAATAAGGACTCACTACCACCTCGTTTTCCTTTAATCCACAGTTAGATCAAATTCTCACCGACTGTAAATGTCACTCTCCAAAATAATTATTTTTAATACACTTAACATATTAAAAACAGCCCACATATAAAATCGTAATACTAAGTATTTGCATTGTAGAATTGTGAAAAATTAATTTTACTGAGTGAGCCTTTCATGTTTCCAGTTAATAAAAGTCCATGTTTAGTACCTGGGAGTCCTGTGAGCCTCTTTAACTGTGTTATGGGTAATTTCGCAGGATTTCCAGAAATGATGAATGTCAGTGGAAATTTCGACTTACCATTTAGTGCACAGTTCTCTGAAATCTGTGATTTAGTAGGTGACAGGTGAGGGGTTTTAGATCACACCATCTGGGAGAGAGGCCTTGTAAATGTGTCGTGGGATAAACCACTGTTGCAGCCGCATAGCTGAGAAAGACTTGCTACAATCGTACCATTTCAGTGTTTTAAAAAACTTCATGGCATTTTCAGCTTCTCTAAACACTCTTGTTGTTCAAACTACTTTAAAAAAAAAAAACAACTTGTGGTTTTATAGCAAACTGACCTTTATTGCAAATCGCTTTGTTTTACGTTTTTAAAGATTTTGTTGTTGTTATTGTGGATCACTTTTAAAGTCTTCATTGAATTTCTTACAATATCATTTCTGGTTCATGTTTTTGGTTTTTTGGCCTCGAGGCATGTCAGGGATCCTAGCTCCCTGACCAGCACCCCTTCATTGGAAGGTGAAGTCCCAACCATTGGACCACCAGGGAAGCCCCTGCCTTGTTTTATTTTAAGGAGCCAAATGTTGGGAGAGATGGTTCTCAGCACTTCAGTTGTCCTTGGGAGATAATGAGCTCTGATGCTTCCCAGGACTGAACCTTGAGGGGTGGTGATGCACTGCCTGCCAGATGACTCAATTACTTCTCTTAACCACTAGCAATTCTTATCCTTAAGTAGGCAAGGAAAGGAAAAACTTGAAATGTTCTCTCTGACATCTGGACATAGTCATTTATGAACAGACGCACACTTACCCATCACCAACATCCCCAGAGATACTCCTTCTGCAAAACGGATCCAAAAAGGAAACTTTCATTTGCCTTTCATTCATTCAACAAATATTTATAGGTACCTTCTCTGTGCTAGGCATAGCGAATATTCAGTGGAAAATATGCATTCATCTCATCCTACCCTATAGTTACCCCCACCACTGTGCCTTTACCCCAAAGGCCACACCCCAAGACTAGTTTCTTTGCTTTCCTTTGAGAGATATTCTGTGTATACACGGGGATTAGTTTGTGTGTGTTTCTCACTACTTTAAAAAAAATATCCAAGTGATAGTATCTCACATCTTGGAGAGTGTTGTGTATCAGTCTAACTCATTCTTCTTTGCTGCTGCTGCTTAGTATCCCATTGCCTGAGTGGCTGACTGTTGTATTTGTACCTGTATTAGTACTTTGTTTCTGTTGCAATGTTGGCTATTGTATTAGTACCCTCTTGCTGAACATTTGAGTAATTCCTAAGGAGTTTTCCCCTCTATTTTTATGGCCTTGCCCTCTTTTTCCTGCTATGATTTTCTTCTAATGCATCATTTCATTCCCTATCACCTCATCATTAATGATTCTGGGAGAAGGGACTCAACATCACCGTCATGATCTGTTCCACACCTATTCCATCTGTATGGAATTCCCAACAGATCCAGGCAAGTGTGAGTAAGTTCAGTTTATCCTGTAAGGCCTTATCCTTTCACCCCACAGATTTCTTCTGATTATTGATCATGAGGCTAATTGATACACTTTTCTACCCCCAGGATCTACCTCTTTGAATTTCAGGGAACCTGGGGAAAACTGACTGTGTGGCAGGCCCCTTACCTGTCACCCCGGGCTCTGTCGTCCCAGGCTGCTCACCAATCGGTATTCTCCCATGCTGGGATTGCAGTTACCCTAAAGTTTCCTTTGCTCCGGGACCACAATCGGCTTCCTTTTCCTGTGACTGTCATTGGTCTTCATGTGAGATTTTATTTCCACTGTAATATAGGAACTTCTGAAGATTCGTTGAAGCATATCTACTTTAAATGTATCATAATTAGCCCTCTCCCTCCCTTCTGGAGCAGCTCAATAAATATAGCTGGCTTCATTGCTAGGAACCTTAACTGTCAGAAGATTGCTTTCTTATACTCCGTCATAAAACCTGGGGAGCCCCTTCCCAGCTGAAGTCTTTGGGGACTTTGAGGTGACCTTGACCACCAGTTGTTGCTTCAGCTGCATCTTTTGTTCTTTGTTATTTCTGCTCCTCGTCACACTGACAGAGCCATTCTCTGCTCTGAGGGTCAGTTTTTCCTCTTCTAGCTTCCTCCTCTTTTCTCTCTAATCCCCTTCTTTTCCCCTCTTTGTGTGTCTGTTTTCTTTAAAGTAATTTCTTCTTCAGAGCTTGCTTGTTTCTTTGTACCCCAATAGCATCATTTACCATTCTCTCTTATTACCTCCTCAGATGGCTAGTCATTTGGCCTCACCTCTCCCCTTTAACTTTAAAAGGTTTTTTGTTTGTTTGTTTTCTTTCTTTTTTAAAAAATTCATGGTGCTATCCTTATTCTGATGGTGGGCAAGTTAAATTGAAAAAAAGTATTCCAGAGATCTATTCTCTATTTCTTTTTTTAATTTTCAAAGTAATATGGCAATTTTCAGTTTGCCTTTAAATTGTGTTTTTCTTTCATTTACTGATCACTTTATTACAAGTATCACTTATAAATTTTACAAGTAATTATCAGATTTCTGAGTGTATCTGTAACCCTTTTCCAGGCCCTAAAGAGGTAAATAAACTCCCCATCATCAAGGAATTCACTTTTGTGGAGGGGGTGTGGGATGGGGACTGCAGACCATAATGTAATCCATGAGATGGAGCGAGTGTGCTGGAGGAGATGGAAATGGGAAGTGGGGCAGGGAGTTCAGAACGGGGCTACAGGTTTACTAAGGTTCTTCTCTTTACTAAGAGAAGAGTTCACCATGAAGAGGCTATTTGAGCAAAACTTGAAGGAAATGCTGCAGCCCTTACTGGGGATGATCTAGAGAAGCAAGTCAGGGTGGTGAGAGTGGCAGGTGTAAACCCTCTGGGATTCAGGTGTGTGGCCCCTGTGAGGATCAGCAGCAAGGCTGCTGTGCCTGGAGAGAACCTGGGGAGGAACTAGGTTGGAGTACTCCCAGGAGCCCAGGGCTCCAGGCCCTTGAGGCCCCTGCAAGGACTTAGGCTCCAGTCTGAGATGAAGAGCCAATTGGACAGACTTGAGCAGACAAGTGAGGTGTCTTGTGCTGCAATGCATTATTGTCACATATTGTATTTCAAGCGGACTTGAGACTAATTAAGGCCAGCATAGCCTTTCTTCCAGCTCTTCTTGCTATAAATACTGTGTATTCCATCACTTAGGAGTAGGAACTAAATAGAAATCACCCAGTGTTCCCTGTTCCACGATAGGTTGTATAGATGCAAAGACCATTGTGACTGTCAGTATAATTACTTAATAAGCTTTGTCACTTGGCAACCAAAAGCTGTCAATAATTTTAAGCTCTCTGTAAACTCTCTCAATCCTGGTTTAATGTATTTATTTACAGCTTACTTCAGTACTTCTTCTAAAAAGTTAAAAGGAGGTTTAACATGAAAGATGTTTAAATTTAAAAGCTGTGGAAATAGAACTTTAAAAATGAATTAAATTATGCAGGAAGATGAAGCAGATATAGCCAATCAGTTTAGGTGACTATTGTGAGGTGATCAACTAGTCAGTTTACCCATGAACTTCATGGTCACAAAGCCAAAAAGGAAAACAACAGATTACGTAATTATCCTTGTCTAATTTTTCCAACCTTAACACAAGTCTTTTCCCTTCTTCCTCTAATGTATGCTATAATACTATGTGAAATATGTTTCTAGCATACTTTTTCTTCATCAAACAGTGATTACTGTCTAGAATAAGGTGATCAGTCAGTACATATTTGCTGAAAAAAATCATTTTTGTGCTAAAATTGTTAGTTCGCTCACTGTAGACATTAAAATCAAGGTGATTAAAATCATCAGATTGCCAGCAAACTAAGGGAAAAGCTGTATCATTTCATCTTTATACCTTTCACATGACATGACATGGCATGAAGTAGCAGGCAGTTGTATCCAACTCTTTGCAACCCAATGGACTGCATCCCACCAGGTTCCTCTCTCCATGGAATTTTCCAGAAAAAAATACTACAGTGAGTTCCATTTCCTACTCCAGGGGATCTTTGAACCCGAATCTCTTGCGTCTCCTGCATTGAGCAGGTGGATTCTTTATCAGTGTGCCACCTGGGAAGCCCTTTATACCCTTGGTAGTTCCTAAACAAATAGTTCTTCGATCCTCTTCCTATAACTCCAAAATTTAACAGACTCTGAAAACAGAAAATGTTATCAAAAGTTGGATATTAAAACACATTCAGAGGCAAAGCCTAAACTGAAATAAGAACTTTAAAAATCATTCCCCCCCTGCCCCCACCTTGTGAATGCCCATATATTTCACTACAGAAGTGGTAATAGGTTTAATTTGGGGTATTATGCAGACTCTGCAAGGTGTTATGTAACATCTGCTGTAAGCATTTATTACTTTTTTAAAATTTGAAAGTGTAAATTCCAAAGCACATCTGGCCCCAGTGGTTTCAGAAAAAAACCATGGGTGGCAGCCATCTCTAGAAAAGTGTGGATACCTGGAAAACACAAGCTGACTGATACGAGGTACTCAGAAATGAGAAGTTCTTCTGCAGCCAGGACTCAGGAGCTTGAGGCCTTAGGGGAGAAAACCAATGATTCAGTCCTTAGAAGCAGTGCATGGAAATGTTTCCATAATTGTCCCCTCAGAGCGGTAATCATGGCTTTTTGGGTCAGCCTAATAAATCTCAAATATGAAGTGTTAGCCTGTCAGTTAAAATTGTTCCCATCGGTGTCCTGGAAGGCCCTTTTTGTGTGATCCATGTATTTTTTATGTTGTCTCTGTGTCTTTACTTATCACTCTGTATCTTTTTGTTTTTCTTCCAACATGTGTGTAAGGTGTCACATCAACTTTTTTAATACTGGTGATTTAATTGTAAAAGCACACATAAACAGTTTGAGAGGTGTGAGAAGAAATTCACAAGTCACACGGGGAAGCAGCCACAGAGCCAGCATTCAGTCTGGCATGCATCCCTGTGTGCAGGACAGATGGCGCTGCCAGTGGGTCAAATTTGTCCTAAAACCGAGTAAGAAAGGAGGTTGGTACAAGAAACGTTTGTTTCCTAACAAAGATACAGTGGGATCCAATATGGGCTTTGTGCTCACAGAGCATAAGTTTAATAGGGAAAGCAAGACATTTATATGAAAGAAATAAGAGTCTGCAGTAGAACATGCCAGAGGGGATGTAGCCCAGAGCTCAGGGACAGGGTGGGGAGCACTGGCCTGTAAAAATAAATTGGAGTGAGGTCAACAGGGAGGATGGACTTGCAGAATACAAAGACAGTCCCAGCTTTCAGGATGCTCTGTGTTCTGTAGTAGAGATGAACAAATATAAATTACTGTGGAAAGTGGTGAGTGTTATGACAAGGGCCGTGGAACCCTGGAGAATAACAGTCATGAGTCCCTGGAAAGGTGGGCAGGAGCTGACCTCCATCTTGAGGAACACTAGCTCTGCACCCATGGGCAAGGTTGGGTGCAGGGATGCTTCCGGGCAGAGGAGATGGTTGGTTGCTTACCTGTGCTCTCAGCACAGGACAGTGACTCCAGAGTGCCTTTTTATGTTGTGTTGTCCTTGCAGGCGAACCAAATATCCCTCCTGGGGCGATTCACAGCGGGAAAGGCCTGCAGAATAAGAGTCAATTTAGAACCATCGCTCCAAAGATTGCGCCCCAAGTCTTGGCACCCAGAGTGCTGCCGGGCCCGGTGCCTTCACTCTCTGATCAGGTGAATCCAGGCCCTTCCCTCGGCTCCAAGCCCCTGGGGATGCCCCCACAGAATTATGCGCTGATGCAGGTGGCCGGCCAGGAAGGGACCTTCTCGCTGATCGCTCTGCCGCACGTGGCCTCAGCTCAGCCGATCCAGAAACCCCGGATGCCTCTGCCCGAGAACCTAAAGCTGCCCATCCCCCGGTACCAGCCCCCGGGACCTGGCAAAGGAGTCAGAAAGAAGCCAGAGCTCGAGAGGGGCTGCAGCAAATCTGCCCAAACCCAAGCAGCCCCTCCCCCACCTGAGCATCCTGAGCCCCCGCACAAGCCCAACCCACCCAAGGTGGCACCAGACCAAGCCCCAGCTGCGCTGACCAACAGGAGTGGCCACCAAGACCCCGGGCCTCCAGGGACCAGCAACCATGGAGGTTGGACTCCTCCTGCCACCCCAGCACTGGCCACACCAGAGGAGCCTTCCGCCGAGCAGGGCCTCCAGAAGAGTTCAGGAAGAGCGAAAGTTCCAAGCAAGAAAACCCCCAGGAAACCTTCTGCTGTTGCCAGTGAAAAACCTCAAGAACCGGTCGATGCCACCAAAGCCATTTTGTCATCACCAGGCGTCATTGGAAACGCGGTCCAGGTGCCCTCTTCCGTCCCCAGAGGTAAACTGCCCATCCTGCCCTACTCGAGAGTGAAGACCACGCAGGTTTACAGGAGCGGAGCCACCGTGAACACTGCGCATGTCCCCTTCCCTGGGCTCAGGACTGCCCGAGACCAGACGCCCTCCATCCCGGAAGGCTTCAGTGCGGCCCCACAGGTGGGGGACAGGGGACCTGCCCCACCGGCTCCTGGGCAGAGCCCCGGCAACAGTGCCTTCTGTCAAGCCACCAAGCCCGACCTTAACCACAAAACAAAACTGAACGGTGAGACAGCGAAGAGAAGAGGAAGAAAACGCAAGGGCCCAGACGAACTTTTGACATTTCAGGGGAAAAGGTGGAAATGTGTCCTTAGTTGTAAAGACAGCAAAGCAAGAGTCAAAAGTGAGCCCCAAGAATCCAGTGACCAAAAACCGGAGGCCGTGAAAAAATACCGGAGCATCATGCCCAAACCTGTCCCGGTCCTGCCAGCCCTGGCCTTGCCCCCAGCCACCCTCCAGCCCCCGCCACCCGGGAGCCTGGGACACATGTCTTTCGATCACTCCCTGGCCCCCAACCATCTGGACTGGAAGGAGGACGGCCAGCCCCCAAAGCCAGACTCTGCCTTCAGAAATGGGTTTTCCGGCCTCAGGAAGACTTGGCACAAGTGCCACGTGTGTGACCACCCCTTCCCGTGCAAGCAGCACCTCCGCGAGCACACGAGCGCATCCCCGGACAGCCGGCCCTACAGCTGCCGGCTCTGCAGAAAGGTGTACAAGCGACGGGGCAGCCTGAGCGCGCATGTGCGGCTGCACCACGGGGATTCCCGGCCCAGGAAGCTTGTGTGCTGCGAGTTCTGCGCCAAGGTGTTTGGCCACGTCAGAGTGTACTTCGGCCACCTGAAAGAGGTGCACGGTGTGGCCATCAGCACCGAGCCCTCCCCCTGTGAGCCGCAGCCAGGGGACCTGCCGAGGACCAGAGAGCAGACCCCTTGTGAGGTGGAGGGACTGGTGGACAGGTGAGTACGATGCGGGGTGCTGGCCAGAAAGAACTTTAAGATTCCAGATCAGGGTCGGATCCCACATCCGGAAGGTGAGTTTGGAAAGACAGCCCTCAGATTAAGATTTCCGAAGTTAACTGCTACCACTTAACCTCTGTTCTGTGAGGAATGGCCTCATTTCTCTTTGGTCTCTGATCATTCATGATTTTTGACCAGCTTCATTCTCCATCAGCCAGTGCACAAGGGCCAGCTTGAGGGATGCTGGAGACATTCGGGCATGAGATTAATTTTGCATCTGAAATATGGAAGAGTAACTTAACATCTATGGTTATGGTCCTTTTGACGAGTAATTTCCCCCAAACTTTTATGCCCACAGAATGTATATTGAAAGAGCATCATTTGCCCCAAAACTGGCATACCAGCTGGTGGGGACTCAGCCCGTCCAGGGCAGACCTGCCCCTCAGCACTTGGTCTGTTTCCCCCTGAGGCCAGGTAAGCTGTCTCCTACATGGTTGCCTGTGCGGTGCTTTTTTCCAGCACTGTAAACAAGGCAGCTGAATCATTTGAAAGCCTGTCAGGTGGGTCAGAGAGTCCTGAGTAAATCAAGGAAGCACCCTCAGTCTGTCCCTTTTGCTCTGAGTGATGGAGGGGGTTTCTGTAAGATGCATGCACATCAGTACCAGGCACATCAAACGTCTCCCAGCACTTTAAAACCTCGGTCCCTCATCATCACCGGTTGTTCTGATGGTTCTCAATGCTTTCTGTTCACTTTCAGCTCAGTCTCTCATAGTCACTAAAAATAAGCTACACCAGTCCTGTTTCTTCCCGGCTTTTCTGGAGTTTCTCTGTGTCTCTTTATGCATTTCCATTCCCTTTTAGATACCTGTGCCTTTTCCTAAGGTACATAGCCACCTCACTTCTGAGTGGTTAATGGAGTCCGTTTGATTTTTAGGTAAACTGTGCAAAGTGCATTGGGTGCTTGGGGTTAGGAAGGGCCCCCTGAGGGGTGGGGACAGTCATCTCAGCTGGACCCAGTGGGTTCCTGCAACACTTGGTACCTCTTGCTCTCCTGGTGGGCACACCTGTTGCCATGGTAACCAAAGAACAGTTAGCTCTTGGAGGAGATGCATAAAGGGGGACCCTTTTGTGAAGTGGCCCTGCCAGCCTGGGAGGTGTGAGGCCCCACCACACAGGCCTGACATTGACCTTCTCCGGGGCCTCTGTCTCCCACACAGTCTCTACTCTCCCTGCCTTCAACCTCCTCTTTGGTGCATGGTGTATATGTCTTAGAGCCCAGAAGGCCAGGAGCTGTTAGGAGAAGTTTTTCAGTGAGGTCTGACACATTCTCTCCCCCGTTTCCAGGGAGACCAAGTCCAGCCTGGAAGAAGACCTCCTAATGAACCAGAATGACGAGGCCGGGTTCCAGATCAGATGTGGTCGCTGTCAGATCACTGCTCAGTCTCTGGCTGAAATCAAGTTCCACCTGCTTTCTGTTCATGGTGAGGAAATCCAAGGCCAGTTGCCAGAGGAGAGCTCACCCTCCTCCGGAAGCAGACCAGCTCACGGAGAACTAACTAAACAGGCTGCTCCTTTCTGGAAACGTCCTGAGAGAAGGAAGCTGCTCAGGCATCATCCCTCAGCTGGGGAGCTCTGTGCAGTCCCCAGACTGAAAAGACAACTGTACCTCCATCATCAGAACAACGTGGAAACCCTCACGAAACAGGAACGAGCCCAGCCAGGACCCAGTGAGCCCAGAGGCGACCCCCAGGGCCCCAAGTGTCCTGGCCCCCAGGCTGCCCTCCCCCTGCCCCAGTCTGGCTTTAACTGTGTCCTTTGTGTGCAGATACTAGGAAGCAAAGAAGAGCTACTTCTGCACTGGGAGCGGCAGCACAAGTGTGAGGACCCCCCCAAACTGTGGACAATTTTCAGCACGCTCTCCAGCCAGGGAGTTGTCCAACTTTCCAGCAAAACCGGAAAATGAGACACGGGGTCAGGAGTTAGGAAGAGGTGTGTGCTCTCAGCTGCCTCTGTTTCGTGGAGGTGCTTAAACACCAAAATCCAACAAGTTACGATCAGCATTAAGTAGCAGAAGTGATTTTTGTACATAGTCTTATTTTATTATAGAATATGTATGTACATATGCTCTTGATGCATATTTTTCTAACATATACAGTTTTATTTGAAAATCCTATGTCCTCTGACTTTTATTTCAGATTCAATAAAAAGATAAATTTGCAGACTGAAATGAGGTCTATTAGGCTGTCCTTCAGATAACAGTTTTTAGCAAAAATATGTGTTTATGTGTGTGTGTGTGTCCTGTGTTCATTCACATATTTTCTGTTTAAGTAGATTAATGTGATAAATTTCCAGTGGGCAAAACATTTCAGTCTCAACCCTGACATACTGTTGGTCTGTATCAAATTCTCTGGTTTATTTGAATATGCCATGGAGCAGCATAATTAATAAGGTTCTCATCTATCATAATTGAAAATCCATGTTTTCAGGACTTTGACTTTTTAAAATTCTGTTTTCTTAAAAGCACATTCCCCTGAATATGAGATGCCAGTAAGTCTTTATACCGACAAAGTGCTCCCTATCAAAGTCATCAGACATTTTTTAGGACTTCAGCTAATAGAGAGACCACTTTTTTGGGTAAAGAGTTATTCTCAAAAGGTCTTTTGAGGCAGAAAATTTACAACCCGAAGAATGAACAGGGTGCTTCAGCCCAGATGCCGAGGTGTGAGCTGCCTCTCCTCCCTCCCCAGGAAGTGCTGTCGTTCACCCGTCAGTTTTAGATGTAACTGTGCCTTTCAAGCTCAGATTCTCTTTGAAAGTCAAGAGTAAATGATTGCCTCTTAAATTCCTAGGAAATTAACTAGAATCAGAAAAATCACCGTCGGAAGTCTCTGGCCATCCTGACTGCAAAATCGTTTTCTCGGAATGGGGGAATTGGAGCTCTCAAGCCATTCACGTCCCAGCCTTTGGCTGAAAGCGCCATACTCGTGGCCAGCCCAGTGCCCAAGGCTGGGCCAGGGCAGAGTCATAACAGTTTTCTGTGTTAAAGGAAGTTATCTAAACTGAGGAAGAACTAAATTCTAATTGACGAGCTAGTAGATCTTAAGTTATCTTTCTTAGTGTCTCATTTTGTTTATTTTTAATTGGAGGATAATTGCTTTACAATATTGTGTTAGTTTCTTCTGTAGAACAGTGTGAATCAGCCATAAGTATGCACATATCCCTTCCCTCTTGAGCCTCTCTCCCACCCACTCCCCATTCTACCCCTCTGGGTCATAACAGACCACCACCACCATCGATCACGCTCTACCTGGTCTTAGATAATATCAGACCTATGCTGTGTGGTGTTTTAAGAACTCAGTCACAGGACAACTTTACCATTCAGCACAGCATCTAGTTTGTTTTTGGAAGAGTGGTCTCGAAAACAGTAAAAAAATGAGATCTACCATGAATACTACTTGAGTTCAAACCAAGAAACTTGAGTTTAGCTCTAAAGTGGCTCTTCAGCCCCTTTAAGCAGTGTTTTTGAAATACTGGCCAAGAAGGCCTCGGGCAGAGGACGGGTCTGGAGGATGGTGGGGGCAAAGGTGCGGGGACAGAGTACATCCACCCCGTATGTAAAATCGAAGTCCCCGAAGTCGCAGGGACTCTCTCACCTGTGGCCCATATTCTTGCAGTGAGGGTGAGACAGCAAGGGCTTAGACAGCCTCTGGAAAGAAAGTGAGGGTTAGGTTAGGACGGGGCCAAGAATGCAGCTGGGGAGATGCAGTTGGCTTATCGTGAAGTCCTCGGCCAGGCTCCCCTTCTCATCAGGGTGCTCCCTGAGTTACACTGGGAGTAGCCCAGTACCACCAAGGAGTCTCTGGCCCTTAATGGTGACACTTCCTCCATGGGAATTCTGAGAAGAGGCGTCTGACTGAGGAGGTGGGAGAAAAGAGGGAATATTTTAGCTAAAGAACTTTGGAGGTTGGCCGTCCTTGGTGGCCTGGTGGCTGGGACTCCACGTTTCCAGTCAGGGGGCCCAGGTTCAATCCCTAGTCAGGGAACTAGATCCCGCGTGCCGCAATGAAGATCGAAAACCTCGTGCAGCCAGGATAGAAAAAAGAACTTTGGCATCAGCTCAAATTGACAAGCCAGGCGGAGGCCTTGCCTGACAAGCCTTCCTAGGGTGCAGCCGTGTTGCTGGTGCAGTCCCTGCCTATGTACAGAAACCAAAGCCAGTAGCGTTTGGAAGGTGCCATGAGGCTCACTGCCTAGGACTTACCTTTCTGGGCTCTACTACCCCTCCAGTAAGATAGGAGCCATGACCCCACCTCGAGGCATCTGTGGTGAATGGTCAAGGCCACACATGTAAAACGTCGGGCATATACTCCGGCCAGGGAGTAAGTGGTGGCTGATATTTATTATTCTTTTGGCCAAACTTCCAGGAAGAGGTATGTAATGCCCCAGGAGGATCATGTAAAACAGCTCAGGTCAGCCTCCTGTCCAGAATTCAAGGACAAAAACAATGGAGAACCGCAGAAATCTGCATCTTTAAAAAAGTACATTTTAATTTTTAAATAATCAGACTGGGATTTGGATCATGGAAGTTTGGTAAGTGTCTATTTAATCAGTGAAATAAGTGAAAATGTTAGTTGCTCAGGCCTGTCCAGCTTTCTGTGACCCCATGGACTATAGCCAGTCAGCCTCCTCTGTCCATGGGGATTCTCCAGGCAAGAATGCTGGAGTGGGTTGCCATGCCCTCCTCCAGGGGATCTTCCAGACCCAGGGATCAAACCTGAGTCTCCCGTATTGCAGGCAGATTCTTTATGGTCTGAGCCACAACGAAGCCCTTTTAATCAGTACCAAGAGGCAAAAGTCACTGAATTATTTCTATTCCAAGCTGCACGTCGGCCACATATTCCCTTTATGGCCTCCCCTGGCCCTGATCCAGCTGTCAGCACAGACCCCACCCAGTGTCCTGATCTTGACAATGGACTTGTCATGTTCCCATGCTGGACCATAAACCTCCTGAGGGCAGGGACTGTGTCTTTGCTCAGCACATAACAAGGAACACTGCATGATATTTGTTGAAACAATGGATATGTGAGCAACAGCAACACAATCACCCCTTTCCCTTTCTATGACTAAACCCAGCTTCGGGAGCTCCTGAACTCACAGCCA
>NW_011495023.1:16900904-16917695 GCF_000754665.1 Bison bison bison
ACAGCCAGGAAGGCACAGAGGCAAATTTGGTCTTAAAAGCAGCACATTCATTTCACTTACATGTCTTTTGCTTCTTGGAAAGTTGTCCTGGAGCCAACAAAACGAGAATTATTTTTTTCTTTTTATTTTGGCCCTAAATTATTTCTGAAAGTTACAGTGGTTTAGATTTGTATTGTTTTATTAGCTGTCACTTTTATTCATGTCCCCTTTTGTTTCTCTCTCTTTCTCTGGGCCTCTTCCGGCTCGAGCTCTGCGTCTCCTCTCTTAAGCTGCTCCTCATATGGAAAGCTGTCTCTTCATCACCACGCCATAAATAATCCAACCTGGGCGCGTTCCATTGTCTTCCCGGCTCCACACTCCCTCCCGCCTCCAAGCTGCCCAGCTCCAGTTTTCTGTGGCCCCAGTAACAGGGTTGTTGGCAATAAATGCTCGGCTTCATTTATTTATTGGAATTCTCAGATCTGGACTGGTTTGCTCCATTCAAGCTGCTGACATGCTTTGTTAGGTACGTATTTTATAGACTCCCCTCCTTTGCACTGAGCTCTCAGAAAAAGGGCCCCAGTAAGGATGAAGTGGGATTTAACAGATTTTTAGCTTCAACTTTATACTGACTTCCCTGACATTAGAGAATCGGCAGCTTATCTGGGCTTGGAGTGCAATCCAATACATATTTGAACCACATCCACCTCTTCAGGAATGATCCTTGTGGAGGTGAAATGTTTATTGTAGCTCATATTTGGTCATGGTCATGGTAATCCCCATAATAAAAGTAGAACCTTGGTTTTGCAAGCATATTTTAAACTTGTGTTTGGATGTTAGCTGAGTGGTACATCACATCTTCCATGCTCTGAAGTGTGAGAATGTTTCAATGTGTTGCCTTAACCCTAGGAGAAAATTCAAAATCTACTGAAGGAAACCAAATGTGACAACTAAAAGAGAGGTAATGGTTACTTGATCTAATTTTGATGTGAAATATTTACCCAAGTTTGGGGTGTTTTTTTTCCCCCAATGAAACTTGCTTGCATGTTCAAAATTGCCCGCTACACCTTGCGGGTAGTTTAGCCATAAAGAATTCACCTGTAATTCATCCTATTGGATGGCAGTTCTTGCCTCTTTTAGTATGTTCCAGAAACAAAATTGCAAGCAATTAGCATCATAATAGATTATGTTTTGATAAATCAGCCACTAAGTACTACTCAAAAATGAAAGATTCTACCTTCTGTCATTAAATAGGAATTTAATCTCCAGCCAGGAGTTGCCAAGAGACTATCGTCAGATGTTCTAAGGGCATTTTCAGAAACAGCAGTGAACTTGATCTCATTATTGCCTGAGTTGTCATGCAGATCTTACTATAAAATTCTGGCCTCGAAGGAGATCCAGGTGCTCAAACACATGAGCTGCAGGACCCTCCCTAAGCTCTGGCTGTTTCTGGAAGTAATCTCTAAGAGTGCGCTCTTAGGAAACTAACACACTTCCTTTTCCTAGTCTCATCGAAATTAAAACACCATTAAATTTTTCCTAAAACACTGAGTGAACCAAGCCTTTTTGATAACGGTTACAATTAAGGAAAGTTAAAATATCCAAGAAGACTAAGGTTTTTGAATGGTATTGAATGTGAAACGCTGGGGTAGGGGGAGTGGGAGGGCAGCAGTGTAAAGACGTGGCAGGAGGAACTTTCTGATGATGAAAGGCCCAGTGGGGTGCTGTAAGGGAAGTGGGGAGCCTGGATCCAGAGTCCAGGCACCAGAATGGCACTAAGAGTTTGGTACCACCGCCACAGAACAAACCAGATTTGATGTCTGTGTCTATCAAAATGATGTCCAATGTCGGTCAAAATCATTTTAAAATGCACAGATCTTGTGATCCAGGGACTCCAGTTGTAGGAATCTATCCCACAGATATCACTGCACAAGTGCACAGACAGATATGGACAAAGAAAGTCACCCACCGTTATCAGTGAGCAAAGGATGTTGGAGCCATCAAGCCAGCATCCACCGCAGCCTCCCCAGTGATGCACCCCGATGGGATGGAGAAAGTCAAGATAGTGGCCCTAGACAGCTAAAGTGCATATCAAAGGAATGATTTCAGTGAGCCCAGACCTTGCATCTTCCCATACAGAGAGAAGTGCTAAACTCATTAACTTGAGATGTCTGGTTTTCTTCAATTAACAGTCATCATTTGATATTCTGACAACCTGGGTTTGTTTTTGCTCTTGTTTTGCAAAAACTCCTATATACCCCGATTCCTCCCTAGTAGTCCTTCTAAACAACCTGAAAGTCTGTCTCCCTGGCATCAGTCCTTAGTATGTCTACCCCCAAAAATGTAACTCTCAACTTCTAATTTGTGGATTTTTTTAGTCAGTGTAGCTATGTGAAGATGTTCGTGGCAGCATTATTAATAAGACCAAACAGGGACTTCCATGGTGGTCCAGTGGTGTAAGGGGCTAAGCGTGGTCCATGCTCCCAATGCAGGGGTCCCAGGTTCGATCACTGGTCAGGGAACTGATCCCAAGTGCTACAACTGAAGATCCTGCAGGCGCAGGCCACAGTGAAAATTGAAGATCCCATGTGCCACAACTAAACCCGCTAAATTTAAATGTCCATCAGAGCTGGTTTTGAAAAGCTACAGAGCACCATGTGACGGAATACTGTGCTGCAGGAGGAAAAATGGAAGTTGCAGTTTATGAGTTTATTTCGTGCAGGGAGCAAGGTGCAGAATACGTGTAATGTGCTCTCAGATGCTTTTTTACAAAGGAGGAAGTAAGGGCGGGAAAAAAGGGGTAGATGTGTGCTTGTAATAGGCATAGAAGTCTTCTGGCAGGTGGCTTCAGGAAAGGGGTGCCAGGAGTTGGGAAGGAGGGACACTTCCTTTTGCATTATTAGAATGATTGGCTGCATCTTATTTATTTTTTTCAGTTGCAAAAAGGCTTCACTGGATTAAGCAGTAGCTGGGCTGGCATTGTCTGGGAAAGGCCTCAGCCACGTGAAGACGGGAAAAGCCATCTGACCCCTGAGCCAAGCCACTGCTGCCTGACAGTCCCACACCATGGCCCACAGGTATAAAAGTTCGATTTCCTAAAAGTAATATAGTCTATGTAATCATGCATTTTGCATCTTGAATGTTGCGTTGTTATGTCTTCTTTTAATTCTGGATCCTTCATACTACATTGATCTTATAACCCACCAGTGAGCAAACACAATCTGACCTAGACCGACTAGCCACCCCTCCCTGTCCCTGCGTGGTCCTTCCTGTGGTGATCTTGAGTCTCTGCTCTCAGGGGCCTGATGAAGAACCTTCACCTCTCCCCAGATTTGCATTGTGCAGGCCTTCTGAAGAATGGCCTCAAGCCAAAGAGATGACTAATGCTGGGAAGTTCCAAGGCTCTGTGGCCACTAAGAAGGCCTTTGGTGCTTCTAGAAGCATCCTGGAGGCTCCAGAGTTCCCTTTGGAAAAGGGTGAGGCCATATAGCTCTCTTTACATCTCCGATTATTTATTAAAGATAAATTCCTGGATGTATATATTTTGGATTCAAAAGATATTTCTAAGACTCTTAATGCAGATTCCCAGGTCACCCCACCAAAGGGGATCACACCAATTTTCTCCACAAACAGTAGAGCATTTGCCTCCCCATTCTAGCCCTGGCCAACACAGAAAGCTATCTTTTACCTTTGTATTTTCCAACTTAATCTTTCAAAGTTATTCCACCATTATCTTGTTTTGAATTTTTTTATTATTAAGGAGGTGAACAGTCTTTAAAATTGGTCATAACATTTCTTCTTTTGTGATTTGTCTATTTTCTATTGATGCCTTCATTTAAAAATTAGGTTGTAGCTCATTTGTTTATTACCACTCAATGCTCAGGACTTCTTAATTGTCTAAATTCCTTTGTACTATTTGGTTTCTTAGCTCTTGGGTTTCAATTATTTTATGGTCCTTAGTTAGCTTTGACTTTCTTTAATTTTCTTGTCTTTTACATGTATCTTTTTAAAATAATGTCTAAGCTTTAAGTTTCTTTTCTTTTTTCTTTTCATTGTTGTTTAGTTGCTAAGTCGTGTTTGACTCTGCGACCCCATGAACTGCAGCACACCGGGCTTCCCTGTCCTCCACTATCTCCCTGAACTTGCTCAAACTAATGTCCATTGAGTTGATGATGCCATCCAACCATCTCATACTCTGTCGCCTCCTTCTCCTGACCTCAATCTTTCCCAGCATCAGGGTCTTTTCCAATGAGTTGGCTCTTCACATCAGGTGGCCAAATTATTGGAGCTTCAGCTTCAGCATCAGTCCTTCCAATGAATATTCAAGGTTGATTTCCTCTAGGATTGACTGGTTTGATCTCCTTGCTGTCCAAGGGACTCTCAAGAGTGTTATTCTAGTTACTTATTGTCATTGCATCTTTCCTTTTTCTTTTTTAGTTTCTGTCACTTAGGAACCCAGGGACCTTGCCACCCAGCTGGGTCTCACCCTGAGAAACTCTTTACGTTTCTATTGACTAGTTACTGACTCTGGGTTTGGGTTGAAATTGTCTCTCATTGCTCATCCTAATTCACATAAAACAGTGCAGCAGAAATCCAGTCCTCGGAAGAGGATGCAGATTCTGATGGCACTGGAACCTTCTGGAACCAGCAGCCTTCTTCTCCCCTCCTCCCTCCCTTCTCCCTGCCCCCCAGCTCCTCACCTATGCTGAGAAGCCCATGTCTGGCCAATTTTCCTAAGGATGTGCGTATGACCCCCTCCTTCTCATTCTCCTGGTCTCACTGTCCTGTCAAACATCTGCCATTTGCTAGGCCTGCAGAGTAGCTGGGTCCTGAGGATAGAACATGGCTGAAGACAGAACTGGTTGGACTTCAAAGTAGTCTGTATCCTTCCATCATCTCCAGAGAGTGATGCTGAAATTAGATCAAGCCTCTCGTATGTCCGGCCAAACTCCTGCCTCCTCCATGTCAGACACCCAGCACCGCCGTGAGGACAAACGCTGCTTGTCAGGCAGCTGTCACTTGGCCCAAACCACTCCAAGGTAACACCTAGTTAATCACCTTCTCCTGTGTGTATTCCTCAGGGGGCCGTCATTCTCAGTTTCAATGTGTTGGTATAAATAAAATCAGTCTGATTCCCCTTTTTACAGTGGCTTAAATCTGTCCCAGGTTGCCCAAAAAAGTATTTATGGAACTACTCACGGGTCCTCCAGGGAAATTTTTCACATCAACACACAGGCCTGAGCGCCCAGCTCATGTGGAGACCTGCACCTTAGCCCACTTGGGGCTCCCAGGCTGGCCCAGAGCAGCACTGGTTTGGGAAGGTCTCCCACACTTCCAGTCACGTGGGTTTACTGCGAGGCATGGCTACTGGCTGTACTTTTCCACTTACACATGGATGGGAGCATAGAATCTGACTCTCTCGTTAACAGGAAAAGACACTGGGAGAGAAGGAAATTGGCAGGTACGGCCAACGAGCCTGTGCTTTCACGTTGCTTTGACTTTCATCATTACACTAAAGCACTACCTCAAACATCTTGATCATCACAGATGGAAAATAAAAACCTCAGTAATAATTGTTATAACTCTGAGGGCCTTTATTATTGGGCAAGAAGACGGCCAGCTCATGCCAGTTTGACAACAAACTTGTGCTTTTTCTGAGTTCAGGGGAATTCATTGGGGATTTTAGCCCAGTTGCAAATGGGAAAATTTCCCTATCACAAAATTCATTGCCTTCCGGTTGACAGTCCCAGGAGGGAAATCTCTGGGCCCCCAAGCTGAGCGATTCGCTCAAGGGTTGAGACAGTAGTAGGAAACCACGCTGTCTTGACCCAAGGTTTGCTCTCTGCTGGTGACAAGAGAGAGTTTGGGGCTGCAGGGCCATCAGAAGCAGCCAATTCAGAAATAGCAAAAGGCCTTCTGCCGTAACAAGGAACTTAAAATAGGCTCAGCCAGACTTAAGCATACTCAGGCATTAATAGTCTTTTAACTTAGTGGGGGAAAAAAACCGCTGAATTTCAGTTGGTGGCGAGGCTGATAGAGGAGGTAGATGAAAGGGCTGCTTCTCCTGAAGTGAGCCTGTCTGACTGAATTTCAGGAAAACAGGCTAACGGCTCTCTTTCTACGCCTGCTGGCTGGAGGTGTGATTTGCATGGACCATGTTCGTCTGCTCTGCTCCACTGTGAGGTTTGAATTAAGCCTTTCACATGGGCAACTTCCCTGGCAGTCCAGTGGTTAAGACTGTGCCCTTCCACTGTAGGGGGCATGGCTTGGGTTCCATCCCTGGTTGGGGAACTAAGATCCCACATGCTGCATGTTGAGGCCAAGAATAATAATAATAAAATAAACTTTTCACACTGGGAAGTCCTATGGTCCAACTTGCAGCCAATTGTTAGCTGAGGGCTACCAACCTCCTACTAAGTACAGCCTGACATGGGTGCCCAGAGAGCCAGCAGCAAGCTCTTACATCATCCCGATAGTACGTCAGATTCAACAACATCTTCGAGAAAATGTCTTAAATGGACAACTCTTCTAGAAGACCATTAAAGTAACATTAGCAACCACTGAAAAATCTGAAGCGTGTAGAAAATCCTGCCCCCACCAATACTGCATGGGCTGTATTATTCCCCCCCTTTTAAATGAGCATTTAATCATAAAACCACGGCTTTATGGCCAAGCCATTCTGAAGACGTACCATCCAGGGAATGCAGGTGGAGACAACTCCGCCTGGCTCTGAGAGCCCACCTCGAAGCTGGGCCTCTCCTGGCTCCCAGTCCTGTTCTCTCCTCTGTGAGAAGCACCCTGCCCCCATTCTACTCTGCTGGTCTCACCTCTCCATCTGCCCCGTGGTTCCTGTAGCCACTCACACGTGGTCGCTGGAGGTGGGGCTGTCCCCTCAGAGGCCCCAGCTGTGCTCCCAAGCCAGCCGCGAGAGGCTGAGCCCTCCTCCTCAAACAGGGACATAGTTTTTTACTGGGTCCCAAACTGGGAGGTAGCCTTTGATTGCTTTCAGGGACGGTCTGTTGTTTAGTCTCTTTTCTGCCCGCCCTCAAGTCAAGCGCATGGAGAGGTGCTGGGGGCCACCCTGGCTCAGCCTCCCAGCCTCCTGTGAGCTCTGTGCCCCACTTCACCACTTCCGGGTGAGCCCTCAGCACCTGGACTTGCAGTCTAGGGGTTCACCCATCCCAGGCTCGCTATCACCCCCTGCCTGCCGAGCCCTCATTCTTATGCCCCGACATCCCCAAGACACCAGCAGGAGCTGCCCCCTTCCTGTTCCCAAGCCCATTTCCCCCCCTTATCTTGTGATTCATACAAATGGGCATGGAGTGGAGTCCCATCTTCATGGGTGAGTTTGTTGATGAAAAAAAAAAGCACAACCTGAAAGTTGCCAGTTATGTTTTCTTCACAGGTCTTAACTAAAGACTCTAGCCCAGGGATCAGCCTTTCAGATCACTCTGAGGGACTGTTCCAGAGAGGGAAGGGCAGATATATAGCTGGTTTTGTTGAAGAAGAAAACATAGTCAAACATTAAAAGATGACTTACAAGAACAGACATCTCAGGTTAAGGATGATTTTACTGCCTTTCTGTGTATGGGAAGGTGCAAGAGTCTGGGCTCACTGGAATCATTCATGTGCATCTTCACTGTCAAGGGCCAGTATCTGGTTTTCTGCATCCCAAGTTCGCCTCACCAGGGGCGGCTGCAGCAGCTGATGGCTTGACAATGGGCAGTATTCCTTGTTTACTGGAATGGCAGCCAACATTCTTTGTCCACAAGTTCTTACCTCCTAAGGAAGGAAGGCTAAAATCCTCAACTGTCAAACCTCCTGTACCCGCAAGAAGCCCACTTTGCTGAGTTTTGCAAATATAGTGCTATCAAGTGATTTACACAGAGTTCAAGAGACAAGGTAACACTTGTACAAAACGTATGCAAAATGCACATTCGTAGTAATTTTAATTAAGGGGAGGCTGAAGAATGAGATTTAAAAGGAAACATTCAACCTACACATTCCCAGGATAAAGTGGGGACAGTGCTGGTTTCCAGAATAGAATGAACATTTAAGCAGTTCAGCTCTCACTGGATCACCTGTTCTGGCTCCAGGAGCGCCGGAGGGTCACTTCTGGTAAGTGACAGGCATGTTGAAACTCCACTGAATGTCTTCATGGAATCATCCCGCTATGGGGTTGAGGAAACCTGCTGAAAATTCTGGTTTTCTAGGTAAGTTGTGCTGCTCGAGTTCAAGGTGCTGTTTCTTTCATGGAACTTGATTAGCGACTAGTTAAATGGAGGAAGAGTTGACTCGTTGGAAAAGACTCTGATGCTGGGAGGGATTGGGGCAGGAGGAGAAGGGGACGACAGAGGATGAGATGGCTGGATGGCATCACCAACTCAATGGACGTGAGTTTGAGTGAACTCCGGGAGTTGGTGATGGACAGGGAGGCCTGGCGTGCTGCGATTCATGGGGTCGCAAAGAGTAGGACACGACTGAGCGACTGAACTGAACTGAACTGAAATGGAGGAAAAGAGAGTCCACAGCACAGGTGACCACAGGGTTCCCACTGCAGACAGTCTGAAGCAGTTAAATGTGTGAACCACACTGTGTGTTTCTGGGGCTGTAGAAGGGATGACCTTGCTAAGCAGAAAACACAACACCACAGCCAAGGCCCCCTCTTTGATAAAACGTACATTCCCTTCCTGAAGCAGGAAGCATCACCAACTCAAAAGTCAGCCCAGGACCAGTTTCTCCCAGGGACTGACTTCTTCCGGGGAGGAGAGCAGGGCACGGCCCCACTGACCACGGCCAAGTATGATTTATTAGTGGAGGGAAGGTCGGAATTGAACTTCACCATTGGGAGTTACTTGCATTTGAAAGCAATGCAGTCAGCAGTCCATCTTTCAACACGGAATGTATTTTCTCTACTTTTCTATCTTTCTGATGAATGAAGGGCTTATGTAAGGTGAGGGATTGGAAGCATCAGCAGCTGAAGCTCTGAGTAGATCTGCTTGCCAGGTCAGGCTGGATGGAAAAACCTAGGGGCTAGTTCACATTGTTTCCCCACCAAATTCACTTCAACCATGAACCGCGATGCTCTCCCAGGTCTGCCGTGAGCGGATAGGGCGAGTTCCCCGCCCTCCAGTTCTCCAGGCTGTTTTGAACAAGGTCTGCTAATTAAATTCAGTTGCTTGCAATTTTAATGTTCCCTGTTTTCCACAGAGCACAAATGTATTAAACTCATTTTGTTTGTCATCCAAGAAGAATTGGAACTTGCATTTTTATTACCAACTGACTTGTGTTCACCTTCATCCTCGAATTTTTTTGAAATGTTTACAATGTAATTAAAAACTATCAAGTCAAATTATCTGTATGAATTGGCCCCTCTGGGGAAAGATGAAGGAGCAGAAAAGGTGCCTGCGATGACATCATCTTTGCTGAGCATCGCTGCCTCCTCACACAGAAATATATCATGTAACTGGTCACCAAGAGCGTTATGTAATGTCACTGGTGATTTGACAATTACAGAATATTGTAATTAAATGTTCGAATGCTCTCATACGCTCTCCCGTTGCAAATGGTTCTGGAACTTGATTAATTTCAGCATTTAGAAGGGCCCTGGATTGGGTAATGTTGTTTCCTGCCATGCACACCTCCAGGGAAAACTGTGATCTGAATCCTGAAGTCAGACCCAGTTACACTCTTGCCTCTTCCCCACTGCAGCCATAAGACAAAGCGCTTTTTCAGTCATGGCTCAAGCGGGCTTGTCAGGTGTCTCGGGCTCTGCCTTCCTACTGCCAACCATGAAAAAGCATTCCCTGGGAACAGTCTCATGATAGAGAAGATAAATGATAAATGATAAAAATGATAAATCCACACAGGCAGGGCCACTGTGCGAGGTGCTAGGCACAGTGCTGACTCAGCATTGGGGCTTCCTGGACCTGGTTAGGAGCCTGACCGCGGGCTTTGATGGTCACAAAGAGGTAGGTAGCTGGGACATCATGGAGCAGAAAATGAAACCACTGTACTGAAATGTCAGAAGGGGAAAAAGGCTTCCCACAGAATTTGCCTTCGGGCTGACTGACTGCAGGAGCAAATCCTTAGATAAGCTGTCAAGTAAGAAATTAGCAAGCAGGGGCCACTGATCATGTCTCCTTATTTTTAAAGTTAGTTTTAACGACACCCCAAACATATAGAAACCACGCTCATGCCTTGAGTTTCTCCTCCAGAGAAATTACTGAATGTAATACTGCTCTGCAGACTTTACCCCTGACTTTGGTATTAAATAAACACCCACCAACAAATGAAAACCTCGGGGCTAATTAAGATCAAGCAAATGAGTTATCAAAAGAAAACTGCCTTCTCTTCTCTGGAGGATGGTTGCCAGTCTGTTTGCTTTGGAGGATTTAAACAGCTTTGCTCTACTGGGCAATAAATGCAAACCCCAGATTTTCTGCAAAGAATATTGTTTTTAAGAAGGAGATTGGGGAATTCCCTGGTTGTCCAATGGTTAGGACTCCTTCAGTTCTGCTCAGGATGCAGCTTCAATCCCTGGTCAGGGAACTGAGATCCCCCATGCCACGTGAAGCAGCCAACAAACAAACAAACAAAAAAAAAGGGTCATTGTTTTTTGCACTTTCCTCCCTAACTTAAAGTGGGAAGTCTCTGGCACACAATATAGATGCCAACCTCTTTACCTCTCTTAATTTGTAAAGCCATGGAACATTAGGTTCACAGCGTCAGAGGTGAGGACCAGGGGGGCCAGGCCATTACGATGAAGCCTGCGGGACTCTGAGCCCCTTGCCAGTTCTGACACCCAGTACCCCCACCCCACATGGGGTTGGCTCATCAGCATCAACTCTGCATAACCTGCCCCTTCTTGTTTCTCCTGCTGTCCAAGTATTAATATATCTTTAAGATGAGCCCAGGGGCTTCCCTGGTAGTAAAGAATCCACCTGCCAATGCATGAGACTCCAGTTCAATCCCTGGTCCGGAAAGCTGCCTTGAAGAACTGAGCCCGTTCACCACAACGACTGAACCTGTGCTCTAGAGCCCAAGAGCGGCAACTACTGAAGCCCACTTGCAGAGCCCGTGCTCTGCAGCAAGAGAAGCCACTGCAATGAGAAGCCTGCGCACCTCAACTAGAGAGCAGTCCCTGCTCACTGCAACTAGAGAAAAACCTGATCAGCAGCGAAGACCCAGCACAGTCAAAAATAAATAAATTTATTAAAAAAAAAAAAAAGATGAGCCCAAATCCCTCTGTACAATTCCCCCAAGTTCAGTGGCTACTGTCTGTGGGGTCACAAAGAGTCGGACATGACAGAGTGACTAACATTTTCATTTTCTTGGAGCAATAATTAGCTCATCCTTTCTCATTCGTGCTGGTCCTTTATTAGCCAAGCAGAGCACGGCTGCCCATCATCCTTGGTGTTTACAGGGGGGTGTTACACTGGAAGTGACAATGCTTCCGAGGCGCTCACTTCCAGAGGGAGGCACCACCACCACCCCGGGGTCAGAAGGGAGATGGCTGCAGCCTCCTGTGCTGAACAGAGCCCGCCTGGACAGGCCTGGAGCTGGACAGCCCACGCTGTCCTCCCTCGTGTGTGAGCGGAGGTGTTGGAACATTCCAGAATGTCTAGCAGCCCTGCTCTGGGGTCTGAACAGAGACCACAGGAGCACCTAACAGCCCAGGGGAGGACATGGACCATTGCCATCCACCAGGAGGGCACGAGTCGGGGGGCCATCCTTAAAGGGAGGTCAGGAGAGGTCTAGGGGCCAACCAGGCTGCCCTGGACACGAGGGAAGGCAAGGCTGATTTCATCCCCAGACTGAGGCATCTTCGAAAAGGAAGCGACTCTGGGCTCCCGCAGCCTGGAGAGCCGGTTGAACCCAATACCCGAGGTTCTTGTTAAGCTGGCCCCAGTCAGCTGGCAGCCCTGGGTACCACAGGGCAAAAGCTCTGTGGAGCACTGTGGGCAAGGGAGAGGGGTGGAAGGGGTCAGAGGACATGGAGGAGTGTGGAAAGTGAGTGGAGAAGCTGAGGGTCTCCAACAGAGAGGGTTGGGAAGGCCCAAAGGGAAAGGCCAGTTTGGAAGGACACCAGTGCAGAAGGACCCTTTATAAGGGGCTGTCCAGGCGGGGCTCAGGACCCAGCCTCCTGCTGCTTCTGGCCCCCAGGCCCCTGCCGGATTCAGCACGGTTTCCCTTTTCTTGTCTAAATTTATTTTTTGGCTGTGCTGGGTCTTCGTTGCTGCGTGTGCATGGGCTTTCTCTAGTTGCAGAGAGCAGGGGCTGCCCTTTAGCTGTGGCACATGTATTTCTGATTGCTGTGGCTTCTGTTGTTGCGGAGCACAGGCTCTAAGGTGAGGGCTCAGTAGTTGTGGCACACAGGCTTAGTTGCCCCGTGGTATGTGGGATCTTCCTGGGCCAGGGATCAAACATGTGACCCCTGCATTGGCAGACAGATTCTTAACCACTGGACCACCAGGGAAGCCCTCAGCACTGTTTTCTGAAATAAGCGATGCTCAAGCTAAACTTCATGGCAAATAGGTGGGGAAACAGTGAAAACAGTGACAGGCTTTATTTTCTTGGACTCCAAAATCACTACAGATGGTGACTGTAGCAATTAAAAGACACTTGCTCCTTGGAAGGAAAGCTATGACCAACCTAGACAGCATAATAAAAAGCATAGACATTACCTTGCCAACAAAGGTCTGTCGGTCAAAGCTATGGCTTTTCCAGTAGTCATGTATGGATGTAAGAGTTGGACCATAAAGAAGGCTGAGTGCTGAAGAATTGATGGTTTTGAACTGTGGTGTTGTAAAAGACTCTTGAGAGTCCCTTGGACTGAAAAGAAATCCAACTAGTCAATCGCAAAGGAAATCAGTCCTGAATATTCATTGGAAGGACTGATGCTGAAGCTGAAGCTCCAATACTTTGGCCACCTGATGTGCAGAACTGACTAATTGGAAAAGACCCTGATGCTGGGCAAGATTGAAGGCAGAAGGAGAAGGGAACAACAGAGGATGAGACGGTTGGATGGCATCACCAACACGATGAACATGAGTTTGTGCAAGCTCCAGGAGATGGTGAAGGACAGGGAGGCCTGGCGTGCTGCAGTCCATGGGGTCGCAAAGAGCTGGACACGACTGAGTGACTGAACTGAACAAGCTAAACCAAATCTCCATCTTAGTGCTTCAGGGGAAAATCCCATTAGAACCTCCGAAGCCCAGTCGGATTTATGACTGGAGAGGGCCAGATCTGTGGGGATTGATCTGTTTGTTATGCCTGCACCTCCTCCCTACTCCCAGCCAGCCCCCAGCAACTGGCAGGTTTACGCTGAAACACCCTGAGCTGGGCTGAAGTGCAGCTTGCTGGAGATGATGGAGATAAAACAGGATTTAAAGGCAATGCATTTTCTACTGGGTACCCTTATCTGGATTAACTGCTCTGGGTTTTCAGCTGTGCGTGGATGTGAAGGATAATTACCGTCGCATGTTACCTGAGATTGCAGGGTTGTGTTCCAACTAATGACGCCACGAGAACCAAGCAGTTGTTAATATTTAATCAGTCTCTGGGCTTAACAATTGGATAAATGAGGTGTGTAATTACATAATTATAAAAGACATTTCAGATAGGAACGGCTGGTACTGGAATTAATACCGAAGGTAAGAGCTGGTGGAAATACTGTGCCAGGTCATTTCAGAAATATCACCAAAGATGACCCTTCAAGGGGAGGGTCTCCCTTAGAAAATAATGAACACAGATCAAAAATCTTTTCCAGCATGGACTTTTTCTCGTCAGTTCGGACTCTCTATGTGGAACATCAGGCCAAATGTTGTACTGATGTCACAGAAAACTATCCCTGGAATATTTAAACAGAACCCAGGAGGAAAGCTTCAGAATTTTCTTAATTGCATTCTAAAGGTGAGTGATGTATAATGGCTAAAGGTGCTGATGGAGTTTTGCATATCTATTTTTGATTGTTAGTTGGCATTTAGGAGAGGCTGCCCAGAAGTCAGGCAGTTTACCCATGAGCCACCTTCATGGGGCCGCAGCTCCCCATGCTGGGTGGCACCTGTCTACCAAGGGAGCGCCCGCATTGTCTCTGCTGGGGGACGCTGCTGGCATCCTTGTGTGCTCTACCTGGGGCTCCAGGTTCTCTCTTGTGCTCGTGGCTCCTAAGTGGACAGTGCCATCCTAACTGGGGGCCTCCCTCCACTGCCAGTGCCTACAAAACACAGTTGAGAGCCCATTAAAAGTACCCAGCACATTTTAGCACCCAGCTGGAGCTGTGATCCACCAGGACGATGGCTGTTCCGTGATATGAGTCTGAGTGTGTGTGTGTGTGTGTGTGTGTGTGTGTGTGTGTGTGTGAAATTTATTATGGGAAAATCTATAGTCCTCTAGGGCCATTTGTCAAAGTTGCAAACTCAGCCCCTCCCCTGGCTGCATTCCTGCATCGTTTTAGAAATCACCCGGATTCACCTGGGCCAGCACCCTGAGGTGAGTTATCAGCAACCCAGTCCACCCATTCCACTCTGCCCCCCATCTGGCAGCCCAGCCTCCATCCCTCCTCCTGGGCTTGGGGCACCCAGGCTATGCCTTTCCTTCTTCCTGACCATGGGAAGGATGATTCCTAAAATCTCTTTTGTGTCTCACCTGTGTAGCAGCGTCCATCAGTATGTTCCAGGGCCAGGTGGGAGTAGAACCTTCTTTGATCACAACATCCTGACTCCAGAGATGAGAGATGACGCAGAGGAGGAGGCTGGAGGAAGGAAGTCTCTGCTCTGTGATTCCAGGCCTTCCCCAGCCTCTCTAGAGAGACAGTCCATCTCCCCTTGCTCTGGACCCTGCTGCCTCTGTGAAGCTGAATGGTGCATTTGAAAACTCCAGGGTGGGGTGGGGGCAGACAGATCCAAGTTTGGACTCTGACTCTGCCTCTCAATGTTAGTGTGAACCAGGAGGTAGCTTTCATTCCCACACCTTCACTTCATCTGCCTTAAGGATGGGCTGATTCTGCCTCAATGAGAGATTTATGGGGGGGACGGGAAGCCCAGCCCTGGGGCAGGTTCTCTGGAGACCTGGCATTTCTTCCCTTCTGCTGGCTGGGGTTATGTATTGGTGCCACAGACGATGAGTTCCTTCAAAGCAAGGATGCTTGGGGGCCCAGTCATATCCAACTCTGTGACCCCATGGACTGTAGCCCACCAGGCTCCTCTGTCCATGGGAGTTCCCAGCCAAGAATACTGGAGTGGGTTGCCATTTCCTCATCCAGGGGATCTTCCCAATCCAGGGATCAAACCTGCATCTCCTGCATTGACAGGCAGGTTCTTTACCTGGGAAGTCCTCCAAAGGAAAGACGGATGGCTGTTTATCACACTTCTTCCAAACTGCCTCTTTGGGCATCATTTAAGGGATCAGCATCTTTTGCCTGTTCCTGATGATCAGCTTGCTCTTCACCACACAGGATGACAGTGACAGAAACTCAAATCAGACTGGAGGAGAGTTAGGGGAGGGGACGCCTCACCCAACTGGAAAGTTCAGGCAACTGCCTCCAGATGCCTGAGTGACTTTTTAAAATTCATTTGGCTGTGCCAGGTCTTCGTGTAGGCATAGGGCTCCTTCGGCCTGAGGACTCTCAGTTGGGGCATGTGGTACTAGTCCCCTGACCAGGGATCAAATCCAGGCCCCCTGCATTAGGAGCATGGAGTCTTAGCCACTGGACCACCAGGAAAGTCCCCCGAGTGATGTTATCAGGGCTCTGTCACTGGTTCCCCTCTGGTTGGGGAACCAGTGTTTATTCTCCAAACAGCACATGTGGCATTTGAACCAAGGCTTAGAACTCACAGCTGCATGCAGCAGCTTCCTAGGAGGCCAGCAGAAGCGCTGGGGAGGATCCCGGGTCTCGGCTGTGGGTTTGGGCTACTGTCCCTGATCGCATGCCTGCTCTGGGTCTGGGACAGGATGGAGTGAGTAGTTCAGTTCAGTAGCTCAGTCATATCCAGCTCTTTGTGACCCCATGGACTGCAGTATGCCAGGCTTCCCTGTCCATCACCAACTCCTGGAGCCTACTCAAACTCATGTCCATCACGTCGGTGATGCCATCCAACCATCTCATCCTCTGTCGTCCCCTTCCCCTCCTGCCTTCAATCTTTCCTAGCATCAGAGTCTCTTCCAATGAGTCAGTTCTTCCCATCAGGTGGCCAAAGTATTGGAGTTTCAGCTTCAACATCAGTCCTTCCAATGTATATTCAGGACTGATTTCCTTTGCAATTGACTGGTTGGATCTCCTGGCAGTCCAAGGGACTCTCAAGAGTCTTTTCCAACACCACAGTTCAAAAGCATCAATTCTTTGGTGATCAGCTTTCTTTATAGTCCAACTCTCACATCCATACATGACTACTGGAAAAGCCATAGGTTTGACTAGACGGACCTTTGTTGGTAATGTCTCTGCTTTTTAATATGCTGTCTAGGTTGGTCATAGCTTTTCTTCCAAGGAGTAACTGTCTTAATTTCATGGCTGCAGTCACCATCTGCAGTGATTTTGGAGCCCAAAAAAATGGTCTCTCACTGTTTCCATTGTTTCCCCATCTATTTGCCATGAAGTGATGGGACCAGATGCCATGATCATAGTTTTCTGAAAGTTGAGTTTTAAGCCAACATTTTCACTCTCCTCTTTCACATTCATCAAGAGGCTCTTCAGTTCTTCTTCACTTTCTGCCACGTTCATAAGGATGGTATCATCTGCATATTTGAGGTTATTGATATTTCTCCTGGGAATCTTGATTCCAGCTTGTGCTTCATCCAGCCCAGCGTTTCTCA
>NW_011495023.1:16918045-16919759 GCF_000754665.1 Bison bison bison
CTGGTTCCTCTGCCTTTTCTAAATCCAGCTTGAACATCTGGAAGTTCATGGTTCATATACTGTTGAAGCCTGGCTTGGATAATTTTGAGCATTTCTTTGCTAGCATGTGAGATGAGTGCAATTGTGCGGTAGTTTGAGCATTCTTTGGCATTGCCCTTCTTTGGGATTGGAGTGAAAACGGACCTTTTCCAGTCCTGTGGCCACTGCTGAGTTTTCCAGATTTGCTGGCATATTGAGTGCAGCACTTTCACAGCATCATGTTTTAGGATTTGAAATAGCTCAATTGGAATTCCATCACCTCCACTAGCTTTGTTCATAGTGATGCTTCCTAAAGCGCACTTGACTTTGCATTCCAGGATGTCTGGCTCTAGGTGAGTGATCACACCATCATGGTTATCTGGGTCATGAAGATCTTTTTTGTATTGTTCTGTGTATTCTTGCCACCTCTTCTTAATATCTTCTGCTTCTGTTAGGTCCATACCATTTCTGTCCTTTATTGTGCCCATCTTTGCATGAAATATTCCCTTGGTATCTCTAATTTTCTTGAAGAGATCTCCAGTCTTTCCCATTCTATTGTTTTCCTCTATTTCTTTGCATTGATCACTGAGGAAGGCTTTCTTATCTCTCCTTGCTATTCTTTGGAACTCTGCATTCAAATAAGTATTTCTTTCCTTTTCTCCTTTGCCTTTAGCTTCTCTTTTCTCAGCTATTTTAAGGCCTCATCAGACAATCATTTTGCCTTTTGCATCTCTTTTTCTTGGGGATGGTCTTGATCCCTGTCTCCTGTACAGTGTCACAAACCTCCATCCATAGTTCTTCAGGCACTCTGTCTATTAGATCTAATCCCTTGAATCTCTTTGCCACTTCCACTGTATAATCGTAAGGGGTGAGTAGAGAATCTCCTCAAAGCACCCAGGAACACACACGTGCTGGACACACAAAGTCAGGTGTCTGTTCCGGTAACACAGTCACCCAACTTTACTTGGATCCTTGCACGTAGGACAGATTTCAGATGTGAGGATTTCATCTTGCCTAAGCAGGGAGACTCCAGTTGGAAGGCCCTGGGTGGGGTTTGGAGGATGGAGGGGAGGAGGCCCTGATTCCATGAATCTTTTTTTTATGAGCGTGGCCACAGCTGTGGCGTCTCTGATTCTCCCAGGGCCCCGGGTGGGACTGACAGCCTCCGCCTGGAGACAGGGCCTGGCTGTGGGGGCCTGGGAGCTGGGGCTAGGCCTGAGATGCCTCCTCTCTGGGGCTGGCTCCAGCCCGAACCAAACTTATCAGTCAGATCCTTTTTCTCTCCGACTGAAATATGTATCAGGTTTGTTTTTTTTTTTTTTCCAAGGCCACTGGAACTCAGGAAATCTTTCCCAGCGCCCTCCCCTGGGGCCAGAATCTCTTATCATGGAGCCCTGCTCTGGGGCAGAGCTGCTGCGGGGTGGTGGTGGCTCAGCTGGTTCCCGGGTCTGTGGGTGGCTTGGAGGTGGCACCACTGAGGAAGCAGAGAGGCTTCACAGGCCCAGTGTCACGCTTCGGGGGAGCTGCGTGGATGGGGCTCCCAGTGCCAGGGGCCGAGGGCTGAAGACAAGCTGACGAGATGGACTCTGACAGGATGGAGCTGTGATGCCTGTGGGAGCAAGACCATCCTTCCCTTTGTTTTCGCTCTCCTCTCTGTGCCCATCCCCTCCCCATCAATAACATCCTCCCCACCCCA
>NW_011495023.1:16919870-16930872 GCF_000754665.1 Bison bison bison
GCCCATCCCGCTATAGGGAAGCCCCGCTTAACCCCCTGAGAAGTGGACCAGGCCGCAGGACAGCAAGGAGCTACCGTGCAGGGCGAAGCCCAGGCCGCCTATGCACCCACCCCCAGGCCGGCCCCTCTCCTCCCCTCAGGGCCAATCAGAGCAGCAGAGGAGGCGCCAGCAGCAGACACAGCGGCATCAAATCTGTGCTCAACTAAAAATGTAAATTGTAGGACTTACTTCCTTGGTGGTCCAGGGGTTAAGACTCTGCGCTTCCACTGCAGGGAGCATGGGTTCCATCCCCGGTTGGGGAACTGAGATCCCACGTGCATGCCGCGCAGCTGTGGGGGAAAAAAAGGGAGGCGGGGGGCGGAATTGTTCCAAGGATGCTGCTTAGTACAATACATTTCGTAGGGCAGAGCACTGGAGCAATCGATGTGCCGCCTCGTTTTGCATGGGCTTTGTAGGTATTCACGTTATTCCAGTGGATAATATTCCACTGAAACACACACGGTAGCAACCCCCACACTGTTTATGCTCGTTTGGACACAGGACTCTCCAGGAGGAAACCTGTCCCATAGCAGGACAGGGATAAAGGGAAGAGCCTAGAAGGGGAACAAGCTGAAATGGACCGCATCACCTGAAAACTCAGCACAGGGGGAGCCAAGCTTTATCCCTCTGATGGACGAGGGCGGAAACCAGCCCTATCTGTTGGGGAGGACTCTACTCCACAGCCCAAGTTGGTTCCCACCTGCCCCTCCCCTCCCCCTTTCCTGTGTCACTGTCCCCATCTTCTTCTCTCCCTCCATCTTCTTTAGAGACCTTTTGACGCCCAAAGCTGGTGGTGGCAGCCCCTCCCACGCCTGCCTTGACTGTAACCTGCATCGTCTTTTCCATCTGATGTCCTTGGAGGAGATTTCCTCCATATTTCTCTCCAGCGCCGCCCAACCCACAGCTGCAGCCTCTGCCTCTTCACCAGCCACCACACCGCCCCCTAGCTTTTGAAAGATGTTTTACAGGCAAAATTTCCCAAGAATTCTCGAAAAATAGTAAATCGCTAGTCACCCAAAGAATCTAGGAAATTTTCTTCGGCTCTTTGATAGAAAAAATTTTACTGCCACAGTCAAATTATTTGCCTGCTTCTCATTTTTCTCCTCATGCTAGAATATAAGTGCCCAGAAAGCAGCCCATTTATTTGACTTCACTTCTGTGTCCTGGAAGGTGCCTGGCATAAAGCAGAGCCCAGTACTATCTACTGAGGGATAGAGGAAACTTATCTTGACTTGGGTCAAGTTCAGTAGCCCCGTGCATTTGAGACTACATCACTCATTTGAGACATCGCTCTCCACACAAAATGTGGTGATGCAATATTGCCTCTGAACTTGGGTGAACTTGGAATCAGAAGGAAGCTGTCCCCTTAATTTCCCATAACAAACAAAGAGACTTTGCTCCTTAACTCCGGCCATCCATCATTGGCGTCCCGCTCTGGGCGGGGGCAGATAAAATGCACTTGGCAAAGAGGGTCGGGTGTCTGTAGACCATCTGCAGACCTTGCGGCAGGAGTTAATAAGCCACACTAACCAAGTTAGTTCTGGGCCTTTTGCTTTAAAAGCCTCATCCTACTTTGAATACAGAAGACCCCAAACAGGAGGCAAATGCTCATCTGGGAATTCCTCTTGAAATTCTCCAGGAGTTGGTTAATGATAAACACAGCCCTAGCGAGTAATGGTTCAAGGAATGCTTTCTCCATCACATATGTTCCTGGGTTGAACATTTCTGTTTGCTCTGGCTTCTTGAAGTGGGTTCCTAAAAAATATCCCCAAATATATTCATAGAGGCAAGACTCTGAGTAAAAAGATCAATCCAAAAAGGCATTTAATCAAAATCAGTTGCTTTCTAGGCTGAAGACTGAGAACATGGCCAGGGAAGGGGGAGAGGGGAAGAATGGATTCAAACCATTACCAACTCCAGCTCATTTCAGTAAAAACAGGCAGGAGGTTGAAAGCAAGTTTTAAAACTTGCTTTGAATTCTCCCAACATGACTCAAGGGTCATCATTCTGATGCCAATTTGCAATTTGTTTTTTAATAGGTGGATGAAAGCATAATCTCCAAATGAAGAATGAAGACATCTGACATGTGTGTGAGCATGAAGTTGAAAGGGGCTCTTCACCAAAATCTGGACAAATATTGGAACGCATATTTGGGGCAGGGAGGTAATGTCCAATGGATCTGTTGTATACTGCATCTGTGTAGTGAGGGTGGGGGAGGAAATAGGATTTAAAAACACAACCGTCTACTTCAGAGACTTGGGTTATAAAAGCATAGGTTTCTCTTTCAGGAGTCTCTGAAGTTGGAAAGTATGAATTACATACACTCATTAAAACTTTTTATGTTAAATTCAAAGAGTAAAATTAGAAGGCATGTTAATGATCCCGCCATCCAGCAACTGGCCAACAGATGTCAGAGCCTTATGGTTAAGAGATTACATGCTTCGAGCCGACGATTTACTGTATGCATCCCTGGCTGAGAGGAGGTGTAACAAACATATCATCAGACACAGAAAATATGCAGCCCTGGGAAAGGGACGTGCAAATCGGACTGCCAGTGATACTTTCAAAGCGGCACATTTTTCCACTAAACCGTTATTTCGGAGAGTTAGTGGTTTTTTTTTTTTTTTCCTTTCCTAAGAATGAAGAGTTAATCTTACCCAAGCTTAGAGCCAGAAACCTGTCATATGAAATCCCAGTGAAGACCGACATTCTTTCCAACTTCCTTACTCACTGTGGAGCGGAGTTTTCCAGTGCTGCCCAAACTAAGTAGCTGTCGGACGAAACGGAGCCATATGTCACCGCTCTGGGGGGCTCTGGGACTCCAAACTGGGGACAGCTCTTCCTGGTGTGTGGGTTTCTTTGTTGGGGGGGGGATTGCCACTTGGGGAGCATGAATAAGGAAACCTAAAAAGGCTGGGAAGGGCTGGGCAGCTGGGGTTCCCAGTTTCCAGGACACCAGATGGTCACGGGTTTGGTCCTCTGTAACGGTGCCCAGCACACTGATGGAAAGTGTCTTGGGCTCTAAGCCCCACGCCTGCATATTGGGTGCTTCCCCCTCCATGGCCTCTCCCCTCCTCTGGGGAGAGGAAAAGCTGCAAGAGAGCTGTGAGCAGAGATGTGCCCATGGGAGTGGGAGAGTGCACCCAGCTCCCCATCATCCAGAGATGAGCGCAGGGAGATGGACACAGGCCGCCCCTTCTATCCCATCTTCTTACAGGAGCAGGGGAAGGGCGTGGTGACACGACTCTGCTTGGTCTGAGCGGCCAAGCGCCTGTCCCTTCTCCAGATTGCCTGCAGCACTTTAATTCTTTCTTTGGGGAACCAGGAAGGGCTCCACTGTTTTTCTGGTTTCCAGGGTGTGCTCCACGTGTTAACCAGGGCTGGTGGGAATGAAACCACTTTGCAGCGTTCTGGCAGCAAACACAGCTGCCTGACCTCGTGGGGACTGAGAGAATGGTGGATCCAAGAAACCAACCACAAAGCAAAATCTGGGGTATGCACCCTCCAATCACACACTTCCTGCAGAGGGGCTGCTCAGGCTGGAAACATGCAAATGAGGGAGAGTACCCAGGGCCAGGGGGTGAGTGCCTGCTCTCCTGACCAGCATCTAACCAGTACCTGCTGTGCCAGCTTCTGAGACAGCCCCTGGGCAGAGAAGATGTACCCCCACCCTGGGGGGGTTCTCACAGTCTGGTGGGGAGACACACCTGATACCGGGGCCCCCCCTCCTCTGAGCTCAATGCTTCCCACCTGCCATCTGAAGTCCCTGTCCCAGCCTGCAGTGGGCAAGCCTCCAGCTGCCCCTTCACCTGACTGTTTCTCAGGAGGCTTCCCTGGGGTTCCAGCCAGAAGAGGAGACAGTCCTCACATCACCACTCATATTCCCCCAGATGGTGGTCCTTCGCCCTGTCCCCCCACCCCTGCCCCCGATGACTGAGATCCATGAAGCTGGGACAAGGTAGAGAGGTGAGCTTCCTGGGGACCTGTGATCTAGTTTGAAAACTGTGAAGCAGCATCTTAAGAGGCCCCTGGGTTTGAAGAGTGCACTTCTCTATAACGCCCAGGATAGGCAGGGTTTTCAGGTGACGAACTTGCATCAGCATTTACTTGGTGGCAGGCGTTAGGTGCCCACGTGGAGAGTGACTGACTGGATGGGTGATCATCCTTGCTCCTCCTCCCAGGGAATCAGGCAGATGATGAAGGCAGAGAAGGAAACCATGTAGTTTATTAGAAGGGAAAGTGCTACAGAGAAAGAGGAATCAGGCAAGAGGGAGCAGACATGGCATAGTCATTATAAGCGTGACCGTGAAGGTGGCCATTAAAGCATGGACTTGGAGGAAACAGTCTCTCAGGTACCTGGGAAGTGCACGCCCAGTGGAGGGACAATGGCCCTGAGGTAGAAGCCCCATGGGCTAGGTGGAGGAGGGGAGAGTGTAGGACACGAGGCCAGGGGTGCAGCAGGCCAGCTGGGGTCCTGAGCTCTGAGCCAGGTGGGGCTCCGGGGAGGCGGGAGGGGATGCACAGGGTGAGGGCTGGATCTGTGGAGTGGGAAGCAAGGGCAGGCCCCACAGCAGCAATCCCAGCAGGAGGAGGCTCCTGATCTAGATGCCAATTCATGGTAGACAGGATGTGATGAGTGGAAGAAAGGAAGAAATCAGGGACAACGTCCAGGGCATCAGCCTGGGGGGTAGGCAGATAGGCTTGGCACCAATCAAGGGGGTGTGGCATTTTGTGGTGGTGATTGGGGTGATATGAGACACACATTAAATACCCATGTGACAGTGTTGGGTGGGCAGGAGTCTAGAACAGACAGAGGCTGGACTTCACAGGACAGAGATGGTTTTCAAGCTCCCAGAAGGCTGAGCTCACAGAGGAGAGGACATGGCTAAAAGAAGCCAAAGGAACCTGGAAACAGACAGGGTTAGACTCCCTTTATCTTCCAGTGTCCAGAGAAGTCTCTGTTCAAGGCTGCAGAAAGGGGTCTCCCAGCTCCTTGGGCCCTGGGAGATGGGTCCCCAGCCCACTTGGTCTTGTCTGCCGGGCTTCTTCCAGGTCAAGGGCAGCAGTGATGGCCTGTCACTGAATGTCCCAAGGGACCCGGGTGGGCGGGACGCTGCACACTGACCCACACAACCCCCAAAGCTGCCAACCAGACAGCAGTGCCCAGCGCAGCCCCATCCGGCCGGGGCTCCAGGCACGCAGGCAGATGGTCCCCACAGGTGGCAGCAGCAGCTCTGTGCAGAATGGCCCTGCTACAAGCTGGGGTTCTTAAGCAGCCAGTCAAACGGGCTTCCCAGCAAACCTCCGAACCTGATTTCTTTCCTGGGCCAGACACCATGGGGATGAAGATTCCAGAAGATTCTTCCACCCACCCATCCACTCTTCACTGGTGGCTGGGAGTTTGGGCTACATTCCCAGGTCCAGTTTCCTGAGGCATGAAGTCACGTTTCTCCACCAGGCCCCTGGAGATTCGTCTAGATTCTTCAATTCCCACATTGTTCTAGAGTAAACTCTGGTTACCTCAACCCACGCTGAGAATTCCTGACTGTGGACGTCCACATGTCTGATGTTGGCTTTTGTTTTTGTGATTATGAGACTAGAAAGGCTTTAGGTTCTGAACCTCTTCCCTGGGGTGGGAATGGTGAGTGACCCAGGTTCAAGAGCCCAGTTCTGAGTTTCCTTCACCTCTCAGTCAGGCCTCACTCTTCTCATCAATGAAATGGGAGTAATAATCATCCCTCACTCTTGGGGTTAGATGAGTTATAAGTGGCAAGTTCTTAGAATAGTACCTGACACACTGAGCCCTCATGAAATCCCAGGGACTATTATTAACCCCATAGGAGCATGACAAGTGGGCAGAGCCCTCTTGCCTGAGCTAGGTTGGAGCTGCAGTCAGAAAATAGAAAGTTCTGCATTATTTAAGCCTGGCCACCATGCATGCCAAAGCCTGGGTCATGTCAAACTGCAGAGCTAAGGCATCAAATGAGGACTTCTATCGAGCGACTGAAGTTGCTCTCTCTTACACTTTGAACCAGGTGTCCCGGGAGCAGGATGAATTAAGATAACTCAGCCAGTGAATGAAATCCAGGGTTTGGAATCCAAAGGGACAGAAGCCAGGGCATCGTAAGACAGCTGGACAGGCAGAAAATTGTCCCCATTCTGGCATTTTCTTTTCATCTGCAGACTTCCCTACATGTCTTCAGGCATCTGTCACTTCTGGGGACCATCAGACTTGGCGGGAGAGACACAGTCCTTGACACGGGAGTCTGAAGACTCAGGGAACACGCGTTCACTGCTGTTGTTCTGAAAACCAGGCAGGCTTCTTTGCGCCTCGCCCCCCTCGGTTGCTGGCTGGAGGGGATTCAGGGGTCCAGAATGTATGCCTAGCCCCACAGCCACACGTCGCTGGCTCCAGGGAGCAGCTGCCTCACAGAATCGAGGGACATTCTGCCTTGGGGGGATCCTTGACTCTTCCTGGGTGTCTATAACTACCATCGTCTCACAATTGTAATTTCTGCTCCCACCTTATAGATTTCAACAGCCAAGCCTTTACCCAAGCCCCTGGGACCACCTGCGTGAAACTCCATCGAAGCACAAACGTGCAGGAAGGCATAGATTTGAGGTTCTAATTCATGTTTTTTCGAATAAATGTAAAAAACATAAGACTGAAATTAAAAATGCTTGTCTGGGCAACACCAAGGTCACCCAGGTTGCCTTGAATGGACCCTCATCACACTTGGGAACAAAGAAAGTAAACCCGATGGCACTGTGGCCAGAGCCAAATAAATGTCATCTTTCTCAACACAGTAAATTGACCAGGACTTTAAAGAGCTAGTTCTTCATGGCATTCCTTAATAACTTAACTTCTGTGTTCTTCAAGGGGATAATAATGTCATTATTGATAGAATAGTGGTTTCTGATTGGGTATTGAATTTTTATGCCTAAATACATGTTTTCATATTAAAAAAAAAACAACCCATTGGTTTAAAAAAAAAATGCAGGCACTTTGCACTGCCAGAACTGGGAGAGTCCTTAAATGGTCAAAGAACCCTGTTTGAGACATGAGTAAGTGAGGCTCTGGGGCAGCTGAAGGGGACTCCACATAAAACAAGGCGGCACACTGATTTCCCCTGCAGGCCACCCCAGAAACAAAAAGGAGAATGAAACCTGGGTCCCAGCCTTGCACCAGCCGCATTTGGCTTCTGCCTAAGTCATCACCCTCCTGGGGCCACCCAGGGTCCCCCTCAGGACCTTCCTAGAATTGTAATTCCAAAGGTGAGAGGCCTTGGTGTCTGGCAGAGGGAATCGGACCACAGGAAAAGATGTCCACTCAGTTTGGGGGGATTATTAGATGCTCCAGAGCTGGGGCTCTCTGAGGCTGATCCCAGAAGTAGGGGTCCATGGAATGCTAGTGTTCCTTGAGATGGTCTGGGAGAAGCAGGCTCTGTGATCAGGGCAACTGGGGCAACAGTGTTATACTGTGTTAGCTTATGAAGGACTCCAAGGAATCCTAGATTTGAGGAGTTTGTTCAGGCCAGCATTTGGCCATCATATATGATCACAGAATCCTTTCCTGGCAGACAACATCCAGAGGGGATGGAGAACCCTGGATTCTATTGAGGTCCAGCTTGATTCCCCCACATCTCATTTCCTCCAGTCTGGTGGCAAGCTCTCAAAATTTGGGACAGATTGATATTTCAGGGACTATAACAATTTTTGATAATTACTAGTTAGAAGCTTTTCTTCTCCCCCTGTCTCCCATAAGAAACTTAACCACAGGGGAAAAAATAAATTTCTGGCCTCAAATGGAAGTCAACAGCTGAAGCTGATGAATTCCAGAAGCAAGAATTCCTCTAAGCATCCATGAGAGAGAGATGGATACCACAGAGGCTATGTAAATAGAATTATTTCTAAGTAGAACACCTTCAACATTTTCCATTTTTCTGTTAGGTAGCAGGGAGGTCATTGTGAGGCCAGTTGTCCAAATATGGCCACTAATTCCTCTGAGTCAGTGAAGTATATTTAAGAAAAAAGAGCTTTGGGAGAGAAATTTCTTGCCACATACTCTAATAAGTGTCTCCAATTGTATGGGATATTATATTTAGGGCTGTGGTTTTCAAACCTTTTCTCAAAGCACAAAAAAAGTCTCCTTTTCAAGGGAAATCTTATCCAAAACCCCTTCTTGCACCCCCCAGGCCAGCCTCCGAGGCAGCCTCAGGAAACCCCAGGAATCCCGTCAGTCACTTGTGGTCTCTGGCCTTGGTGCTCAGAAGGCAGGCCTCAGACAGGAAATTTCTCATCACCTGGTTGCCTCGGAGTGCAGCTTCTGGGCCCACCCAGACCTGCCCCATCCACGGCTGCATTTCTACTCCACCCCTACGGAATCTGTGCATGGCTCCTCTGTCCATGGGACTCTCCAGGCCAGAGTACTGGAGTGGGATGCCATGCCCTCCACCTGGGGATCTTCCCCACCCAGGGATCAAACTGGCATCTCTTATGTCTCCTGCATCAGCAGGTGGGTTCTTTACCAGTAGCGCCACCTAGAAAGCCCTCAAATTGAAGAGGTAGGTCTGAGAGATATACTCCTGAAGATTTCTTCCTCTGTTGGATCACTCTGAATATCTGGATGAGGCTTCTTGAAAATTTGTCTGGAAATGTTCGTCTCCCAACCCAGCAACCACCCTAAGTAGGATAATCCAAGATAGTCATGTCATTGGCTTGAGGTTTCTCTTCTGCAAAATCTGATGTGTACCCCTCCCCTCACAGAAATGGCAAGGAAAGAAGTGGGGGCGGCCTGGCAAGAAGCAGGAGAAAAAAGAGAGAGAAATGGCTAAGAGTAGAGAATGTGAACCGGGATTCTGGGGCTTGAACCCAACACTTCCATCCCTCTTGGGTGAACTCGGGCAGGTTAATTAAGCTTCTGTCCTGTTTATCCCCCCAGGGTCAAAGGGTGAGGGATGGAATATAATGATGGGTCTGATGGTACCCAGATGATGAGGATGGTGATGGTGCCAATGATAACGATGGTGATACCTTGATGACGATGGTGGTGAGGATGGTGCTAGTGCCCAGATGGTGATGGTGGCGAGGATGATGGGGTACTGATGGTACCCATGATGATGATGGTATGGACAAGGATGGTATTAATACCTATCACATGATTGATAGGCAGGAAGCACCTAGAATTCCCTAGGCAGCTGGTCAGGGTTTTCCCTTCTGAGCCAGTAGGCTCTAGACCTATACCCCAGACAGTGGTTTTTAAGCACTTGAGCTGTGAGCCCTACCAGGCTTGGGGGTGCAGCCAGGGCCTGAGTGCACACAGGGCCCCCCTACCCCCAGCAGCCCCTCTGAAGGGCAGTGCTGGCCCCAGGGAGGCTTTCTGCATCGTGCTCAGAGCCTCTGCAGCCTCTCTGGTTTCTTGGCACCGTGAACCACTTGGTCTCAGTCCAAGGATTTGGTCTTATAAACAAGAGAGGGGGTAAAAAATAGAAGCGTTCTGGAAAACTGACACAGGGATAGGTCACCCCAGAAATGCTAAGGCATCAGCAAAGCTCTTGATTGGCAGGATTTCATCTGGGGACCTCTGGTGGCCGACAGGCCTTCGTTGTGCAGGCAGAGAATTCCAGACGGAACAAGCAGGTGGGTGAAGTTCAAGGTGATCCACCCTCTGACCTCTGCCTTTCTGCCACCCAGGGTGAGCTGCGGGGCCTGCCCCAATGGCTGAGGGCCTTTATCTGGAATCTGGGAGCTTGGGATTCTGATGTGGGCACTGCCATGAGGAGGGAAGCAGGCTGCCCTTCCTCATGACAGTCAGAATCTAACTCTCTCCTATGAGCAGAACGTTGAGCTGCCCTCCCCTCCTTCAGGGACCTCATCACTGGACTTTTGCTTCCTTGGTTTGATGCCAACGTGTTCACAGGGATGGGACAGTCATCACCATTTGCCCTATAAAAAACCGCCTCAAATGATGAAAGCTAGTCTTCCACTCTGCTGTAAGCCTCTAAGCCACTTATCAGACTATTTTTACTATAAATGCCTCTTTGCATAGACAATCACCTGCTGCAGGAACACATTTACACCCTGGAGCCATGGAATGCATTTTAATTGCGTTAATAAGAGCTGGGCAGGAGCTAAGTGGTGAGGCCCTCTCCGGCTCAATTAAAAGAGGTTGGATGAGCCTGGAGCAACGGGTGCCCAGTAGCAGAAAAACGGACGCTGAGACCTGTCCTGAGTGAAAAGGGGAGGCCTGGAAAGGGGGTTTATAGGTGCTGGTCGGATCTAACCAAAAAAGGAAGCAAAGGGGAAAAAGGCTTGTGATGCAGTGGAATGAGCTTGAGATTAGCTCAGAGACAGGTTATTTTCCTGTTTCCCCATCTGTAAAATGGGTTCACTGATATCCATCCACTCATGGGATGAAGATTAAAAAAAGAGATAAGGTTTCCAAATCCATTAAGCACCACATCCCATGGTACCTGCTGTTGATCAGGAACTAACTAGAGATGGGCCCTGCGTTTGCAGCAACCCTGGAGGAAGGCAGGGCTGGCTGTGCCCACTTTACAGATGAGAAAAGCGAGGAGGGGCCCTCACTTGTCCAGGGCCGTGTGACTGGCTGGTGGTGGAGCTGAGCTTTGAATGCCGGGCTACCTGGCTGCATCTCCACCTCAGGAAGGATGTGCCCATGCTATGCTTCCCGGTCACTGTAACCGGACAAACCCACACACCTGAAAACAGCAGCCCGAGCCCACGAAACAGCTCCTCCTCTACACGGCGGCACCCCTGTGTACCCCCCACCCCTTCCAGTGCCCACCACCCAGTAGTGGTGAGCTCTCTAGTCGCTCTTTCTGCCAGCCACCCTGAGCTAGAGACCAAGAAGGCTAACTTGCCCTTCTCCTCCAGAATCCTGTTTCTGGCTGCATAGGCTTCAGGTGGGGCCAGGATGCTGAGCGTCCCTGCCAGGCCTCCC
>NW_011495023.1:16930972-16945869 GCF_000754665.1 Bison bison bison
CCCCTAGAACATACATGAGGGACGTTTGCATTCTCCCCTGGTAGCTGCCGCCTCACTGGGTCTACACTTCCAGAAGGGAGAATGCAAACGTCCCTCATGTATGTTCTAGGGGGAACAACCCATTGTCACAAAGACTACAGTCCCTCCCCAAGTGTGCACTGAGCCCACTTCTTCCAAAGGGATTTCAAGTGAAGAGAACCTCACCCCCATTTTCCCATCAAGGATGCTGGGAAACCACCTCCATTCATGCCTCTGTTCTCCAAGCGGAACCTCCCTGATCCCTTGTCAACTGGGCTTGTGGGGCCAAGTTCTCCAAGCTTCTGGCTTCCTGTGTGTCCACCCCCATATCTGGTCTCCATCCTTCCCAGCAGGGGACCTAGTGAGATGACCAATGGTTCTCAGCCTCAGCTGTCTGTAAAATGAGGGGACCACACAGCCCGAAGGTGGGAGCACTAGGGGTCTTGTAGGCAAAGCTGTTAGCAGCTCCCAGCCCTTGGAGAGCTGAATAATTAGGAAATTCTGTTGCTGCCAGTTTCGTGATCTGGGGATGAAAATGGGCTTTTCTGTAATTGTTCATATAACATTGCTGATTCTTCACCTGCGTCTGTTGCTGTTCCATCACTCAGTCACATCCAACCCTTTGTGACCCCATGGACTGTTGCCCGCTCTGCTCCTCTGTCCATGGGATTCTCCAGGCAAGAATACTGGAATGGGTTGCCATTTCCTTCACCAGGACATCTTCCCAATCCAGGGATCAAACCCAAGTCTCCTGCATTGGCAGGTGGATTCTTTACCACTGAGCCACCAGGGAAGCCCTCATCTGCATTTATAGACCCCCAGTTCCAAAAAGTTCTGAAAATCTGGAAATATATCAGCGATTCCCTTTCCTGAACCAGTGGGAACATCAGAAACAAAGCTGCCACAGCTGGCCCCATGGTCCGTGGAGTACTTTCCGTGGGAGGTGGTGATGCTGATGAGGGTACAGAGAGAGAGAAGGAGCTGGAATTCAATCCAGCCAGACACCAAAGCCAAGGCCCTTCTTCATTCACACCCCCAGCGCTGCCATCCTGAGCCATCTGTGTCCAGGTCAGATGGGAGGGTTGGTCTGCACCCCTCCCGAGGTCCGCCCTTGTTAAAGCACAGTCATGTAACTAACACATGCCAGGTATGTTCAGTTTGGAAATTCTGGGCACCTGTGGTACTGAGAGCCTGAGAGTCTGGCCTGCGCGTGGAGGGTTGGACTCGGGAACCTGCAGTCAGGACCCTGGGGCCAGGCTTGGGATTGCTCCAGAAGCAACCCTGTATCCTCTCCTCCGCTATTCATGTTCCTAAGAAACCACTCCCAAACTGAGGGCTGAAAGGAAGAGTCTGAAAAGAAGACAGCAGACACCATGGGAAGACCAGCCAACATCATGTGGATTCCAGTAAAGTCCAGCTTTAGCTCGGGTCTGGTTGTGAGTTAATTCCTGCCTCCCAGACTGGTTAATCAGAGCAAGACCCCATCAGGCCCCTGTTGGTGTAACTCATTTTCTTCTATCGGTGGGGAGGGGGGAAGCCGGAACCCCACGAGGGACAACGAGCAACCGCCTGTTACAGGGCTCTCCCGGCAAACTGAGGGAGATAGGGTTCGGTGTCAGACCCCAGAGCCCGAGATTCTCACCCCAATTGCTGGGAACACGGGCCCCTTGCTAACCGCGCATGCTCGTTTGCACCCCCCACACCTGTGTCGTGTTTTCCTCACGACAGGGGTCAGGGAGGCCCGAGGAAGGCAGGCCTGGCCCAGGTTCTGCTGGCGTCTGCCCAGAGTCACCCCAAGCTGGGTTCTCCCTCCCATCTTCCCGCGTTGCTTCTCCACATCAGGGAGGGACCTGGATCAGGCCGCTTGTGCTGCTGCTGCTAAGTCGCTTCAGTCGTGTCCGACTCTGTGCGACCCCATAGACGGCAGCCCACCAGGATCCCCCGTCCCTGGGATTCTCCAGGCAAGAATACTGGAGTGAGTTGACATTTCCTTCTCCAATGCATGAAAGTGAAAAGTGAAAGTGAAGTCGCTCAGTCGTGTCCGACTCTTAGCGACCTCATGGACTGCAGCCTACCAGGCTCCTCCATCCATGGGATTTTCCAGGCAAGAGTACTGGAGTGGGATGTAACTTAACAAATGTTTGCATTTCTTTTCTTCTGCTGATTCCCAAAGAGCTGGAGGTCCCAGAGGGAATTCACCAAGCCAGGTCATCCATGAATGGGCCCAGGGGCCAGCACTATCCTGACCGGCGCCCCCGGAGACTAGAGGACAGGACATGGGACCACCACATGGATCTTTGTATGACTTCACTTCATGTCACGAGAAGCCGTGAGTGCATGGGGCCTGAGCCGTGGCCTCTGAGGACCAAGCCATCTGGCCTCTCCCCTCCTCCTCCAGTGCCTTGGCCAAATCCACTCCTCCGAGGACCTTCCTTCCTGCCACCACATCCTCACACGGGCAGGTACTGTCTTGATTGGTTTTGCTGTTTCCACGCACCACATGCTATAGTTTGCTATTTACTCCATCTTTGTTCCTTAAGTGGACACACATTTTTACTTGGATAAATTGGTTTATAAGGAAATTAACTACCGCTTCACTAAAGGGGAGAGTGGTATCATTTGTGGAGGTTACAGTATAAAATGTCACAAAAACCACAGTGTCCTCAGAACATAGCTACTGCCTGGGCCTGCTCTCTGCCCCTCAGGGGGAAGAGGCATCATGTGTGTGAGTGCGCACGTGCAGGAGATGGGACACACTGCGTGTCAGAGCTCCTCTGTGTGTGTGTGTGTATATATATATATATGTGTGTGCACGCGCGCGCATTAGGGCTCCTCTAATGTCCCCAGGCGGGCGGGAGGTATCTCTCACCAGGGAGGCGGGGTCCCTTGGCGGGTCTCTGGACTCCTGATGCTGGGACGGTTCCTCCCTGCCCCCCTCACGTCACCGAAGCGTGGCCTCAGTCCTGCCGGCCCTCAGAAGCCCCTGGTCCTCCAGGTCTGTGTCTTCCTTGCATCATCGTCACACTGCTTCTCCTTGTTGCAGCATCCAACACCCCTCCCCTCGAGAAAAGACTTTCCTGGGCCCTGGCAGGTTACCCTTCCTGCCAGAGAGTTCCTCCTCTTCACCCCATTTGCAATTCCGCCCTTCCTCCCCGTGGTTTGTGGACACGTGCTGTGGAGGGCAGAGAGCCACGTGGCCACCTGCAACCAGGAGGACCGTGGGGCGGCCTCGCTGACCCAGCGTCCCCAGCTGTTGCTCCAGGTGCAGATGTGGGACTGGGATGGTGGGTGTCTGTGGGTGCCTGGAGCCAGGTCTGTGTGGTACCAGGTGGTCCGAGGGTCTGTTGACGATCAGGGCCTGGCCTTGTGGCTTCCAAGACACTGGGTGCCCAAAGGCCAGGGCAAGCTTGGCATGGTCAGTGCTGGTGGGGCTGTCCCTGAGGGTCACAGCTCACACTCCAGGGAATCAAACATTGCAGCCTTTCAATGCCCCCTTCCCTACGCTGGACCTAGGGTTGGCCTGGGGCAGGAGCTGCCTGTCTCCCCAGGCCTGTGTCCTGCTGGGGGCCTCGGAAGTGTCCCCTGGCGCTGCCCCTTCCTCTGCCCCAGCCCTGTCTCAGGCTCCTCTTTGCCAGCAAATACGTCTGCTCTAAGGTTTTCATGGGTGTCATGGTGTCCATCCCTGTGTGTGCATGCTCACTCAGTCATGTCCGACAACTTATGACCCCATGGACTGTAGCCCACCAGGCTCCCTGGTTCAGAGGATTTGTCCAGGGAAGAATATTGGAGTGGGTTGCCATTTCCTTCTTCAGGGGATCTTCCCAACCCAGAGATCAAACTCTCATTTCTCGCATCTCCTGCATTGGCAGGTGGGTTCTTTACTAGCCCATCCCTCCCATCTCCCAAATGTGTGTTTAACCTGCGCCCCTCTGGGGGCAGATCCTTGATTCCAAGGTGAGGAGGTGGACGGGGTCCAGATGCAGAAGGTGGGGAGGAGGAGAGCCACGCCCTCCACCTGGACTGTCTACTGGCTCCGTGGCTGCTGTCCTCTGCCTCATTCATCCTGCTGGCCACTGGGGCCGCTGTCTGCCTCTGAGACCCTCCCGAGGGTGAGGAAGGCCCCTCGGCAAATACCCATTTTCAGTTTCTCCCAGGCTTGACTCAGGCAGCACTAGAGGTGATGCCGCCCCACTGGAATCCATTCCTGGGCGTGACTGTGCTGTGTGTCTGCTCAGATGAGCAGGAAAAGCCAAAACCCACGTGCCTCTCAGGGTGGGAAATGCAGGAAAATAGCACTTGGGACCTGCCACTGGGGGAGACCGGAATGATGGGGAATGCAGACAGGTGCTTCTACCATGCTGAATGACCACCCATCTCCCACATCCCCACGGCTGCCCAGGGCCAGGAGGATGGTGAGCTGACCAGTCATGCCCAAACCCAGGGCATCAGACTCCCAGGCCAGAGGTACTCACTATGGTGAGAACAGATTCTGTCCAATACATGTCGTGTTTTCACACCCGTTGAAATGTGAACAGTCTTATATTAGATTAAGATGCTAAGTATTATAATTAGATTAACTGTACTCCTTCTTGTCTGACAGCTTCTTTTGCTAGACTGTCCTGGCCCCTGGGTCCCAGGGTTCCACAGGAAACAGAGGGAACAAAGGCCAGGCCTGGAGATACAACTTCTTTTATTTTTTTAAAGTTTTATTGAAGTAAAATCGATTTACAGTGTTGTGTTAGTTCCTCCTGTACAGCGAAGTGATTCAGTAATACATGGATATATTCTTTCTCATATTCTTTTTCATTGTGGTGGTGTGTCATTGGTTATTGAATCTAATTCCCTGCTTTTTTCAGTTTTTAAATTTTATTGATGTATAGGTGATTTACAGTGTTGTGTTTGTAGTTCTTGGTTTGAAATGGAGACTTTGACGAATAGAGCAGAATAGTCCTTCCCCATCAGGGGTAGTGTAGCCCTAGGCCTGACGTCGGAGGGGTCCACGGATGCTAGGGTCCAGAAATCTGTCTGGCAGGGAGACGCAGGGCGCTGAGAATGGGGGCTCCCCTGGGTCTGTCCCATCACAGCCATCCCCCTGTGCCAGTGCATCTTCAGACTTAGTTCTGGGGACCCTGGATGGATGCAGAGCCCCGCCAGGATGATGGGGCCACACAGTGCCAACCTGTGGGTTGGAGAAAGGAAGGCAAACAAACCTTCAGCCGGGCTGATGTATCATCCTGGAACTTTAACAAAGCGGCTATTGACACACAACACAGGAATGGTTACTTGGACCTGTTTCAATATGTCATGTCACCTTCTGCTCTTGGAGATGTTAGAAGGCTGCGAGCGACATGGTCCAGAGTCTAGTTTCACAAGCTCGTTGCTTAGAAGTGCAACTGTGCGTTGGCTCAGCTGATGCACAAATCTTTGGAGGCATTTCGGGGGAAAAAGATTAAAGTGACTATAAAACCACAAACTATGTACAAAATGTATTATGAGCTTTAATTTGCAGGTTGTTCTTTTCTTTTTTTTTTTTTTTTTGCCTCCTGTAGCTTGAGGCAATGGTTTCCAGAAGAGTATGTTGTTTGGATTGAAAACTGCTTTGTGAAAATACTCCATTCTCCAAGGTTCTGTGGGTCATAGAACAGTTGGCTGGAGTTCTGGCAGGGCCCTGGGAGGCTGGTTCTCTGGATGACTCAAGCAGGGCTGGACCTAGACTGGGGGCTCTGGGAGTCCAGCCTGGGTCAGGATGGAGCTGGCCAAGGTCAGCGCAGGAGTTGAAAACCGGAAGTTCAGGGCCTTACTTGTTTCTTGTTTTCCTGTCTAACTCTGAGTTAAAGAAACTGGTTCCTAGCAGCTTCCTTGCTGCCTTTGTTTTGTTTCGTCCAAAAGACTTCACATCCCAGAGTGAGCCATAGACACAAACCTCATCACGACCCTGACCTTCAGAGTTTCCAGTTACTTCTGAGTTTGGGGTGGTTTTGACCATGGAGCACAGACAAGGCAGGGAGGCCTCTGTGGATGGGCCTCCCCTTTCCTGTGTTTCATGGGTGGGGGGATCCCACCGACAGTGAATCACTGTTGCCTATCACCCCAGGAGTGTGTCTTATTTCCTACTCAGGGCGAACTCCAGCAAACCAGATGCCCATCCCCCACAGCTCCTTTCTTTGCCCTGGTGTTAAGAGGATTCAATACATAATGTGTGAAATCTAAAATACAACACAGATCAACATGTCTACAAAACAAAAATAGTCTCACAGTTGTGGTTGCCAAGGGGGAGGGGCGTGGGGAGAGAAAGAGTGGAAGGCTGGGATTAGCAGATGCAAACTATTGTATGCAAGATGGGTAAGCAACAAGGTCCTGCTGAATAGCTCAGCAGACTGTATCTGATCTCCTGTGACAAAAGATAATGGAAAAGAATATATACCTGTATGACTGAATCACTTTGCTGTATAGAAAAAATTAACATTGTAAATCAACTACACAATTGAAAAAATGTATACAAAAACAAAAAAGTATACAAAACAAATACAGTTTAACAAATGCATAATCTGGATTGCATTGGCAGTCACAGACCTGGCATTCTGGCCTCAGACATCTGGACCTGGAGGAGGCATATAAGAACAGCACAATGCCTGAGATGAAGGTGCTGGTCACAGAGTTGCCATTTTGGTTTTAATAGAAAGAAATTCACTCCAGCACAACATGATCCTTTAAGGCCACCATCCTGTCCCGCCTCACACACAGGTCAGGGGTCTTCAGGACCCGTTTCCACCCACAGCTGTAACTGAAGATGTAAGCGGCTCACAACCCTTCAATTCAAGCCTGAGTCCTGATCTCAGCTTTGCTTGGGATTCAAAGCTAAAGCTAGTTCTGTCCGTGAAGATCACAGACCCCTCTGTGCAGAGAGAGTCCAAAAGTTTGCTAACTATGGAAGCTTCTACGAGACACGTGTTCCAAGGCCTCAGTCCTGGACTGGGAGCCAGCACACCCGGGTTCTGGCTCTGCCTCTCATCTAGAGTAGGGGCAAGGGCTGCCGTAACAGAGAACAACAGAAAGGTATCACCTCGTAGCTCCAGATGCTGGGGCCAAAATCAGCGTGCCTGCAGGGCTGGCTCTGTGGAGGGCTGAGAGAGAGGACGCTCTATTTTCCTGGCAGTCTTTGGCAGTCTTTGGCTAATCCTCAGCTCCGGTCTTGGTTTAGAGCAGCATCACCTCCATCTCTGCCTTTGTGTCTGCATGGCATTCTCCATGTGTACAGGTCTGGGCCCAGATGTCCCCTTTTTAAGGAAACCAGCCATAGAGGATTAAGGCCACCCTCATGACCTCATCTGTTGTCATTTAGTCATTTCGGTTGTGTCCAACTCTTTGTGACCCCGTGAACTGTAACCCGCCGGGCTTCTCTGTCCATGGGCTTTCCCAGGCAAGAATACTGGAGTATTCATTTAACCAATTACACCTACAATGACATTATTTCCAAAGAAGGTCATGTTCTGTGGAACTGAGGGAGTAGGACTTCACCTTACAGATTCTGAGGGGAGGGGTGGGAGGGACACAATTCAACCCATCACCCCACCCTACGTCTTGGACCTTGAGAGAGTGAGTAAGTACTTCTGAACCACATTTTCTCCAGCTGCGGCATTGCTTGTCTTTAAGATTCTTTCCAGCTTTTAAGCTCAGTGATTCCAAAAGTCTCTAGCAGATGATGGTCTATTTCCTTTCCTTTCTCAATGGTTTTAGGGCAAGCAATTCTTTTCACTAATGTCATTTTTAAATGTACTTTATCAGGGCTTTAAGAAATGTATCATTTTCTGCCTTTGACCATGGTTGTTTGCATGGATGACACTAAGTATACATTTTTTTAATTTATTTTATTTATTTTTGATTGTGCTGGGTCTTCATTGCTTTGCATGGGCTTTCTCTAGTTGTGGCGAGCAGGGGCTGCTCTTTGGTTGTAGTGCTTGGGCTCCTCATTGCAGAAGCACAGGCTCTGGAGCAAGCAGGCTTCACTAATTGTGGAGCAGGGGCTTAGTAGTTGAGGCATGCAGGCTTAGTTGCCCCGAGGCATGTGGAATCTTCCCAGACCAGGGATTGAACCCATGCCCCCTGCATTGGCAGGCGGATTCTTAACCACTGGAGAATCAGAGAAGTCCAATGCTAAATATCTTTAATGACCAGTACACAGGGTCCCAGTGAATCAAATGGCCTCTAGCTGTTACAGCTACATATTGGTGTATATTGGCTGAACCCCAGTCCTGGCTCTTTCTGTATTTGCCTCATCTCTCCTTTTATACTTAATATTCTTCTTTCAAAAAAAAACTTTTTTCTGCTTTTAAAGTAGATATATAATCACTGTTGAAAATTTTAAGAAACAAAATTCGAAAAACCTAAAATACCTCTTCTTAGAGATACATTCTAGTATTGGAACAGGTTTTTGTGTGTATCTTTTTTTTTTTTTTTACATTTTATCCTAGATTTTTTCTGTGTATTAAATACTTTTTGAAAACATTTTATCCTAGATATTTTTCTGTGTATTAAATACTTTTTGAAAAATAATTTTTATTTCTGCAAAAAGTTCCATTCTATGGATGTGCTGTTTCCAGCTTTTAATATTATAAATCACCCTATTTCTAACATAATGATGTTAAGTACAATGGTATTCAATCTTGGTGCAGGTCCTAATTGCTTCCTTAGGGGAAGCTACTTAGTGTGGAATTACTAAGCCAAAGTTTATACGTATTTTAAATGCGTATTGTCAAAATACCCTCCAGAAAAGTGCTGGAGATGAATACTGTCACCAGCAATGTCTGAAATTACCTTCATTTCCTGTAGGGATACTCAGTCTTTTCTTATTGATTTGTCAGAGCTCTTGTTATACTTAAGATATTGGATCTCTTCCCAGCACACATGTTGAAAATATGGACTTCACACTTCTTAAAGGTCCATGCCTTATTAAATGTGAATCTCATAAGGTCAAGTTCCATGACTTGTGCACAGAAACACCCAATCAGGATCCACAGGATGTAAAGAGAAGATGTCTGCCATTAAGAAGTGTATATTGCAGCCAAAGGAATCTGAACAGTACAAAAAACAAAGTGAAACACACGCTGTAATGGAGGCACTAGATATTGTGAGATCAAAGAGGAATGTGTGGTCCATTCCAGCTAGAATTGGGAGGTCCAGTCTCATTTAGGTCTCGAGTATGATTTTTTTAAATAATTGTATTTATTTATTTTTGGCTGCACTGAGCCTTCTTTGCTGTGCAAGCTTTTCTCTCGCTGTGGGGAGAGGGGGCTACTCTCTAGCTGTGGCACACGGGCTTCTCACTGCAGTGGCTCCTCTTGTTGCCGAGCACCGGCTCTAGACACATGGCACATCAGTGTGTGGGCTCCGTGGTTGTGGTGTAGGCGCTTGGTTGCTCTGTGACATGTGGGATCTTCCCCGACCAGAGACTGAACCTGTGTCCCCTGCTTGGCAGGCAGATTCCTACCCACTGGACCACCAGGGAAGTCCTTGAGGATGATTGTTTTAACCAAAGAAAACATTCTAAGCTGAAGGATCAACATAAATGCAGCACATGGCGTGACAACGCCTGGTTGGTTTGACAGAGAGAGGCGTGTTCATGCCTCCCTATGCTAAGAGGATCTTGAAGGCTACAGCTGCTGCTGCTGCTGCTAAGTCACTTCAGTCGTGTCCCACTCTGTGTGACCCCAGAGACGGCAGCCCACCAGGCTCCCCCATCCCCGGGATTCTCCAGGCAAGAACACTGGAGTGGGAAGGCTTCAGGACTTTCCTTTAAAAAAAAAAAAAATTATGGAGTATAGTTGCTTTACAATCCTGTGTTCGTTTCTCCTGTACAGCAAAGTGAATCAGCTATACGTGCACATATATCCCTTCTTTTTCAGATTCCCTTCCCTTTTAAGTCACTACAGAACATGGAGTAGAGTTCCTTGTGCTATATATACTGTAGGTTCTCATTAGTTATCTATTTCATATATAGTATCAATAGTGTATATATGTCAGTCGCAATCTCCCAGTTCACCCTATGTCCATTTGTTTATTCTCTACATCTGTTTCTCTATTTCTTCTTTGCAAATAGGTTCATCTGCACCTTTTTTCTAGATTCCACATTTATGTGTTAATATACAGTATTTGTTTTTCTGACTTACTTCACTCTGTATGACAGTCTCTACGTCCATTCATGTCTCTTCAAATGGCACAATTTTATTCCTTTTTATGGCTGAGTAATATTCCATTGTATTAATATATATGTACCACATCTTTTTTATCCATTCCTCTGTTGATGGACATTTAGGTTGCTTCCATATCTTGCTATTATAAATAGTGCTGCAACGAACTTTCATTGGGGTACATGTATATTTTGGAATTATGATTTTCTGTGGGTATATGCCCAGCAGTGGGATTGCTGGGTCATGTAGTCGCTCTGTTTTTAGTTTTTTAAGGAACCTCCATCATCTTCATAATGGCTGCACCGGTTTACACTCCCACCAACAGTGTATATAGGGCCTTCTATAGATAATGGTCTATAATTTGCTGACAAAGGTCCATACAGTCAAAGCTATGGTTTTCCCAGTAGTCATGTATGGATATGAGAGTTGGACCATAAAGAAGGCTGAGCACCAAAAAACTGATGCTTTTGATCTGTGATGCTGAAGAAGACTCTTGAGAGTCTCTTGGATTGCAAGATCAAGCCAGCGAATTCTAAAGGAAATCAACCTTGAATACTCATTGGAAGGACTGCTACTGAAGCTCCAATACTCTGGGCACCTGATGCAAAGAGCCAACTCTTTGGAAACAACCCTGATGCTGGGAAGGATTGAGGGCACGAGGAGAAGGGGGCAACAGAGGATGAGATGGTTGGATGGCATCACCAATACAATGGATGAACTTGGGCAAACTCTGGGAAATAGTGAAAGACAGAAGCTTGGTGTGCTGCAGTCCATGAGGTTGCAAAGAGTCAGAAACAACTTAGTTACTGAACACCAACAACAAATTGACGGTGGGACTGAGTGAAAAATACTCTGCTGTGACCATGTTTGGGAAATATGGTGCTGGCATCTGTGTGGATGAGAGAAGGGAGAGACTGTTAACTTGCTTTAAAGGATCCTTTATGGGACTCCAGACCAAGATGGCAGCATGGAGGGAAATTTAGAAATGTTGATTCTATGCCACTTGGTTTGGCGGCTGGAAAACAGTCCTGGGGTGGGGGGAGTCCCCATCCAAGAGGCTGTAAGAGGACAGGGCTGTCTCTCTACAGGATCACCAACCTTTGTCCTTGAGGCAGAGAAGTTGAAATGTCTATGTGGGAAACACCAGAGCAGGCCTTGTTACAAACTACCCTGTTAATTTTCTCAGGTTCTTTCTACTTTCAGGAAAAATAAAACCTTTCAAATGGAAACCATTGCTATCTGATGTAAAATAACAACAAAATTAGGAGAACAAGCAGATACGGTTTTACCTGACTGTCTGGACTCAATGTGTTGAAATGCCAAGGAGCTAAAAGAAGTTGTTCTATTATTCATGGCACAGTCCATAATACTCAGAAAAATACTGTTTTCAGGTTTAAATTTTAATGAATTTTATTTTTTATTTATTTATAGTGAATTAAATTTTAATGAATTTTAATTCACGTTTAGGTACTAACGAAAATCCTTTGTTTTTGGAGATGGTATGATTGAAATGAACAAGTGGTGAGTTACGAATTTTAAACAAGGGCACTTCTGTCCTGGCCTCTGAGGAACATTCAAGAATATCCCTAAATGCGGAGAAAAAAGTGTCTTTATGGATTTCAGGAGTTTCTTTAGTCACCCTTTTTTCAGACCCCCAGGAACACTGGTTCAAAGTGTCTCCTCTGGCCTTTGTCTCCCCTCCCCGCTCCAGAGGGGCTGAGAGATAAAGTCATGACAGGATGTAACTGGTGCTCATGGCAGGTGTGTGCCAGCCTGGGGGGTTGGCTTCTTTTGGAGGACGGCCCCCATCACTAGGAAGGTGATGTCCCAGGTATCCTGTCTTTGCGAGGATCTCCTTATCTCCCTCCTCCCTTGATGCTGTGTCTCCATCCTGAACTCTCAGCGCCCTCCCCCTCCCCCACAGCATGTAGTGGGCGGGCACCGGAAAGTGGGTCTGGGGTCAGAGCACTGGGATTCCGACCTGCCATTTTCTTTTCTCTTTTTTAAAAAATTATTTATTTATTTACTTTTGGCTGTGCTGGGTCTTCAGTGCTTTGTGCGGGGTTTCTTTAGTGGCCAGTGAGTGGGGGCTATTTTTGGTTGCGGTGGTTATGCAGTCTTCTCTTGTCAGTGGCTTCTCTCATTGCAGAGTACAGGCTCTAGGGCACACAGGCTTCAGTAGTTGCGGCTCAAGGACGCTCAGTAGTTGTGCTGCATGGGCTTAATTGCTCAGGGCATGTGGGATCTTCCAGGACCAGGGTTCGAAACCACGTCTCATACGTTGGCAGGCAGATTCATATCTACTGCACCACCAGGGAATGGACCTGCCATTTTCTTGTCAATTACTAAATCTCCCGTGGCTTCTGGGACCTTAAACTGAAAAGTGAGATCACCATGAAGCTTATCCGATCACAGTTAAACCTGCTGATGAGCGCACTGCTAGGCACAGAAGAGGCAGGCAAGCTGGGTCCCCTCTCCCCTGTGTCTGTTAGTGTGTTAGTTGTTCAGTTATGTCTGACTCTTTGTGACTCCATGGACTGTAGCCCGCCAGACTCCTCTGTCCAACCAAGAATACTGGGGTGGGTAGTCGTTCCTTTCTCCAGGGGATCGTCCCAATCCAGGGATTGAACCTGGGTCTCCTGCATTGTAGGCATATTCTTTACCATCTGAGCCACATGGGTGCCTGCTGTTTCTAGAGGCAGGTAATTACCCTGTCACCTGAATTTCCAGGAGACATTCAGTTTACACTCTTGCATTATTGAGGACTGTCCCTGCCAACAGAAACCCCTCTATTCTGCCTTCCCTGTCATCTCCCCACTCCCAGCCAAGGCCTGAGCCCCCTGAGGCTGCACAGAGACCTTCTGCATCTGGGTGACAGATGACTCTCTTCTCTGGCCCAGGGAGGGGGACCACGGCTTAATGTTACCAACTGTGATGAGTATTCAGATGTAGAGACCAAAGCCACTGCCTGGATCAGCTGTTTTCCAGGATTCTTGTGTGTTTGCATTCTCTCCTTTCTTTTTTTCATAGCTAAGGGGCTAGGGAGGGATTCCCTAATTTATCTGTGCACCGTTTCATGTGCTCCAAGGAGAATGAGAATGATGAACGCTCTGCGGTTCGTGGAATAAATAGTTCTTGTAAAGCCAGAGTACAGTGATTTGCAATATGGATTTTCCCCCCTAAGTTATTAGAATATGTTCAGTCAGCCCATGCAGGCTCTGTGTCCAGCGATACATTAAATGAACAGCATCACCACCAGCCCGGCTCAGGTTGTGGGGAAAGTCCTCATTTGTCTGGGAAGGTCCGGCAGAGGAAAGCAGGGCCATGGGGAGAAGGCTCTGGAGGGATGTGCCTCCTGCTGGCTTGAGAACAGAGCTGTGTACCCAGTGATCTCCGGGCTTCCCTCCAGCCTGCACCTCAGCCCCTCCCCACCACAAGGCTTTGCACTCAGCAGGTGTGACTCATCCAGCCTCCCTCTGCCCCGCAGGCCTGCCTGAGAGAGACCACAGGTACCCATGAGAACTCCCAGGGGACCAGGGTCTGGCTAGCTAATGGTGCTGGGGGAGGCTCAAGGTAGACAGTAAAACGCAGCTTGCAAATTCTTAAACAAGAAAACCTGCTATAAGAATCCCTGCTTGGCTCTAAAACAACCCCCACCCATAGCTCATTCTGGAATCTGTGAGATATAAGGAGCTGCAGTCCCAGGGGTGGGTGAGTGGGGACACCCAGCACCACGTCTCCCATCTCTCTGGATGGGCTAGACTGGGCTCTGACCACCAGCACCCCACCTTCCAGCCTTGCTGGATTCTGTGCCAAGTTGTTGGCACCATGGGCCAGAGTGTCCTGCGCTTGCCTTTGCTTTGAAATGAAATAACACTACAGGAAACAAAGCATCACATATTTACACATTTTTACACATTTTACACTGGGAAGACCACCTGTGACTCCGAGGGTTCAGGTGTGAGGCACCCACTTCATAAGTGATTCAGGAAGCTCACCCTAGCCCTCTAGGGCCCTTGCAGGTTTTGCTGCAATCCTGTCCTCAGGATCCAAGGCCACGAGGGCTCCCTTGAAGCAGGAATCTTCTCAGCATCTTTGGCCCAGCTGCTGGAAGACCACCCTCCCCTTGTACTGTGGGCTCCACCGGTTGACAGGTGACATTTGGACAGAGACTCTGGGGGAAATGTGTGGACATCTGGAGATGCTTTCCAGGGAGAGGAAGAGCCAGCACAAAGGTTGCAGTGGGAACCAGCTGACCTGGTGGAGAAGGGGCCGGGGCAGAGCCAGAGGGGCACCTGGGGGCCATAGAAGTGCCACCAGCTTTTACTGGGAAGAAGGGAGTGGTTGGGAGTCATTGGTTGCGGGGGGCAGGGTGGGGTGATGGTTGGAGAAGAGGAGAGGATGATGATGTGTGGCTTGTGTGCGGGGTCACACACCAAGGTAAGCACATCCAGGTCTTAACACGGGCCAGTCTGAGGGTGCGTGGCTGAGTGCTGGTGAAGGTCACGCTACCTGGGCACTTAGACAACAGCAGGACCGAGGTCACAGATGAGACAGGGCTGATGGCAGGCAGAGAATCGGAGGCACAAATGCACTTCAACCTGCAGAGAGCCCAGGCGGGACACCCAGGTGCCCAAGGGTTCCCCGGAGCTGCCTCAGCCCTGGACTCACATGGGGGGCTGCCCCCTCCCC
>NW_011495023.1:16945969-16948268 GCF_000754665.1 Bison bison bison
GCTGCCCACTCACCCAGAGGGCGGGCGCCCCTGCCCTCCTGTCCTGCCCACAATGTCCAGCCCAGAGTTGTACCTCATAAACCACGCCCTTGACAGGCATGGCCATAAAACTTCATCGTTCCTGATGGCAGTAGTCTGTTTTGTTAACCTTTGGCTTCTCTTTTTTTGCGGTACTTTTATACATCTGGTTCTGGTAAAATAAAAAGATTCACTCCACTTACAACTGTGCTTCCTGTTCTGGTCTGGGCTTCCCTCCTCACCCCACCCTCCCAGCTGAGGTGAAAGAGACCAAGACCTTCCACGGGCAGGATGGCTCCTGGGGTGTCCCCGGGGCCACTAGAAGCAGCCCCTCTCTCCCTGGACCTGCCTCCCTTGACCCCTTAGAAGTCACCACTTAGGAAGGGACATTCCTGGAGGCCATATTGGTGCATAGGGGCTCACTCAGGCTTTCTGGGGTCCCAGATGGAACAAGGATGCCTTCTAAGAATGTAGGTTTTATACTGGTCCCCCTTCATCTACGGTGGAGAAGGAAATGGCAACCCACTCCAGTGTTCTTGCCTGGAGAATCCCAGGGACGGTGGAGCCTGGTGGGCTGCCGTCTATGGGGTCGCACAGAGTCGGACACGGCTGAAGCAACTTAGCAGCAGCAGCAGCAGATTCATCTACGAGGATACAGTCCAAGACCCCCAGTGGATGCCTGAAACCATGGATAGTGCTGAACCCCAGGTATATTTGGCTTTTTCCTATAGTACTTACACATCTATGATGCAGTTTAGTGTATAAATTACACACAGGTTAACAACCACAACTGGAAATAAAATAAAACGATCATAACAATGCGCGCATGTGTGCTAAGTCTCTTCAGTCGTGTCTGACTCTTGCGACTGTAGCCCACCAGGCTCCTCTGTCCATGGGATTCTCCAGGCAAGAATACAATACGTTGTACTAAAAATCAGCTGAATGTGAGCTCTCTCACACTCTCAAAACATCTTATTGTACAAATTTCATGCCTTTTTCATCTTAATGAAGCACTTATCACCCACTGTTGCCCTCCAAATGGGACAAGAGAACCCATATTCTTAGGAGGTGTGACAGTTTGAAGTGCAACAACAAAACTAGCATGAATTTTATCTTCCTTCACAATTTCATGAATAAAAGATTCTGATTGTAGATCAGAGCAACATCAGCGAGGCTATATCACACTCCTCAGGACAGCATGCCATTTAAAACATGGGGCTTGTTTACTTCTGGAATTTCCCATTTAATATTTTTGAACTACGGGTAACTAAAGCCTCGGAAAGTGAAGCCATGGATAAGGAAGCGGAGGGGCGACTGTGCTTACTGCTTTCTCTCCGCTGCTGTGCTTGCTGGGGTTCAAGCTAGATGCAAAGCCTTCAGTCCCAGGGAAGCCTCCTACCTGCCAAGCCTCACAGAGCCTGCACGTAGAAAAAGAGGATGCCAGATGGAGGGCCGGGCAAGGCCCTGGGGGAGACTGGTGGGGCAGGGAGGGAACAGAAAGTTAGGACAGAGGCTCCAGGGCTCGTCGAGGGGCGTTCTCAGACCCTCTCACTGCCAGGGACACACAGGGAAGGCCCCCGACCCGGGCCAGGCCCCGGCCTCCTTCAGCTCTCATGGTCACATGCTCCTGCAACATTCCCACAGGTGTAGCCATGGAGCAAGCAAGAGCCACCATGCGCCCTGACCCTGACTGCGGTGCCGACCTGACCGGGGACAGAGCCGCAACACTCTGCTGCCCCCCTGGCTTCACCCAGAAGGAGCCACCCCCCAGTGTCACTCCACACGGTTCCACTGACTGACAGGGCTCAGAACCCCAGGCCTCATGCACACAGAGGGGCCGTGCACACAGTGCACACACACACCCCATGCTGTACACACATGATACACACACACACTCCACCCAGACCACGTAGCACACATCCTACACAGGCACTCCACAACCCCCACACACACTCCACACACACACACACACACACACACACACTCCACCCCAACCACCTATCACACATTCTACACAAGCACTCCACAACCCCACACACACACTCCACACACACACACACACACTCCACACACAGGCGCACACTGTACACACACTCCACACACATACCACCCAGATCATTATTCCACACGCACATTATACACACTCCACAACCCACACACACACTCCACCCTGACCACATATAACACATTATACACATGTACTCCACAACCACCCCCCGTAAAAACCACACACACACACACTCCACACACTTTATACACACACTCCACAGTGCCCCCCACA
>NW_011495023.1:16948368-16954634 GCF_000754665.1 Bison bison bison
ACCCCACACACACATACCACCCAGACCACATATCACACATTCTACACAGGCACTCCACAACCCCCCCCACACACTACACACACATACACCCCACACATATGAACACACTCCACACACACTCCACCCAGACCACATGTATTTCACACATACATTATACACAAGCACTCCACAACCCCACACACACACTATACAGACACATACACTACACACACTATATACACAGTCCACACACGCTCCACACACACACCACCCAGACCACATATCATACATACATTACACACACACACTCCACAACCCCCCAAAGACCCCACACTATACACACACACTCCATACACACGAACCACACCATACACATACACCCACCCCACATACACTCCACAGACACACCACACTATATACACACACATACACAAGCACACACCACACTACACATTCCACACAGATGCAGACACTCATGTATATTCCACACACATGCAGATACACACGCTCCACATGACACAGCACAGCAGGCACCCCACACACCTCACCACACCTGCACACACACAATATCCACGTCCAAAACCATGACAGAAAAGCAAAAGGATTAAAATACTCAGCTGGACTAGTGTTCAAAGAAATGTAATTAAAAAAAATAAGAAATCGGCCACATTAAACAAAGTCCTGCTCTGGTGTGGAGAGCACAGGCTCTGGCATCAGGTCTCAGCTCCCTGCTCACATCCCTGGGGACAGCGGGCAAGCCAGTGACCCTTGGTGCTCCCTTCAGCTCCCCTGGGACGAAGGCCTGACAGCACTGACCTCAGAGCAGGGGTGTGAGGATTTAATAAGTAAAAACACATGAGGTGCTGGGAACAGAGCCTGCCACATGGGGGGACCACACGCACCCACTGATGTCACCACCCTGACTGCTACAGCTGCTGTTGAGGGGCCACGGCCTGAGCCCCTCACCCCTGCTGGTAGGGCTCCATCTCTGGAAGGTAAAGTTAATCCACATCAGATCCTGAAAACCCATCCCACCGCGTGACACAGGAACTCCATAATCCCTAGGACACAGTAGAGAGGCGCCCACAGACTTGTGTTTATCATGTTCCCTGCAGCATGATAAGCAGCACGAGAGGGAAAAATGGAGACAGCCTGGAGCTCCCACACCAGGAGGTCAGCCCCAGGACCACCTGGCATCTAAGCCAAGGACCTTAGCATCATCCTTTGTTCCTTCCTCATGTCCAGTCCACAGCCAAGTTCTGTCATCTTTCCCTCCTCCCTTAGGAGGCTGGGCACTTCTTGAATTCACCTGTTAGGACTTCCTCAGAGAGGCTTCACCACCCCCTGCCCACTGTGGAACCCTGGTATGTGTAGGGTATGCATCGTCCCTTTCCCCAGTGATCACCACCTTGCCAATGACCGGCTCCCCACTTCCGCCTCCCCCACCAGGTAAGGAGACCTCTGAGGGCCGGCTGGCTGTCTTGGTGACAATTATGTCTTCACAGACTGGCACATTTCATCTTTCCTGACTTAGGAACAAGCCAGTGAAAGAAGGCATGTGATTCAGCCTTAAAGCCCTCTTCTCAACAAACCGATATGGCAAAATGCTCACCATTCAACATTAAATGAGGAAAGAGGCTACAAAACTGGATCTATAGCATGACATTAAACTCATTATACATATATGTGTAAAAACCCAGACAAAAGGCACTAAATTATTAGCCGCAGTTATTCCTGACCACTTTAATTTTTTAACATATGTATATGCCTGTATTTTCCAGATATTTTACAATAAACATCCATTTCCTTTATAATCATGAAAACAGGGGGAAGATAGATGGATACAGCAAAAGATCCAGGATTGGGGGGATTAACCATAACTGGAGTCCAGGGTCTGGATGGTCGAGGCAGCCTGTGACACATCCACATTTGAACTTTGCTGCTATGTCTGTCTATTAAGGCATCATTCCCAGAGCAGCTCTATACAATCACCAGCGATCCCACTAATAACAGGTGCCTTCCTTCCTTGGGGGCACCCATTAGGCCAAGGGCATCGGAGGTGACTGACAGTGGTTTCAGAAAGAAAACAGTAATGTTTTTCTTTTTCCAAAAAGAAAATTTCAGAGTAACTGAGTTTTTTTTTTTTTTTCCTAAGTCATCACACTACACATTCAGGGGAATGTTGTTAGAGGCTGTTACAGGAGGACTTGTTTTTATGTCTATGCTTTTTACTGTTTGCAGTAACTACAGTGACAGCCCCCACAGTGGGGCCCAGCAGAGCGTCTCTAGGCCAGACCTCCTCAGGCCTGCACAGGCACAGGGCCCATCACACAGAGAGGCAGCCCCTGGATGAACCCAGGGAGGATAGGACCTCATGGAAGGGTCAATGGTGGAGCTGGGGACTGGTCCCTGGATTGATCTGGACCCTGGATTTCTATTACCCAATTGCTCAGCCCCTTGGTTTTCCCATTAGTCAAAATGCAAAGTGTGTGCACCTCTCTGGGACAGTTGTAAAATGCAGAGACATGTAGAACACTGCCTTTGGGGGATATGTCCTCCTGACCTTCTGCCCACAAGTCTCTTGAGCAGATCACCAAATGGGGAACAGAGTGGAGAGGAGGGCTGTTCAGCCTGGAGGGTTTTTTTTGTTTTGTTTTGTTTTTTAAAGGACAGGAAGTTGGAGCATAAAAATTGTCATATGCATGCAGGACAGATTTGTCCCATGAGGCTTCCCGAGCAGAACTGGAGCCACTGGTGGAAATTATAGAAAGTCAGATTTCTGCTTCTCTTAAAAAAAAAAAACAAAAAACCAACAAAACCTTCTAGGAACAAAAAGTAATCCAAAAGGCTATCCTGTAGGGCAGTACTGAGTCACCCAGCACTATGAAGATTTCAGTGAGGCTGGTGATCAAAGACAGCTTGGGAGAGGGATTCAGTGTTAAACTGAAGACTAGACAAGACAGGTAACCTCTAACATTCCTCCCGGCTCTAAGAACCTGTGTTCCTGCCATTTGGCCCTTCTGCTTTTGGAATTGATAGATGATAATATCTAATTCCTCCCAATACTATGTGATCTAGGTCCAGCCAGAGCCACGGTTGCCAGAAGGCTCCTCCTCCCACTCATCTCGATGGTGAAAATCCGTCTTGTTTATGACTGTCTATATCCTCCTTACAGAAAAGCTCTCTAGTCCTGCCTTCCCAGAATAAAAGTCTGAACGCAAATTCCTAGCCCTCCCTGTGGGAAGGAAGGATCAAATCTTGACCCTTGAGATGCTCCCATTCAAGATCTGAATTTAGGAATGAGTAGCCTGGGGTGAAAAGAAGGGGGTGAGCAGATGAGGAAGGAGTTTCTGCCTAGGACCTAAATACTTAGGAAAGTATTTAAGAAAAAAGTGTTTGGAGTGACGGCAGAGACATCTGGCTTGCAGTGGTGGGAGCTGTTTCCCAGACACTGAAAGGTCAACCCTGGGACTGGAAGTTTCATTAGTGTGAGTAGAGGTGGTGTATGCAACGAAGCAGGCATCTGGAATTAGTGGCTCTGAGTGCAGAGGCCACCACAGTCTGTTCATGGAGTCTGAGGCTGGGGTTTGGGAATGCTCCTGGAATGCTCCTGTAAGAGCCTCCGCTCTTACCCCACCTGCCTGTGACTCTGCATGTTCTAACATCACCTAAGAGAATGGCTAGATGCTCACCAGACCCATTTTCTCTTCATCCTTGGGCATCCATGGAGCTGGGCTGCTGGACCACCTTTCCCAGCTTTCCTGGCTTTGCTGCATGGTCACATGACTGTGTTGTGACTAATGGGGACAGAAGAGATGGGCTTCCATGCCTGGCCCCTAATCCCCCTCCACTTCTCCCAGTGCAATCCTCCATGCTCTTACCTCCCAGGAAGGGTAGAGGATGCAGTGGAAGACACAAGTCCCTGGAAAGTGGTGGAGCCAGGAGGAAAAAAGGAGCCTGAGCCCTTGAGTCCCCCCTGACTGTGCTGTGAAATGAGCCTCTTATTGTGTTAAGCCACTTTGATTTGGGTGTGGAGATAGGGTTAGCTCATCCCTATTAATACACTTAATAAATCCAATTTCTGCTGAACTAGTCAAGGAAGATTTTACTCTTTATGTCCAAGAGCTCTGAGTTTCACTTCCCAACCTGATCTGCCCTCAAGAGGTTTGATGTGAGAGGCAGTCACATGTACAGGTAAGTTCTGGTTCCCTCAGAACAGGACGCATTCCCCCCTCCCTCCTCACACCCCCCCGCAATCCCCACCCTTCCTCAGACCCAGGCCACAGACCTCTTCCTAAGAAAGCTGGCTTCACCTCCTCGTGGTCTTGGTGGAGTCTGTGACTTCACTCCTAACTCACTGAGTGATGCTGAGAGAAGGCAGGCATGTTCTCCCTGGCACCTCTGGATTCTGTATAAGGAATCCTGCCCTCCTCTTTATTATAAGGTAAAGCTAGCTGTGGGACAGGTGCCCATAGAGCCATCTCTGAGGAAATTACCCTGCACCTGGTTAAAATCTGGCTCGGAATTAGATAAGTACATTTGTTCAGTTGCTCAGTAGTGTCTGACTCTTCGCAACCCCTTGGACTGCAGCAAGCCAGGCTTCCCTGTCCTTCATCATCTCCAGGAGTCTGCTCCAACTCATGTCCATTGAGTCAGTGATGCCATCCAACCATCTCTTCCTCTGTCATCCCCTTCTCCTCCTGCCTTCAATCTTTCCTAGCATCAGGATCTTTTCCAATGAGTTAGCTCTTGGCATCAGGTGGCCAAAGTATTGGAGCTTCAGCACCAGTTCTTCCAATGAATATTCAGGGTTGATTTCCTTTAGGATTTACTGGTTTGATCTCCTTGCTGTCCAAGGGACTCTCAAGAGTCTTCTCCAACACCACAGTTCAAAAGCATCAATTACTCAGTGCTCAGTCGCTTTTATTGCCCAGTTCTCACATCCATACATGACTACTGGAAAAACCATAACTTTGACTATATGGACCTTTGTAGGCAAAGTAATGACTATGTTTGTTAATAAGTTGTCAAAGTTTGTCATTGCTTTTCTTCCAAGGAGCAAGCCGTCTTTTAATTTCATGGCTGCAGTCACCATCCACAGTGATTTTGGAACCCAAGAAAAGAAAGTCTGTCACTGTTTCCATTGTTTCTCCATCAATTTGCCATGAAGTGATGGGATCCAACACCATGAACTTCGTTTTTTGAATGTTGAGCTTTAAGCCAGCTTTTTCACTCTCACTTTCATCAAGCGGCTCTTTAGTTCCTGTTTGCTTTCTGCCATAAGGGTGGTGTCACCTGCATATCTGAGGTTATTGATATTTCTCCTGGCAATCTTGATTGCAGCTTGTGCTTCATCCAGCCCAGCATTTTGCATGATGTACTCTACATATAAGTTAAATAAGCAGGTCACATGTGACAGAAGGTGACAGGGAAGTACATGCCCTTTGGCATGTCTGGTCTCTCCCACCCCTTAAGTAGTCCCTACCTCCAGGAATGGACCCTTGGCAGCCATGTTTGTATCATGTGACTAACTCCTCACAGCTGATTGGGCCAGGACCAGGCACGGTGATCGAAGGTGGGCCAATCCAAGACTTGTGCCTGAAACCAGGACATGCAGTCTCACCTGGTCTGCCCTGAGCTCACCTGTTGAGTGGGACCCTCTTTGCCAGGTAGACTGAGAAACAGGTCGAGAGGAAGCCAGTTCACGAACAAAAAGCAGCAGAAATAGAGAAGAAAAGGTGAGAGAAGGAGAAACTAGGAACTTTCTGAGTCTGGCACATCCTAGATTGTGGGTCCAGGAACAAACCCTGTATCCATCATATATTCTCTAGTTTGCTTAAACTAGTTCAAGCTAGTCTGTAAAATCTACACTTGAGTCTTAACTGATGCCGAAGGAAGTAGAAAATATCACCCCGCAGATTGCCACCTCATGGAAACCAAGGTACCTCCTGGCTTGTCATGAACTGGGAAACCTAAAAATATTCAGAGCTAGGGAAAATATGGCAGCTGGCTAGATCTCTAGGGATTTATCATCAGTGAAAAGTGCCTGACTGATTTTCCAGCCCAGCAGCATCACGTCAGAGCAGAGCAAAGGCAAGAAACCCAGAGAGGTGGGAGGGACTTACCCACGCTCCCTCCCACCGGCAGCCAGCCTTGGGGCTAGAAGCCTTGTGGCCGGAACCTGAAACTCCCTTTAGAATGAGCATCCCTTTCACACTTGGGGCCCGGGGCGCAGGGCCAGGCGGGAGCCATCGGGATAAATCAGCACGTGTTGCTAGGCTGGCGAC
>NW_011495023.1:16954878-16955306 GCF_000754665.1 Bison bison bison
CGGTGGAGGGGTCGTGACCTGACCCGGGTGAGGCAAGCAGAAAGAAAGGGCTGCTTTCCCCAGCTCGGTCCCTAATTGAAAGCCCAGTTGCCGGGCGCAGCGCCGGGGTGTGATCGCCGCCGCCCCATTGCTCCTGCAGAAGAAACATTTGCCGGGGTGGGAGCGGGGGGAGTCACTGTCCCCGGCGCCCGGCTCCCATTAGCAGCCATCCCCCTGATCTGTCGCCGTAATGATATCTGCGCTGGGAATTGACTCCGCAGCTTTCCTTTTCCGTGATGGTTTTCATTTCCTGTCATTTAAAGCTGGAAGCCTTTATGGAATATCACATGGTTTTCGTTTACACAGGAAATCAGCTGCAGTTGTGAGAAGATGCCGACTTACTTTTTTGTTTGTTTGTTTTTTAATCCTCCCTCCCTTAAAAAAAAAAA
>NW_011495023.1:16955406-16968364 GCF_000754665.1 Bison bison bison
ACCCCCCCCCCCTAAAAAAAAAAAAAAAAAAAAAGGAAAGGGGGCAAAAAGCGCCAGCTTGCAGTATTTTGTTTTGAAACAGTTTTCCTTTTTGATCCTAAGTCCCTCTTCTCCGAAGTGGTCTGTGGTTATACAGAAAAGCAGCAGTTTCTTTCTGACACGTGGTAATCACTTTACGTGAAGAAAGCCCAGCGCCAAGGGATGCTCTGGCTTTTTCCAGACCAAGGTAGGGGCGGGGGCGCCGCGGGACCCGCTGCGATCCGCTCTGGGAGCGGTGGACTCGGCGCCTATCCTGGAAAGATGGCACGTACTGCCCAGTGAACGTCCTGGGACCCCTCTGCCAGAACCCGAAAAGAGCGGTGTCCTGCCCCACCGCCCCCGCCGACCGCAATTCGAAGTCTTTGACCTGGCCCCAACCCCTCACCCCAGCAACTGGAGAATCGCTGGGCTTTATAATGGGGATTGAGGATGGCATGGAAGAATTCGCGCTTCATTCTTTAAACGCCGCCCTCCAGTTACTACTGAGTTAGGCACTCCAGACTGGAAGCACCCCAGACCTCCAAGACCTCACTCCGCGGTCACCCTCTCTCCCCCGGCGTTCCCCATCCTCCCCGCCCGGAGGGCAACTAGACGGCCCTGGGCAACAGCGCCACCTGGTGCCCAGCGTCCGTCCCCAAGCGATTTGTTTTCCGGGACGCTGAACAACCCACCTTTAGAGAGTAAGGGTGCAGAGTGGATTCCGGGCTACAGAGCAGCCGCCACGGGGAATTGACGGGGTCCCCAACTCCTTTCCTCTTTTCTGAAGGAGCTTAAAATGCAGGGGACAGGAGTTTGTCCTTTCCTGTCATTTCCTGAAACACTCCTCAATAACAGACCCATTCCTTTGATTTCAGGCTGAGCCCTCAATTAAATGGGAACTGCCCTTGAAGAGATGCGACTTAAGCAGCTATTTAATTTTATTCTTTATTATTTTTTATTATTTATTTATTTATTTATTTATCCTTGGCTGTGCTGGGTCTTCATTGCTATGCTGGCTTTTCTTTAGTTATGGTAAGTTGGGGGCTACTCTCTAGTTGCGGTGCTCTGGCTTTTCATTGCAGTGGCTTCTCCTTGAGGAGGACAGGATCCAGCGTGCACAGGCTTCAGTAACTTCGGTGCTTGTGCTCAGTAGTTGTGGCTCCTGGGATCCAGAGCCCAGGCTCAATAGTTGTGGCGCATGAGGCTCAGTTTCCCTGCGGCATGTGGGATCTTCCCAGTGCGTGCTAGGTCACCTCAGGCCTGTCTGACTCTTCGCGACCCTGTGGACTGTAGCCCACAGGCTCCTCTGTCCATGGGATTCTCCAGGCAAGAACACTGGAGTGGGTTGCCATGCCCTCCTCTAGGGGATCTTCATGACCAGGGATCGAAGACCAGGGATCAAACTTGTGTCTCCTGCATTAGCAGGTGGATTCTTTACCACTGAGCCACCAGGGAATCCCCAGGCACCTATTTTAGAGTGAACCAATGTGTTACCTTTTCCCAAGGATGAGTGGGCTTCTACAGAGGGGAGAAAGCGAAGAGGCTGGGGGTCCACTCTGAGTTGGGGAAGGCAGGAGCTAGCACTGGGGCCATCCTTCAAGCACAGGGGCCATCGTGTGGTGGGACCAGCTGGTGGGGAGATGTTGGCCCTGGGAGGCAGGGTAAGGACAGGTCTGTGGGCATTTTGTGGCTGAGCAGGGGGCCCTCACACAACGTCAGGCTCCCAGGACTCAGGTGTTCCCCTCCTGATTGCCGTGTCCCTAGCAGCTGACACCCATTTAATTGAGACTCTCAGGCAGCCCTGCCCCATGACCCGTCCCTCTCCCCGGCCCCTCTCCCCCAGCCCATAAAACCAGCAGCCCTCTGTGTGAACATGAGCCCCACGTTTTTATGGGCTGTCTGCTGGCGGCTGGGGGACAAGAAGGGGACACAGCTTATTGCTGCAGCCCTTTCAGCCTCCAAATATTAAACCGTTGTAACGTGACCCCTTCTCTGAAACCAAATATTTGCAAGGATACCCAGAAGCCACCTGGCTACCAGATCCCTTGATCAGGCGGGTCATTTGTGCTGAGAAAATCCCACCTGGGAATTTCTCTCCGCTTCTGAGGGTCGGCAGGCAAAGCAGCCCTCCGTTACGCAGCGAAGCCAGCCCGGATCGGGGTGTGCAGACAGAGTCTCCTGCAGGCCTGTGAGCCGAATGAAAGGAACCCTGTTCCTTTCTGTGGCAGCACACAGCTCTGGTCTCTGTCCGAGGCACTGAACTGTTTTCCTCCCAGGAAGCTGCATTTGCCCCCTGTTGCTTATTGCCTAATTGGAGAACTGCTGGAGCAGCATGAATCGCCTTCAGGTTCTGCAGGGTCAGGATTCACTCGGCTGGGGGGACCAGTCCATCCCAGGCCAATGCCCTGACCCCCAACCATCCTGAAATGTATCTTCTGGCTCCTCTGTCCCCCACCCAGCACTCCTCTTTCTCTCCCCTTTCTCTGGAAGTATGGACTTTATTGGTCTCTACACGGGGGTGTGTGTGCTAAGTTGCTTCATTTGTGCCCAACTCTCTGCCACCCCATGGACTGTAGCCCATCAGGCTCCTCTGTCCATGGGATTCTCCAGGCAAGAATACTGGAGTAGGTTGCCATTTCCTTCTCCAGGGGATCTTCCTGGAGATCCAGGGATCGAACCCACATCTCTTTTGTCTCCTACGTTGGCAAACAGGTTCTTTACCACTAGCATCACCTGTGAAATGATCCTAATTAATAAAAGGTCCAGCCCCGGCCTGGCTGTTTTGGTTTTAGGGTGATTCCCAGTGAGTCACAAATGTGCTCACATGGCAAATCTTCCGGACTCTTTCTGGCCCCCTTACCTGACCACCTAAAAAATTGGAGGAGTTTTGGAGGGAAGTTTAGGGGAGAAAAATCAGATGCATAAAAGCCTTTCTCAGTCCTGCAGCTTCTGAGAGATCCCCCTTTTCTGGCCAAGTGTGAGTCCTGGTCCCCCCACCCCTCCCTGAGAGGGTGCCTCCCCCAGAGAAGACCTTTCCTGACCCCTCATGAGTTGCCCTCCAGGACTCACTTTTAAATAGATCAACATTTCAATATGTAATATTTTTCCCTGTTGCATTAGGAAAAAAAAAAAGTTCTGGTAAGGTGCCAGAATGAGATACATAATGATGCTGTTTATCGGCAACTGTGTCATTCGGTGTTGTTGACAGTAAAATAAATTAACATAATAAACACAATTTGCTCAAAAACAGCTAAGGAAAAGCAGATGGTTAGCACATTTCGGCAGGACCTGTTGGTCCAAGTTTGCACGGATGTTTAGACGCTGCGCTGCCTGTAACAGCTGCTCACCCGGGTCCCCACGTGATGGGCACAGGCGACCTGCGCTGGGGGAGGGGCCGGGAGAGGGCAGTCCCTCTGCTGCTGGGAGCATCCGGCCCAGGCCCAGGGCCCTTCCCTGGAAAGGGGGGGCTCCCAGTTCCTGGCCCATTAGCATTCACAGCCGGTCACCCGCCCATCGCCCAGCCTTTGTGCTCCTGAACAAGCCAGCTTTCTTCCGGGGGAGGATGGCGCCAAACCTCTCAGGCTCCTGCCTGTCAGCTTCCCAGTGGCTTCAGGGCATCGCTTGGCGCTCAGAATGGGTGCCCTGTGGTGCTCAAAAGAGAAGAAAAATTCATTTTTGCCGCAGCAAGCAGTGCCCGGGCAGCCGTGGAGTGGTGGGGGAGGGGCCCTCCTCCCAGGTTGGAGGACACGGGCCCTGCAGGTCACTGCCCTCCCAGGTCCTGCGGCCACACTCAGCTTCCGTCTCCAGCTTGTCTGTGGCTGAGGGTACCGGGGCTGTCCCTGAAAGGGGACGCTTACCAGCGCTCAGACGAGCCCAGGAAGGTCCCGGAACATCTACTGCCTGGTTTAGCGGCTTGACGCTGCACAGGGACCCGGAGTCCAGCTTCTGGTTCTCTAAGTGGGATTGTTCTGAAGACTGAGTACCAGGGACAGTTACGGCGTGGTGAGCACCACGGCCTGTGCTACGCGCCCGCTCACCGGCACCCACTGTTCATCCTGAGGGCAACGTGCAAGACGGCTTCGTGGGAAAGGCAGCACTTGCCCCGGGTCCAGGGGTAATTAGGACCTCATCCAACTGTCTAATAAAGCCCCTCAGACAGAGCACAGCCAAGACTTATCCATCCATAGATCAGCTCCCGAGTGCCCCTCCCCACCCAACTGATCTGGCCCATCCCCACTCCTCCAGGCTGGATACAGGATGGACTGCTCTGTGCATGCTCTTGGGCCAGGTTCTCTGGGAAGCAGAGGAGAGATGGAGTTAAAAGGCTCCTGGGGGCGGATCGGGGGTGGGACCTGTGAAGGTAAAGGGGCAAGGGGTCACGGGGAGGCCAGGAGAGCCTTCAGACCAGCATGCAAGTCTGACACCTGGGAAAGGAGACAGGGAGGAAGATGGGGTTGCAAGAGCCTCAGACATGGATGCAGCTCCAGGGAGTTCGCCCCAGCCCAGAGGTGCTGCTTGTGAGGACTCCTTACGTCCAATAGGAAAATCCAGTGGGTGGAGTGTTCTGGAAACCCAGAGACACCTCGTACACAGCAGGTATTTATTCTTTATCTAAACATTTTAAGGCTTTTAGCATCACAACTGCTGTGATGTGCTAACATTGCTGGTGAAGGATGGCTCAGCATTAACATCCCTTCTTCCTTTGTGGCACCCCACTCCAGTACTCTTGCCTGGAAAATCCCATGGGTGGAGGAGCCTGGTAGGCTGCAGTCCATGGGGTTGCGAAGAGTCGGACACGACTGAGCGACTTCACTTTCACTCACTCCACTTTCTTTGTAGCCTTGAAAATCCTTTAACATGAAAGACCTGCTTTCGTTTTCTAGCCGAGGAGCCTGGCTAAACCATTGGCAATTTGGTTGTTACTGGCAGACTTGGTTCTAGAATATTCCAGAAACTTGCTCTGTGACCCCAGGCACTGTGCTAGCATAATTCTTAGGTTATTTTGTGGGGGCAGTGGGAGGGTCTATGTAGACAAAGCTCTCCTTGCTGATGTTTATAAATAAATGTTTCCAATTGAGACTTACATATCCCACATAAGCAACACAGCTCCCTAGAACCATACTCCACGACAGCCTTAAAAACCCTGAAATGTCTGCTGATCCAGGGGCCTCCTGACTAGCAGGATGCAGTCCTGTTAGTACTGCATGTATCATGCCAGCCAGTCATCCCCCAACTATTGCAAAAATCTCTGTGGGCCACAGCAGCTGGAGCACAGATGTCCTGCACAGTGGTTAGAACCTTGCTGAGTATCCATCAACACCATCTCGGAGACATGAAAGGCAAGGACAGAGCTAGAAGCTGCCATAACAAGAGCCCTGCAGACGATTCGCGGGGAAATGGACTCAGACTCAGAACCCAGAGGGGGTCCTTCCATCCCACGTGGAAGACTCACTTTCAGAGCATGAGGTAATCTCGGTGCTGAGTTCTGGCAGGACCTAGGCTCGCATCTCTGTGCCAAATGGCCAATCTACTCCTAGAGATGGATGCCTGGAGTTTGTGCTAAACCCGAACACCCCAATTTGTGGTTGGGGTTCCCAACCATTTCAAGCCCTGGGTTCACCCTCCAGTGTGTGTCTAGTAGATGGCTCCAAGTTCTAACCCAGCACGCACACTGCTCTCTGAAGCTGCTCAGACTGGGCTGAGCTCTGGCTGTGGGCAGGCCACAGGCAGTTTAAAAGGTATTTCTCCCGAGATACCATCTCTCTAGGATCCCCAGCTGATGTCTCCTTGCTCCTTTCTGCCACAACAGCTGGCCTTTAGAGATGACCGAACACCGAACTTCAAAACTCACCAAGGTTCCTTGGAGGAGGAGGAAGGAGCAGTTTACTTGCCCACCGGCAGGAGGTGCTAGAGCCAGTGCCACGCTTGGGAGCGCCGCTGGACTCGAGCCTGGAGGGTACCTACGAGGTGGCCTGCCTAGCCCTCCTTTTGCAGATGTGGAAACTGGGCCAAAGCGGTGACATGACTATCCAAGGTCACACGGACAGAACTGACCCCAGGCCAGTCTAATGTTTGAGGCCAACACCCACTCTCATTCACTCTGTTGTTCTGTCTCATCTTTTAAGTGTAAACCACTGGGGGTGGGAATCAATATATCCTCAATTAAAGTAAAATTCTTCAATAAATATCTGACATTAAAAAAAAGTCAGCACAAAACCATAGATAGATTCTGAGACCCTGATCCTGTAATGTGGGAAGGGCACAGGAGGAGGCCAAAAGGTTACAGATGAACAAACTCCAGGGACATTGGTCCTAGACAGCAGGAGATTAGGGGTTCTGATTTAGCTCTGAAGGGGCAAAGATGCCAGAAAGTCTTGCTTGAGTCTGTTCCTGTCTCCTCTGGGGTGAGCATAATCACTGTGTGAGTCAGAGTGTGTATGTGCTGCTTGGATGACGGGGTGCCGGTGGACACGCTGCAAGAGCTCCTGCACCAGTGGCAGCCTGAGTCAGGCCCCCTTGGTGGGGCCTCCCTGAGCCTCTTCTGGTTGAGACCAAGTGGCAGTGCACGTCCCCCACCTGGTCCACTCTGACAGGTCTCCCGTCTCCCCTGGTGCCATGTGGAAGGCCGCTTCCAGGCCCGGTGGGGTCCTGACCCCGCCTGCTCTGGCTCTGGGTGGAAGCCCCCTTTCAAAGTCACTATTTCACTGGCATCAGGCCATCTTCTAGAAGACAGCCAGGTGGGCCCTAAGGAGGTCAGGGCTCACTGTAGGGGCGACGAGGCCCCAGCTCTGCACACCCCGAGGTCACCAGGTCCTCATGCATCCTGTCTCTGTCAAGGTCCTGCAGACCACAGCATCTCGTTCATTTAGATGTTTGCTCAATAGTCCTTTGTGTGATCATTTGTCTCAGGGTCATCCACTGGGGATGAACCCTCTGACGGCCCTGCAGCCAAACATTTGCTCACATGCTGACATGAAATGTTCATGAAAAGAATTTCAGGACTTTTTCCGGACTAGTGAGATTCTGCAAAGTTCTCCATTAAGTTTCACATTCCCTGTATCAAAGGAAAATTCTTTTCCAAAGTGACTGGGGGAGTCAGTGCCTGGCCTGGGGTCAAACCTTTCAGTCCTGGCCCCTGTCTGGCCTCATGAGCAGCTTTGGCGAACAAGAGCAGAGCAATGAATGCCCTAGTGACTCAGGGCCCACAGGGTGGCCGGTGGGTGGTGAGAAAGAACAGCCACCTGCGTGGGGACAGTCCTCTCCCCATCTGTCCATATTCTCACCTGTGACAGCCCCAGGGTGGAGGGGGTGCTAGCACCCCAGTACCCCGCTGGTTGATGCTAAGACTCATTAAGGCAGATCTGGGAGCGTCCGTCATTAGAATGGACTTTGTGCAGCATCTCCCATGTTCTAGGCACCCTGCTTGATGCTGGGGCCACAGGAACTGGGAAGCAGGCTGCCACACCCGTCCAGGGCAGGTGCAGGAGGGAAGGTGTTTCTGGTCCATGGAGAAAGGCCCCAGGGCAGGGGAGGGGTGGTGAATTTTATGAGGAGCATGTGGGTGAGTGGGGGGGATACTCCAGTGAGCCCGGCAAGGTGGTGGATGCTGGTGGGAGACCCTCTCAACTTGGTTCCTCCCCTGGACACACAGGGAAGGACAGGGACAGAGGCGCTGGCCTGGGCTCCTGTCACTCCCATGTTTGGCCAGATTCCCACGCCTGAGTGTGTTTCTAGCACTGTCTCAAGTATCTGCAGGCCCACTGGGCCCTGAGGAGGCAGGAACAGCAGCCAGGGCCCTGCCCTCCCCCTGGACCAAGTGTGCTAAGGCCAGCGGTAGGATGGGGCAGGTCCCCACATCAGCACCTGTTCTTCCTTCCCGAGCCCCTCCTCATGATTGTGCAAAAGGGCACACCGGGCACACCCCTGCCCCAGGTGAGGCATGCCTTGGGGGTGCTGGATTTTCAGGTATATTAGATGAAATGGGGACTGGGTTATGATAGAGACTGGGGCCCCGGCCTGGAGATGCAGTGCCCAGCCTTGCCCAGGCCTCTGCACAGATACTCCTCTGAGCAGCCGAGGGAGAACCCATCCCCCAACACACATGTTCCCTCAAGCCTTGTGATTTAAGAAATGCCATCTAAGAATAATGAGAAACGATTGATAATTAATTTCAGAAGTAGCCCTTGCCAAACAACTCGTTAAATGGAATCTCACCGGGTATCAGTTCAGTTCATCAGCTCTCCAGCGCTCAGGGAAAGCAACGCCAAGTTCAGTCCAAGTTTCCAGTCTGACTCTTGGACATTTTCAGCCACTTTCCTGACTCCTGGGGCCTCTGATGTCCTAGTTCTCTGCAGATGGGGACTGCAGGGGGGTGGTCTTGTAGGACATTGGGTGAGGGGCACCTTGGGTTTTCCTCCCAGGTGACCAAGGCAAAGCCTGAGAAATTCTCATTTTTTATGTTTGTATCCACCCTGATCTTTGTTCCCCAATTGTTGGGCACAGATATGGAGCAAAAGCAGCCAGGATGTCTTGCCTAAGCCTCAGCGCTGGTCCAGGGGCAGAACAGAGCTGGGACTGCACAGGACACTTGGCCAGCCCAGCAGGTGGGGCCTGGGGCTCTGTCCTCAGGGTTAACAGTGGCACAGGAGGTCTTCTGAGGGGGTTCACACCAAGGAGAGTCTAGAAATTAAGGGAAAGAGTTTGGAATGGGGGCGCCTGTGCCAGGAAGTGGGCAATGAGCCAAAGAGGCCGGCTTAGCAGGCTGCATTTTTGTTTCCATCCTGACCAACCTTGGCTTTGCTTTTGCTGGGTGCATGGCCTTGTGAGAACAAGACTGCCTTGACCAGCTCACCTTGAGATGTGAACATGTGGTGAGTAAAAGCAACGAAACCCCTGTGGACCATGGCAGGTGGGGTCGAATGATGGGTTAGGACTATGTAAACCCTCTTGTGAAAGGCAGCAGAGGGAAGGAGAAAGCCCTTTCGTGGAGATCTGGATATTCTTCACCCAGAAGCAATTTGAGCTCTGTCATAAAACCATGGTAGGATTTGGGAGAAGGTGTGTGTGGAGGGTGGGGGCAGGCACAGGTCAACATGGTGCGTCCACATTCACTGGTGGACATGAAGGAGAGGGGGCAGGTCCAACTGGAGAGATGGGTCAGGGCCTTGAATGGAAGAATTTAATATGATAGAAAATTTGTTTTGAAGGAAGTGATGAGATCAGAATGCGAGTCCAGGGCTCTTGCAGTGGAAGGCATTGTAGGGGAGGTGTTGTCAGTCCTCGTATAGTGATGCTTCAGGAAACTCTGTCTATGAGGTACAAGATGGATGGCTGGGGAACAAAACAGTCTCCTCAATCTGCACCTCAGCTACCAGAGAATACATTATACCCCAAACTACGGTTAGGCTGCAAGCGGCAGAAAAGCCCCAAATAATGATGACTTAAGAGCGGTCAATTTTTTTTTCTCACATTTTAAAAATTGAGGGGTAGACAGTTAAGGATTGGATGGTTTTCTTTTGAGTCAAGGATCCAAACTGCTTCTAGCTGGTTGATCTGCAGTATATGCCTTTCACTCCCAACAAATTCTCATAGCCCAAGATGGCTGCTGCAGCTCCAGCCTTCACATGTCACTCCAGGAAACAGAAAGAAGGAAGAGATGGAGAAGGAATATGGAAGACTAAAAATGGCCATAAATTCCTTGACAGTTGTCCCACTGAGAAGTGGGGGTTTTGTCTCCTTCCCTTGAATGAACTACTGTGTCCTCTACAAAGTGGTAGTAGTGATATTGTGCCAGTTTCCAAACCCATGTCTGAAGAAACCGGGAAGCTTACAGTCTCTAGGAATATTCTCTGGGAGAATGAGCTCTCAGGTGATGGAACTGACCCTCCTGCGTGCCATGCTGGAGAGGCCCTGTGTAGGACTGTGGCTAACAGTCTCTGTTGATCCTGGCCATCCCATCATCCCCACCAACATGCTAGCCGTGTGGCCCCTGTAGACCAGCCCACTCGCCAGCTGAATGTCACCCACTGACCCAGTGGAGGAAAAAACAAGTTTCGGATCCACAAAATTGTGAGAAACAATAAAAATGATTGTTGTTTTAAACCCCTAAGTTTGTGGGTGATTTGTTATGCAGCCATACATAACCAGAACAAAATTTGATACCGGGAAGTGGGTTCCTGCCATCACAAAAACCTAACACATGTGCTTGGCTGGGTTGAAGCATTGGGCAAAGCTGGGAAGGCTTTGAGAAGATTGTTAATAAAAGCCAGAAGGACCTCAAAGAGACTTGATGAGAGCTTGGAGGACAGACAATGAGGAAAATGTTATTTGGAGGCTGAGTTTAGCAACATCATCACCCTTAGTAACATGGAAAATAGACAGGATACTCAATGAACTCAAGAGTCTGGTTGAGGATACTCCAGGTGAAAGATGGAACATACCACTGTCTTCTTCCAGCTGCCTATGATAAACTACCTTAAGAGACTGATGGATTAAGGTAAAATATAAAGGAGCTGGGCCTTTCTGGGTGTGTCTGTGTCTCCCAGCAAAAGTGACTCATGATAAGAAATGGCTTCAGGACAAAGATCAAATCCAGGGCACTGTTTGTGCAGCACGGCTCCAGGGTGACCATCCCAAAGTGTGGTTCTAAGACTTCTTTCCAGACCTTAGAAAGATGTAAGGATATATAGATTTTTAGAAGTCTATTAGCCTTCTAGAGGCAGGTTTACAGACTTTCTCAGTTAGATTATCGTTGTTCAGTTGCTTAGTCGTGTCCGACTTTTTGCGACCCCCTGGACTGCAGCACGCCGGGCTTCTCTGTCCTCCACTGTCTCCTGGAGTTTGCTCAAACTCATGTCCATTGAGTGGATTACGCCATCCAGCCATCTCATCCTCTGTTGCCTCCTTCTCCTTCTGCCCTCCGTCTTTCCCAGCATCATGGTCTTTTCCAGTGAGTCGACTCTTTGCATCAGGTGGCCAAAATATTAGGAGTAGGGCTTTAAGAATTTTAAGGACATTGCCCCCAACAGTTCCTTACTGAGAGCCACTGGGAGCCCCCAGGAGCAGGACCTGGCTCTAATCAGGGAACCGGAGACCTGTGCCTGGCTCGATTTCCAAATCACTGTTGACCAGTTACTGATACAGGCTTTGGATGGAGGGTGTTACATGGAACTTTTCTACCCGGATATCATGTTGTTTGTTGAGTGGGTGTGTCACAGTACTCCTTTGGCTCACAGGTTTTCAGAACAAGAAGAACCAGGCTTGAGTTGCTGTTTCCAAATAAATGCCCCAGTATACTTGGGGTTGCTTAGGAAATGCACTGGGGGCCGCAAGCCTGTGCTGAGCTGTGATGGGGAGAGACTTTCGGGGGGATGCATTCTGCATGAGGAATGAATGTAAGTGATTCATGCCAGAGGGCAGTCTGTGGTGGGTCAAGTTTTTCGATGGTCATGCTGTGGGTCTGCATCACAAAACTAGGTGGATGTGAAGGGTGTTTATTGGAGGTGACTTTCGAGTCCAGCTGAAATGCAAGTGAAAACATGGCAGGTTGGTCCTTAGGGGTCAGCACATCAGTTCTAGAAAACCCACAGTGGACTCTGAGGGGTGATAAACGGACGACATCATTACCTGGGGGTGGGGGTGGGGGTGGGGCTGAGAGAGAAGTAAACAGAAGAGACCAGATTCCAGGCCGCCTTGACTGTTTGCAGCTTCCACTGGGGACACGGAGGGTGCCCCTCGCTGGGGCAGGTGACACCATGTCATGGTCTGCGTGACCCTCTCAGAGGTCACACGTGGAAGGACCGAGGTGGCGGGGGGGCGGGGGACGAGGAGCCCGTGGTGGGATGCAGCACTCCTGACAGCTGGTGAGAAGTTACTTGACTTAGAAAAAAGTGGGTTTCCCAGCTCCCTGGAGGCGCATCCTGAGTTCTTTCCTGTGGGAGGTCACTGTCCCCCGAGGAGGTAGCTAGCCCAGAGACAGGGTGGCCCTGTGGGACCAGCTTCCATCTCTCCACATGCTCCCCTTACATTTTCCTTGTAGCTCTGTGATCACATCTAATTTTTTACACTCAGCTGTTCTTCTGAAAGTCAAGCTTAGCTCTGTCTCCCAACAAGCGGTTTAAAAACGATGGTTAAACCAACCTCCAAGGTCAAGGCCCACGTGAGTCCCACTGCAGAGCAGGATGAATGGATGCAAGAGTGAGTCCCCACAGGCGTGTTTGACTTCCCTCCCAGAAGTCCCCTCTCTCTGCGCCACATATGCCAGAAACTTGGTGTTTGCTATCTAGGCTCTCCCTGGGAATAACTGAACTGAATGGATTCAGTTGCACGCAATCATAACTGCCTCGACTTAAACTGCTAAGAGTTTTACTGCTCTTCTGCAGTTGCTGCTGCTGCTGCTAAGTCGCTTCAGTCATGTCCGACTCTGTGCGACCCCATAGACGGCAGCCCACCAGGCTCCTGTCCCTGGGATTCTCCAGGCAAGAACACTAGAGTGGGTTGCCCTTTCTTTTCACTTTGCAGTTAGGTCATAATAAAGTCAAGTGGAGTGTGCCAGATTGAGGGCCTGACTAGGTTCCTTTGGGGACAAAGGCTGCAGCTGTCAGACACCCAGTTGCTAAGTCATCCCTGTGCTTCCTGTTGTAGGAACAGGGCACCTGGGGCCTGAGGTGCTGCAGACAGGGACAAGCTGGGGGTCTGGGGGAAGTGGGAGGTAGGGGCCAGTTCCAGAGCGGACGGCTGGGGCATGTAAGACCTAAGTCCGGCCTTATTTTCTCTTCCTAATTTTTTCCTAAATGAGCAAATGCCCTTCTCTAGAAATGTCAAACATTTTCCAAAAGATGATCCAGGTAGTCTCGCATTTCTGAGAAAGCACTTAAGACCAAACTTCAGGAGCAGATGTCAGCACTGTGGTCTCTCCCGATGTCCATCATTATAGGTGCGG
>NW_011495023.1:16968464-16973074 GCF_000754665.1 Bison bison bison
TAGGTGCGGGTGGTGGTGGACATGCCGAGCAGACGGGGCAGGAGCTGGCCCCCGTGGTGGGCATCCCAGCGCGTTATCGTCTAAAACACCCACTAGGGTGATGGGCCAAGTCTGGGGAAGAGGGGGCCATGCATTTGAAAACACTTGTTTCTACTCCAAATTATGTGTGGATCCCATGACAAGAGGGAACAAATGGTCCAGGCTGCTGCGCAGGACCCCTGGTGGTGGGGGATGGCTCCCCGCACCTCCCCTGGGCTGGCCGGGAGCCCATGCCCGTAGCTCACCCTTGCACTGGTCTCACCAGCCTTCCAGTGGCACCCAGGGACCCCAGCCTGGACTGCTCTCTCTGGGCTGCTGGGTTGCAGGAGCAGAGCTGTGTGGACCTTCTAGGTGGGGACTGAGCCAGCGCCTCGCCCCCTCCCCTGCCCTCCCCCCATGTCTCTCACTCCCTGCCTCAGTGGGTCATCCTGTCCTGTCCCTCCGACCCGGCCATGGTGGGCAGCAGGTCCGCCCAGAGCCAGGGTGGACTGCAGATCTTGTTTCAGGAAGCAGGGCGGCCTCCCTGCTAATTGTAGGGGTGGGAACAGAAGGGCAGCCACAGGCCTTCCCTCTGCCAACAAAAAGGCTGGAGTTCGGCCCTCCTCCCAGGTTTTCATTTCAAAGAAGGCTAAAAAAAAAAAAAAATCCCCTCATTTCGCCTAAGTGCCGCCTTCGCAGAGTGAAAATGGAGACTTATTTGTCTCTGCCCGCTGCTTTCTCTACCCCACCTGCCTCTGCGGTGGTCTAATGGTAAATCACTCCCTCCCGCTAATCAGCTCCAGGGCCCTGGCAGGAGGTGCAGGGGGCAGGCACCGCAAGGGGGGTGCGGGGGGCCAGCGCTGGGCTGTGGCTTCTCCTGGGGCAGGGCTGTGGACGTGGCACCCTCTCCACCTCTGGTTAGGTCCTGGCCTCCAGCTGAGCACTTTCTGGAGAGCACTGCTTGGGCTCAGTTGGGGCTCATTTATATGAAAACTATCCTACTCCGGCCTCTGGAACTGGTCATGGGGTCTGGCCTGGAGCGGAAAGGAAGCCAATCAGCTCCCAGTGGACAGAGCTGGGCCATGGGACCTGCATGACTCAGCTGGGCTGTATTAGCAAAGGAGTACTTGATTTATTAAAACTAGAAAACTAGAAAATCCAGTCTTCTTTATGCTTTAAGTTCAACTTTTAAAACAAATTTAGTATTCATTTTTAACTGGAGATGTTTAACCCTATTTCGAGCTGTCCTCTTACCCAGCCAGTCCACTTAAAAGTTTGGAAGGCTTCGTGGATCGTCCATAATGGTCTTAGCTCTCCCCGCAATTCAGTCCAAGCAGTTTTCTTCTCTGTCTCCCTTTCCATCCAAATGCCCCATTATCTTAAGGGAAAGTATGACTTGGGAAATCGTGTTCAGATGTGAACTTTCTTCAGATGTAACTCTGGAGACTTGGTTCTCGGTGTAGCCCATTCTTCTATAGGTGCTTTGTCTCTGTGACACATGGAGGTTTAGTGTCCAGGGAAAGGTGCCTCTTTCACCACTGAGGCCAGAACATTTCAGGAAGAAGCCCTCTCTCTGTATCTTTCTGAATTCTCTCTGGAAAGCAGGCTCATGACACCTGTGAAGGTGGGGCTGCTGGCCCTGCACACCTTCCTTTCAGAAGCCTGGTGGCCCACATAGAGCACCTCCACCTGTGTCCGTCCCTGAGCTGACCTGAGGGCCCAGCACCACCCTCAGCTGCTCAGTCTTATCCAGGCGGGGAGTCAAGTGAGATGACCCACGCCCCGCCCCCAACATGTTCTTCTGGACCTCCCTGCCCTCTAGACGCCAACTCAGATCTGTTATTCTATGCTCAAATCTCATCAGCACATAGCTAATCTTTTAGGATCTCTCCAGCCAAATATGTATTTCGTAGAACTGTTTTTGTATCGATGGATACATCTACCAGAGTTAGTGATGGGCAGGGAAGCCTGGCATGCTGAGGTCCGTGGGGTCGCAAAGAGTAGGACAAGACTTAGAGACTGAAATGAACTGATACTTCTACAAGAAGTGATTTTTCAGGTATGACTTGCAAGAAAACTTTACTGCCAGAAAGTTAGGGAACCTTCCGAGTTTAAACACACACACATCATGAACTTTTGCAATAATAGATTATTAACAGTCTTTGTAGAGTTTTCAGTGAGTTCCCTTCTCATGTTGTCTGTGGCCTATAAGCAGTGCTCATTAACAACAGTCAGGGGACTTGAGTTCTCGGCTAAAGGCATCTCACTGTGCCCCGCCGTTTACGGGCCTGAGCCACACCAGTAACAGGGTTAGCCATGAGCAGCCTCAGCTGCGCTTGTTGAAAACCAGTAGTGCTGTTACACTCCAACCAGGTAATTTGAAAGTTGCCCTTTGGGATCTATATATTTTAATTTCAAGACCTTAATTCACGAGCAAGTTTATGCAACGAGGAACAGGCATGGGGGCTTGTGCAGAGCTAAGAAAAATGTCCACCAGGCCAATTACACCCACTCTGGACCTTTAACAACTCTGGTTCTGGGTATGTCACACCTGTAAGAAAGTGCTTGTCACTGTACTGGTTCTCGTGTGTCAGGAAGTTGGGATTTCTGCTTTCACGCGAATGGATTTTTCTTTTCCTTGGGCTTCCTTGATGGCTCAGATGGCAAAAACAAAATCAAACCTCCCATCAACCCTTTGGAACTTCTGGGAAAGTCCTTTTGCTGAGGAGTGCTGAATCTGAGAAAAGTCAGGAGCAGAGCTGGAAACCACTTTTCCACAACCCTTTCTTTCCTGAGGTGTGTCTGGGCGCCCACAGGCTCCTCAGGATGTCGTGGGTGAGCCGGAGGCCAGTCAGCAAAATCAGCCAAACCAGACTGCGTTTGTGTTGGCTGGAGGCATGAGGAAACCTTGCTGATGGCGTGAAAGGACAGCTGTATCATAATGCGGTGAAAGTTTCCTCCTCACCTCCAGTTACAAAGAAAAAAATCACTTTTTGGTGTTTTTTTTTTTTTTGTCCATGGGGCTTCCCAGGTGGCATTAACGGTAAAGAACCTCCTGCCAAAGCAGGAGACCCAAGAGACGCAAGTTCAATCCCTTAGTTGGGAAGATCCCCTGGAGGAGGGCATGGCAACCCACTCCAGTATTCTTGCCTGGAGAATCCCCATGGACAGAGAAGCCTGACGGGCTACAGTCCATGGGGTCACAAAGAGTGGGACACAACTGAAGCGACTTAGCATGCATGCATGCAATATGAGTCCATATAGTGCAAAGCTACCACCTTAAGCTTTGAAGGCCAAGTACAAGACTTTGAGGCAGTTTCTGATTGTAACTCCACCTCAGGCCAGTTAAAGTGGTTGTGGTAAGGATTCTATCCAGCAAAGTGTCTTGCAGCCCTGAACTGGGGCTCATGCTAGGTGAGGGGCCTCCTTAAGATGAGAGAGAAATGGGACCTCCCCAGTGGTCCAATGGTTCAAAATCCACCTACCAATGCAGGGGACACAGGTTTGATTCCTGGTCTGGGAGGATTTCACCTGCCATGGGGCAGCTAAGCCCGGGCACCACAACTGCTGAGCCCATGAGCTGCAACTACTGAAGCCCATGTGCCTAGAGCCCGTGTTCCACAACAAGAGAAGCCACCGCAATGGGAAGCCTGTGCTACACAGGCTACCATGACTAAAGAGTAGCCCCAGCTCTCTGCAACTACAGAAAAGCCTGTGCAGCAATGAAGACCCAGAATAGTCAAAAATAAAGTAAATTTTATATATGTATGTATGTACTTGTGTATATATATGTATATAAAGATGAGAGAGAAACTTGGTTAGTTGGTTTGATTGGGGAGAAACTGTGTCTTGGGCCTCCCTCTCCACCAGCTGCCCGCATGGGCTTGGCTCTGACTCTGCCCCTTCGTCAGTGTCATAGAGGACACTCTACCACCTTCTGGGTCTTGGATCCAAGGCCTGACCCTTACAGGGCTGCAGGGACTTACAGACTCATCCTTCCCCATAGCTTCCTCTCCCTGGGGCTGCTTGGGCCACGGAAGGGGTGTACAGAGTGAGGGCCATTGTGTCCTTCAAAGCGTCCAAATACTCTGCTCTGTGTGGCTCCTGGGGGTGAGGAACCATCCATCTCTTCAAACTCCTGTCTCCTGCTTTTGTTAACTCATTTGCACTGCTCTCAGATGGGTCTTGAGACTGTGGTGACAGGAGAAGGGACTTCCAGGTACTGACCGAGGGGCCTGGGGGTCAGTAGGGGCCATTCAGCATTGACATGGCCTCTTAGGCAGGTAGGAGATCTTTAAATGGTTCCTCATGCATCTCACTTTAGCATCCCTAGTCAACCAGTGGTCACCCCAGCACTCTCCCCTTCTAAAGTCCTGCCCTACTGGCCATTACTGCCCACAGTTCTTTTCTGCATTGGGCATTGCTTGAAGTCTATGCCAGACTCCCATAGTGGGACCATGTTCTGCTCCTCTGTGCCTCCCCCAACCCCGTCCAACTCCCCAGCCTCTTAAGGCCCAGCACAGTTCTCTGAATTCTGAAAGTGAACGAAGCCATGCTGAAATTTAAAAAATAAATTTTTTAAATTTTATTTT
>NW_011495023.1:16973174-16997163 GCF_000754665.1 Bison bison bison
TATTTATACCCACCTTCTTCCAGAAGGGAGATGACTCACATGCATATAAAATGCAGCTAGATGGAGTAAGTTATTTTTTGAGTAAATGAATTCTAATTCTTGTCAGATCTGAGAATCTAAGTGTTGACACATACAAGGTCCCTTCTACATAAAAATATACACATAAAGGAGCAGTCCTGAAATAATACACACAAAGAAGTGGTGGGAGGACCATATTCTTGAGTTTAAAAAGAAGGTCCACATCCTGGTGCCTCCCACTTGGCCGTGCAGTGACTTCAGGGTTTCATGTTATATAAATCAGTTTTCCTCACTGGAATACGTGGCATTTGAAGAGAGGTATGGCCAGCTACATTTCTGTCCACCAAAGGGTGTGCTAAAACTTAGGCCCACAGGAGATGTGTAACCGAAACTTCAGCCTGAAGTGAGGCCAGCCCCAGAGACAGTTGCCCATAAAGGCTACAGCAAATGGTATAACGTTTTCCTTGCTCACCCCCTTGATGGGGCCAGTTGCTACATGCCCTTAAGTCTTTATAAATGTGTGGAGCATTTAACGGGATATACAATCTCTGTACCAATTAGGGATCTGAATTTCAAGCCCAGAAACTGAAGTTTCATGGAAAGTTAGGCAATAGCTCACAGAATCTGCAGGAAGCATTGAGAACCTTACTGTGAGTGAGTCTAAGCTTGTTCTGCTCGCTGCATGACAGGTCAATAAAATCAGAGACAAGGTGTTGAGGCAAAGAATATATGACTTTATGCAGACAGCCAGCTGACAGAAGATGGCAGACTAATATCTCAAAATAACCATCTTATCGGGGTCTGGATGCCAGGTTCTTTTATACCACAGAGGTGGTGGGGGTGGTGTCATAAGGAAATAAAGTAAAAAGGCCATTAATCCTGCAAATATCTCCTAGAATGGCCAGCTTTGGGGAGGGGCTGTGTCAATTCCTTCCTGTAGCCATCTACAGGTGGACATGGTCCTAAAAAAAAAGGCACTTTGGTTTAATATTCAGGTAGAGGGGCAGGGTTCCCCAAGGCACACCATTATGTATGGGTAGTATCCTTTGAGTGAACAAAAGCAATGGGAAGCAAAGGTTAAAGTAGAAGAAACTGATCCAACATGGGGTCATAATTTGCTTTTCCTGTAATATTACCACCAGCCCTTGTCACAGTGGAGCCACAAAACTGCCACCAGTTTCTCGTGTGTCTCAATCTGTGCCTCACTCCCTTGAGAATTAAGTTCAGGACTTCAGTCCAAAGCAAGTGACCCGTCTTCTTGTCCAGCTATCCAGTTCCATTGTAAGCAGCCACCTCATCCTAGAATGCTGGAAACCCTGAACACCACTCTAGGCAGACCCAGCCCTGTCCCCCAAGCCCTGCCCTGCACGAGCACTTGATTCCTGAGATGCCAGGTCATCATTTAGCTCTTTTCTCATTGTGGTTCAAAATCCCACCACTGAGCAATCGAATGGCTCTGCCCTTGGCCAGATAATAGTCCAGGCCCCTCCCTATTTCCCTTAGACTCGGCATTGTCCCACTTGGCACTGTCTTGTCTGTTAGACAATCAGCTCCAGGAAGGCAGGGAGGCTATCAGTCCATCCATCAGTGTGGTGCCACTGGCTAGAACACTGCCAGACAAGCAGCACATATTTAATGAATATGTGGACTGAATGAATGATATATTATTTCATTAGCTGTCTGTATGTCAGAGCTCTGCCTGGGAAATTCTTTCTTGAAATTCTGAAATCCTCCTTGCACAGGCAAGATCAGCCACCAAAGAGCCGTGTTTGTTTTTTTTAGGAAACAGCAGGATCAGAGGTAGGATCCTTGACCCTCTCTTGAAGGCTGGAGAGGAACCATCTCCCAGTTGTAACCCTCAAGCCCATCAGTGCCTCAGATCAGTGATGGAGCAAGGGATGTGTTTGATTACCTGGACTCATCCACCCTAATTTGGGATGGAAACTTCTTCTAACTTACATTCCTCCTCAAAGTGGAGTCATGAATGGCCTGGACCTGTGGATCAAGTTGGAAACTCTTAGCCCTTCCTGCTACACAGTGGCTTCTGAGTGACCAATTCAGAGCTGCATTTGTTCACTCAAAGGATACTATTCATACATAATGGCCTGCCTTAGGGAACCCTGCCCCTCTACCTGAATATTAAACCAAAGTGCCTTTTTTCCAGGACCATGTCGACCTCTGGATGGCTACAGGAAGGAATTGACAACCCCCCTCACCCCAAAATCAAATAAACACCTATGAACACTGTTTGTGATGTTCGTAATGTTTGTACACAGTGTTTATAAACCATGAGCTCAGAACTGCGGGAATTATGTTTGGTCAATTTCTAATTATTTGAAAATAACCACTGAGTAAAGACTCAACAGAACACTAAATCCAACATTTATCTCTAAAAATTTCTGAGAAAAGCCCTGAAAAATAATCACAGTCAGATTTAGCCTTATCAATAGCAAGAAAGGGTCTGGTCCCCCAACCTGAAAGGGACCTTCGACACTTTTTTTTTTTTTAATTGGGGTATGATTGCTTTACAATGTTACGTTAGCTTCTAGTGTACAATGAAGTGAATCAGCCACATGTATACATATGCCCCCTCCCTCTTGGACCTCCCTCTCACCCCACCCAATATTTTTTTAAATTGAAACTATAGTTGATTTACAATATTGTGTTAGTTTCAGGTGTACAACAAAGTGATTCAGTTATACATATCGATTGTTCATTACAGATTATAAGATATTGAATATAATTCTCTGTGCCATACAGTAAATCCTTATTGCTTATCTATTTTATATAAAGTGGCATTCCAACTTAAGAAGAATGGCATGCCCAGAGAGAGCCTTAAAGAAGTAGGCTGGGCTGATACCAGGGTCTGCCCCTCCTTGCAAGAACTTAAGCTGGTCCATGCTGGGTCTGGCCTGAGGCTAAGAAATTAATGACAGGAGGGACTCTGAAGCCTGGTTGGGTCTCAGCACCTTGGAATACTCCACGATGTCTCTTCTTCCGATGTTTGCTCTTGGATGTGGCTAGGCGCTCGGTGGTGGGGGTGTGGGGGCAGAGTCTGCAGCTGGCCTCAGCCCACCTGTTCCCCTCTGCCTGCTTCCCGGATGCCCGGGTGGTGGGAGGGGAGGGACCAACCAGCAACCGCACAGCTGTGATTCATTCTGTACAAGCCTGGGGCGTCAGGCCTGGCCCAGCCCAAAGTGGAAACTCGCTCTCCATCAGATGGGGGCCAACTCCCTCTGCCCCACACCTTCTTCACACGAAATGTTCTCCCACTTTTTTGTTTGGAACATAACTTTACGCGAGCCAGGCCAAGCTGAGGCAGGGAGCTAACGGAAGTTTAGCATCGGCCCATGGGGAAGCAGGAACAAAAATTAAAAGAGCAGGAGACTCGATCCTTTTGCCCGTTCCAGCCCCAATTCCACAGCCTCCAGCTGGAACGGCTGCAACAGCTGGGACTTATCAGTGGCCTCCACATTAACCCATTGGTTCCAGGAGTTGGGATTTCCTGGACCCAAAGCACTAATTTTTCCAAGGTTTTTTTTTTTTTTTAAACCTTTCCTCTATGTCTTTCAAGGAAGTGGGGGAGCGTGTGTGGGCGAGGAGGCCAATTTGGGCAACAAATTGTTTCAAGCGAACCCAGCAGCTCGGACAAAGGAAAAGGAGCTCAAACGGCCCTTGTTTATTGTTCCTGGAGGGCCTGCTGGGGTCCCCGTATTCCAGCCCCACACGACACCTTTTTGTCTTTGGGTTTTGGAAAACAAAACCCCGACCCTCATCACCCTCTCCTAAAGTAATGAAATAAAACAAACGTGGGAATCTAGGACTGGAGAGGTGACACTCCCCTACCTCATGGGGGCACCTTCAGGTCCCCAGTAAGCTAAGTGTCCTCCTTCAATTGGACGCAGGGAGGCGGTGGGTGCGGCAGGGGCCCGGCCAGAGGTGTTAGCAGAGGCCAGAAAACAAGTCAACTTCTAACTTCCCCCTCACTACGGGCTGCATGTTTCTCGTGTCCGTCTTCAGAGGCTCAACCACAGGAGCCAACTGGTAGCCAGACTACGAAAGGACAGTCAGGTCCAGTAGCTGAGGCAACGCCGAGCTCCACGCGGACCGCACTCTGTTTCCATCCAGCCAATCAACACCAGCATCCGTCAGTCACGTGGTCACCCTGCACATGCGCACACGAGAGAACGCCTCATCCGGGTCCTGGTGTGGCGGAGGAGCCCGGCCATAGTTTCTTACTGTGTGTTCAAAGTCTTCTCCAGTTGTACTCTCACGGGAAGTTTCCCTGCGAATAGCCCCATCAGGTACGTATGTGTCGGGTTCGTGGTGAAGTCACAGAGATGTCAGTAACCTTGGTATTTTCCAGTGGGTTGCCAGTGTTTGGCACCCAGAGGCCTAGAGGCTGCACAAATCGGAAACACAATTCTCCCCTCTCTGCCCCTCTCCTCGCCAGCCCACTTCTCCCCTGGGGACCCCTGCCTCAGCTCGGGAGCTCAGAGATCTCCTGTTTAATAGCACCTCGGGTGTGGGACTAGCCGCAAGACCCTGCAAGCCTCCCTCCAGAGCCCCAGGGGAGGACGGTGAGGTGCCTAGGGTTTGAGAGGAAACAGCTGAGGCCCCGGTAGGGTACTGGCTTGTGGACTTGGGGGCAGGGATGTTTTCTCACAAGCGTGGGGCCTTTTATAAACTGGTATTTGGAATCTTGGGGGATCAGCACCAACGTTCTGAGGGAAGGCAGTCCTCGGGAGACTAGACTGAGGAGAAGGCAGGGGAAGAAACCCCATCTTCTGGCTGCAGGCTGGGGGCAAGGAAGCAGGGAGGCCAGCAGTGTCTGCACGCCCAGCAGGGAGAAGAGAGGACGGTGGGCGGGCATTGCCAGTGGGCCCACAACGGAGGCTTCCAGAATGTTATAGGTTCTGTGACAGTCGGGCCTCAGGACAGGGCTCCGTGCCATCCTCCTTCTTGCAATGGTACCGTTTGTCCTAGTTGCACGGTCTTATATCCTGTGAAGGGCAAGTTCCCCAGGAACCGTGCGCTCTCAAGGGTTTATAGACTGGTTTCCTGCACGACAGGAGCCCCCTGGGTTCTGAGGAGCAGGAGAAAGAGAAAAGAGGAGGATGATTTTTGCAATTATGTCCTGGGAGGCACAGAGAGCAAATGGCAAAACGGTCTTTAAAGGGGTAGATATGATAAAGACACGAGGATAACTAATACGCTTTCCCGTAGACCTGGCTTTCATTTGCTTATAAACACCCCAAGAGACAGCCCAGATTTATTTAAATAGCCTGGATGATATATAAGGCAGTGGAGAAGCAGGTGGGAAATTGCACTCAGGCCGGCTTGGAAACAGATGAAAGAGACAGGCCCACGGCTGCAGGGAGGGGACTGGTCCCTGGGGAGGCCTGGAGATGGGGCCTGTGGGAGCGCCCACAGCACCTAAATGCCAGCAAGAAAGATGGTGCCCACGTCATGAGGCCCAGAAGGCTACAAGGTAAGCCTGCAGGGCTCCTCCCACAGCAGCTCTGATAGGTGACAGAGGGGAGAGGTAGAGAATATTGAATTTCAAATCAGACTGCTGCCTGAGCTCTGATTCCTTATGGGCCTCGGCTTATTTCTACAATGGGTGAATAAGTGATTATTATCTACATGTTACTTAGGGTGAAAAGGGCCTGGCCTGTGGTGACTGGGTGCCATCCTGCAGGGGTGGGAACTTGACCAAGGCAGCTAATTTGTGCTCTACAGTAGTGGAGGCTCCAGGTCCACCTGGCAAAACCAGACCTGGGCATGTTGTGACTACAGGTTGCCAGACATCACCCTCTGCTGCTGAGGAAAGTGCAGACCCCCAGACCCTCTGGAAGGAGGGGACACAAAGCTGGGTGTGCCAGGCCCCCTTCCTCATAGGTGTCCTGTGTTCAGGGCTGCTGGTGGCTATTTTCTGTCCAGGCAGGGCCCCTGCTGGGTTTGGCCGCTTTACTGTTTGGTGAGCGGATGGGCAGGCGTCTTGCTCAGTGGAGTCTATCACATCACTTCTTGTCCTGCTGTTCCTCTGGGTGCCGGCTCCAGACTCAAGGGTAAGTTGCAGGCTGCTCTCCAGGGCTGGATAGTACAGGCGCTGTGCTGCAGTCACATTGCATTTTCTCAAACTGTCACGTCTCAGAGGCTCTCAGCCATTGAAAGACTGCTCCCTGGAGCAGGAGGTCTCAGCCTTGCCTCCACGGTCCCCCTGCAGCGGCCAAGTGGCTCTAGCTCCCTCACTGCAGCAGGCCATCACCCAGCCTGGGTGAAGTCGTGGGGGGTGCCCATCAGCTGCCTGGCCACCGCGCCTGGACCCCTTCCCCTGCCCCACTTCCTCAGTACATGATTCCAGTGCAGGATGACCAGCGGGCAACCCAATACAATGACGAGACCCCAGCAGGGGCTCCCAAAGGCCGACTTGAGCTCCGTGGGCCTTGGCATTGCTGGTATGCCTGGCCCCATGCCCTCTCAGCCTGTAGTTTCCTTCCTCTGGTTTTGTCCTCTCTGTTCACTGCCAGACACTCTCCATTGTCTGTGACTTCATCGTGGACACAAGCCTCTGTCAGTTGGCAAGTGGGGACGGAGCCAAATAGTTTTCTGATCAGCCTCATCCCTGGCGTGCTCTAGGCAGCTCTGTACTTTCCCCACTGCTTTCTTTGCTGCAGCCCTGGTTCCCGGTAGCCTGGGGCCCCCTCTGCCGGCGGCTGGGCTCCATGGCACCTCCTGAGAGGCCTCTGGAGGGGTGGCTGGCGGGGCTTATACCAGGGAAGCCAGTCCAGGGCTAACAGGCATCTGTCTTGGCTCCTGCAATAACCAGTGATGGGAAAGGAGGACAGAATTGGTCCAGCTAGTCATGCTTAACTGGGGACATCTGCTTCCTTGAGCTGAGCCAGCAGCCGTGTGTGTGTGTGTTTGTAAGTTTAGATCATTGTCGCTGAGGTGGGCCATCTGCCCATAACACAGGGCACAGCTTCCCATGATGCTCCAGTGGGCTTGATCGTTCTAGGTCAGTTTTCTTCTTCTTCGCCCTGAGATCCAGTGTGGGACCTGGAGCCCCGCTCCTAGCAGCCATACAACTTTCTGAGTAAATGTGAGAGTGATTCTCTGAATGAGTCAGGGAGCGCTGTGTCACTCTGGGGGAGAAAGCCCTGCTCTACCGAGATACTACAAAGTAAAAAGGCCTGTGATCTTACAGCCCACGGGCCTGGTCACCAATTTCTCTCTAAAGTCGTTCAGCCTGGGACCTCCCAGCAGGCTGCCTGTTTCCACAGCCTGACCTCTGTTAACAGCCCATCGGCATCTGCAGGCTAGACATTTCTAGCATCTTCCTGAACACCCGTCTGGTTGAAGTTCTGTCTGGTGGACAGCGGTGGAGGCAGGCCATGCAGAATAAAAATAGACTGATGACCCACACAGGGTTTTGTTTTTTTTTTTTTTTCGGTTGCCTCTTGGGCCGGATTTCCTGAGGAGTAGGAGTGTGAGAGGCGTGAGCATTTGTCACTTGGCGCAGGAAATCCTGACTCCCCAGATGGCGAGGAAAGTAGATACCTCTGTGAGACCCTGCCCCCCTCCAACCTGAGACAGAGAGAGGCCTGTCACAAGCCCTGGCTTGCTGTCCATGGGGGGCTGGGGACAGGTGACTGGTTGGTGTCAACTCTGAGCAGAGCACCACGTCAGCCGCTGCCATCTCTGAGCAGAGTGAGGCTCAGGGTTGCTGACCACCTGCAGGAGCCAGGCCCACCTCTATACCCACATTTGTGTATGTAGCTCCTTTCTCTCACAATCCAGCTTGTCTATGGTCAGCAGTGACAGGGCAGTTGTCAGGATGAGGCCATCGCTGGAGAAGGCCCTCCTGTAGGTCATGGGGGCCTGTTGTTCCAGGCCTATGTCCTCACTCTGGCCGGGCCTGCAGGCCCCTCCAGCTCCAACCCGCAGGGACCTGCCCCACCTGGCTCCTGGGCCTGACTTCTTCCCAGGTCCAACCTCCTCTGGGGGCTCGCTGAGGCCTTTGTGGTGTCCCCTCCCTCTGTAGCCCCTCTGTCACCTGTGTGGCCTCCCTCTAGGCCTTTGCTCTGGTTACCTCAGTGGCCATTCCTCACAGGGCCTTCCCTCTGTTCCAGTTGCCTTGAAGACTCTGTATCCATCTGTCCCCATGTGATTGGAACCTCATCTCAACTCTGTTTTAATGAACCCCTGTGCCTCTAAGACTAGACTCTGGCCCTGGCTGTGTTCTTATCAGCCTTCGACAAGTTACTCTGCTTCAGGGAGTCTCAACTTTGGGGTAACGTCCCCGCCAGAGTACATTTGACAGCATCGAAGATTTCTTGGTTGTCACACTTGGGAGAGTACCTCTGGACTCTGCTGGGTGGAGGCCAGGGCCCCTACTGAACCTCCCCCTGGGAAACAGGGCAGCCCCCCTTGCCCCCCCCAGCAGGGGAGCGTCCACCCTGAACAGTGATGACCACTGAGAACCCAGCCTGTGTCTCCTCACCCGTGAAAGAGGAGGGTTGTGAAAAATCACCTGGGATGACCCAAGCGGAAGCAGATGGAAGGTCAGTGCCCTTCACATCCTGCTGTGTCTGCTCCCCTGCAGTTGTTCATTCTCTGAAGGGGGGACAGTGCACAGTAACTGCCAGCATCGGCATGTGCTTGTGTGGGTTACCGCCCTGGATCCTCATGGAAGCCCACTGCGTGGGGCTACCATGAACCCTACTTTCCAGAAGACGTGGGCTATTGGAGCTGCTAGGAGTGAGCCAGCCTGAGGGTGCAGTGGAGCTGGATCTCCCAGCCCCTACTTAAATCCCCAGGCTTCCCTGGTGGCTCAGTGGTAAAGAACCTGCCTGCCAGTGCAGGAGACACCAGTTCGATACCTGGGTCAGAAAGATCCTCTGGAGAAGGAAATGACAACCCACTCCATATTCTTGCCTGGGAAATCCCATGGACAGAGGAGCCTGGTGGAGTACAGTCCTGGGTCACAAAGAGAGACGATGGAGTGACGAAACAACAGACTCAAATCCCTGGTCAAATCACCTTGAGACAGCGTTTGTAAAAGCATTCAAAAATGGCCAGACCCTGTGCAAACATGATTATGGTTCTTTGTCTGTAACCCCATCTGCACCCCTGCCTCCCACAGGGTCACCTCTGAGACTCAGTCAGCCCCCAAAGATGAATCCGATGTGCACGACACTGGTGAGTCAGGAGAGACTGTTGTGCGAAAACTTTGAAGCTGCTAGAAGCTGGGAAGAGTCTTAGGGGCTCCAGGGAGCCTGCAACCTAGTGAGTAGTGGCCACTCACAGCCACTTGGCCAGTGCCTGGCCAAGCTGCCATGTGCAAGGACATTGAGCCCCTGTCACTGGACTGGTACACATGCCGCTGGCCCAGGGCACTGGTGACCAGGGTCTGGGGCAGTTTGCCTTGTGGTAGCAGCATGGTGGGCACAGCACAACTCTGTTCTCTCTTAGTCATCGGGGAGAAGTGGCCAGGCTCCCTTGGGGACACAAGTCTAGGAGCATGGCAGGCCCAGCCTCACACCATCTACTGAACCACAGTCAACCACTGTCGTCTTATGTTTAAAGGGCAAAAAAATAAAGAGCAGATCCAGTCAGTGTGGCTCACCTGTTGTGCCCTGGCCAACTTTGGGGGAACAAATTTACTTGTCATCATCATCATTTCTTCTTTGTTTTTCCATTTGGGAAGTAAGAGATTAAATCTGTCAGTGAAAATCTCTTTCCCAGCTTCTCCCCTAAAAATAATCCTGAGATTAAGAATGGTTACTCCTGCTTCCGGCATTAATGCCCATAAGATTCAAGACATTGATAAAATTCTCTTGAGTAGCACACAAGAAGTAACATAATCATTCTGGTAAGAAAAAAAAATCAGCCTAATAAGATAACATATTGCCGTAAATAAAACAGGTCCCATCACCTCTTCTGCCCAGGAATGATGACCAATTTATCAAGTGTACGCTGAGTAATGATTTTCCATGGGGGCAGCAGCTCTTATGATAAAGTGTTACTGCTCCAGCTGCATTATTATAAACAACATCCAATTTATGTTGTTAGGGAGCAGATGCATGTCTCAGTAATGTGTCACCATCATCTAGAACGAGCCATAAAATCTAGGTTGTCGTGTATTTTCTGGCTGTACACTTCAAACAATTAATATTCCTATAAAACAGTCTTGATCACAAGCCCAATTTAGAAATTAGTTGTTCAATACGATGATTAAATTCCCGAGCTGGAACTTGCTGTGGCCAAAGGTGAGTCGCCAAACGTGACAAATCTTGTACCACTTCCCAGACGGAAGGAGCTGTTGGAGACGCTGGGGATTTTTGGTGAATTTTAAATGAGGCACCTTCACCTTCAGAGAATGCCATGGTCCTGCCCGCCTTCCAGAGGAAGATGAGTCACCGGTGTCTTCCTGTATCCAGCAAGTCAGTCTGTGGAGGCGGCAGACATGCCCAGAAGGGAGCTTCACCTTGATGCATGGCAGAGTCTACCCTGCTCTGCCCAGAAGGCCTGAGATGGGTACCTTCTTCTCCAGCTTGGGGAAGCCAGGCAGAGCTGCAAGACTGGCGGACCCAGAATGAGCACTGGGAGATGTAAAGCTTGGATGATATCCCTCTAGAGTCTAGGCCACCAACAACTGGGTGGACAGAGTGACAAGCCATGGAAACATTGTCACTAATAGATTATTTTAAACAGGTGGGCAGGGCCAGGCCCAAAGTTTTCATTCATACTTCATCAGAAAAATAGCATCGTTTAATCATTTAGTTTGCAAAACCTGTTTCAGCTTTCAGTTCACATTTAGGCATGTCTCATGTTTCCTTGGTCATTTCAGAAGCGCTGTCTTTTGTGTATCTAGGTTCCCCAGGATGGAGATGAATTCCAGAGATGAATCTTGCTGTATTCAACACAGCACATTACATTTAAAATGGAAAAGCCAAGAAGAAACCACCAGTCACTGGTCTGGGGAACACAGATGGCCGGCCATACACGCTACTCGGGAAGGTACACAGTAAACTTGGGAAAGAAAGTTTGGCCACAAGTATCCAAACCTGGGTGCTCTGACCCAGCCGTTTCACTTCCAGGAACTTATTCTCAGGAAGAGTCAGTGGAGGGTTACTTAATAGATCATCCCTTGTGTGCCCAAATGTCCAGTGTAAGGAGGTTGGCTAAGTGAGTTTTGGGGCAAACAGCCATGGCAACTGTGTTGTGAAATGCGGTTGATCTGATGTTCAGTGCAGAGAGTCACCAAAAAAAAAAAGCGTATCTCATATGACCTCAGTTTCATATAAAAAAGGATACATTACTTAGCGTGGGGGAGAAGAATTGCCAAAATATTAACAGCGATTATCTCTGTAGGTGGGAGTGAATGGGTGTCAAGTTTTCTTCTCTGCGTGTTTCTGAATATTCTGTATTTGTTATTATTATATTTATGTTATGCATTATATGGCCTTCCTTGGTGGCTCAGATGGTAAAGCGTCTGCCTACAATGCGGGAGACCTGGGTTCAATCCCTGGGTCAGGAAGATCTTCTGGAGAAGGAAATGGCAACCCACTCCAGTATTCTTGCCTAGAAAATCCCATGGATGGAGGAGATTGGTTGGCTGCTGTCCATGGGGTCACAAAGAGTTGAACACGACTGAGCGACTTCACTCTCACTATCACTATGTGTTATATATATGTTATGCATTATATTGTTATCAGAGAAAAAATTCCTGTGACTGTTGAAGCACATTCTCCAGCTAGCAGAATTCTTACGAATATTGTGAGACTTGGTATGGTTTACTATATTCTATTGTATTATTCGATAAAGATTATTATACAGTAAAGTTCTATTTATCACCAGGGGGTGTCAGGGGGCTTCTTGGCAGTTCCGTTTATAATCAGATCATCTTGAAGAGAAGTGGAAAAGGAAGAACCAGGGCCAGTTGAACACACGGAATTTTCTAAAGAATATCATGTATGATACCTCACCTTGGAAAGAAGATGTAAGATGTGTACTGGGTACATTTCGGTTTGAAATTCACCATAAGTTGGAAAGATGATGGTCACCTTAGCCCATTCAGTTCAGTCACTCACTTGTGTCAGACTCTTTGTGACCGACCCCATGGACTGCAGCATGCCTTTCATACTGTTCCTGGGGTTCTCAAGGCAAGAATACGGAAGTGGTTTGCCACTCCCTGTCACTGTCACTACATCTATTTCCCATGAAGTGATGGGACCAGATGCCATCATCTTAGTTTTCTGAATGTTGACTTTTAAGCTAACTTCTTCACTCTCCTCTTTCACTTTCATCAAGAGGCTCTTTAGTTCTTTTTCTGCCATAAAGGTGATGCCATCTGCATATCTGAGGTTATTGATTTTTCACCTGGCAATCTCGATTCCAGCTTGTGCTCCAGTTGACCATGTTTTATTAGAACTCTCCACCATGACCTGTCTGTTTTGGGTGGCCCTACACAGCATGGCTCATAGTTTCATTGAGAACAGATACCACACTTGATCTTAGCTAAAAGGCTGAGAAGCAATAGTATAGCTAAACCCATAACATAGCTTAGATTCCTGGTAACATTAAGTTGCCTGTTCATGTAAAATGGAGCAGTGAAGTCAAGACCTGTTATGCTCCCTCTGCTCAAGGGGGTCTGGTGCCCACAGAACCAATAAGAGAGGAGCCTGGGCTGGGGAACTGGAGTTGGTGAGGTCCATTCATTTACCATCATGGTGCCATGAGACCCAGCCCTAAACCTTCAGGTTTCCCCAGATGGAAGCCATGACTGGGAGAGTGGGCATGATCGGCCTTGTCTAGGACCAGCCAGACCACCACCCACTTTGTCCTTCACAGTCTGTGTGCACGTGTGCTGGCCAGAGTTCACCCACGTGTGCCGGCCGTTGTCCAGGCTGTGAGCTCCTGCTTTGTTGAGGCACAAGGACTGGTCAGCCCAGCATAAGGCAGCTGTAGGTGCTCCACTTTGTTCTCTGTGTCTTAATAAACATCCACTTCCTCTTCTCATGGTATTGGGGGCTCAGCTCCTTAGAATTGTGGGCTGGAGGGCTTATTTAGGGGGATGTGTAACTGTCTTATGCCCTCCTGCACTCAAGATTCATTTTTATATTTCTGAATAGTGGTGCTGTTGGCAGTGAAACAAGAAAAAATGTCACATGGGTTTGACCCAATGCTGAACTTGAATTTCTTTTAGTTTTCCCTGAGAATTCCTCCAAAGCAATAACCATGGGGCCCTTTCTGACTCTGATCACCAACAACACCCTCACCACTCTTCAGAGCCACTGCAGGAGCCATTCTGAAATCAGAGGTTTACTCCCCAAGGAGAATTGGGGTGATGCTCACAGCCTTTGGCCCTGACTCCCCTCCCCACCCGCGCCATCTCCTCTGGAGAGTGGCTTTGCATAACTGCACGTTTGTGTGATGACTTGCCTGTTCGTCGTCCTGGCGCTCCAATACCCCATCCCTCTGGTAATTGCCCATCTCTGTAGACATGTAGAACTTGTGGCCTTGGCCTATTTTGGGGAGACCATAGATCTTGGAATATCAAAAGATGAGTCAGACTCTGTATCTCAACTCACTCATTCATTCAGTTGATATCTGTTAAGAACCTCCTTCTGTTTGCTGGGCAGTGTGAAAAGGGGCTGGGATACAGTAGTGATCAGAGAAGTCAATCCAGCAGTCAGATGACTGATTGGAAGTTGTAAACTGAGATGCATATTCTGGGGAAGGAAAAGAATAAGACTGAAGGGGGAGTCTGTTATAAATGTCACACTTAGTCTGAGCAGCCAGGGAACGTTTTCAGTGAAAGGATCCTTGAACAGAGACCCGGAGGCCATGCGTGGGATGGCTGGATGAAGGGCCAGTTGTGCTGGACTTTGATCCTTCTGGACGTGGGGAACAGTATATGCAAAGGCCTGTGTTAGAGCCACCAGACCTGGTAGGGGATGCAGAAGCCAGGGTGGGCAGAGCACAGAGAACAAGGGCATCTGACTAGGGTCCTGGGAGGCTTATCAGAGAATTGTTTTTTATTGTTTTAATTGAAGTGTTGTTCATTACAGTATTGTGTTAATTTCTGCTCTCTAGCCAACTGATTCAGTTATATATACATTTTTAAATGTTTTTTTCCATTTTGATTTATAACAGAATATTGAATATAGTGCCCTGTGCTATACAGTAGGACTTTGTTGTTAATCCATCCTATGTATCATAGTTTGCATCTGCTAACCCCAAGCTCCAATTCATCTCTCTTCTATCCCCTTCTCTCACCTACCTGCCCTCCCGCCCTGTAACCACAGATCTGTTCTCTGTGTCTGTGAGTCTGTTTCTGCTTCAGAGATAGGTTCATTTGTGTCATATTCCACTTATAAGTGGTATCATATGATCTCTGTCTTTCTGCTTTCTTCACTTGGTCTGATAATCTCTAGTTGCATCCATGTTGCTGCAAATGGCATTATTTTCCTTTTTTATGACTGAGTAAAGCTCAACATTCAGAAAACTAAGATCATGACATCTGGTCCCATCACTTCATGGGAAATAGATGGGGAAATAGTGGAAACAGTGTCAGACTTTATTTTGGGGGGCTCCAAAATCACTGCAGATGGTGATTGCAGCCATGAAATTAAAAGATGCTTACTCCTTGGAAGGAAAGCTATGACCAACCTAGATAGCATCTTAAAAAGCAGAGACGTTACTTTGCCAACAAAGGTCCGTCTAGTCAAGGCTATGGTTTTTCCAGTAGTCATGTGTGGATGTGAGAGTTGGACTGTGAAGAAAGCTGAGCGCCGAAGAATTGATGCTTTTGAACTGTGGTGTTGGAGAAGACTCTTGAGAGTCCCTTGGACTGCAAGGAGATCCAACCAGTCCATCCTAAAGGAGATTAGTCCTAGGTGTTCATTGGAAGGACTGATGCTGAAGCTGAAACTCCAATACTTCAGCCACTTCATGTGAAGAGTTGACTCATTTGAAAAGACCCTGATGCTGGGAGGGATTGGGGGCAGGAGGAGAAGGGGACGACAGAGGATGAGATGGCTGGATGGTATCACTGACTCAATGGACGTGAGTTTGAGTAAACTCCGGGAGTTGGTGATGGATAGGGAGGCCTGGCGTGCTGCGATTCATGGGGTCCCAAAGAGTCGGACACGACTGAGCGACTGAACTGAACTGAATATTCCATTGTGTACATGTTTCACATCTTTATCCATTCATCTGACAATAGATATTTAAGTTATTTTCACATCTTGCCTGTTGTAAATAGTGCTTCTATGAACATAGGGGTGTGTGTCTTCTAATTATAGTTTTGTCCAGATATATGCCCAGGAGTAGGATTGCTGAATCATATGGTAGCTCTCTTTGTTTTGAGGTACCTCCAATACTGTTCTCCATAGTGCCTGTAGCAGTTCATATTCCTACCAACAGTGTAGTAGGCTCCCTTTAGAGAACTGGGTTTTGTCTTAAGACCCTAGGAGCCCTTGGAGGGCTTCAGATAGGGAGAGCTGATTGCAGCCATGCATTTTGAAAAGATCATTGTAGATGTGGCGTGGGGCATCAGATTGGAAGAGAATCTGACTAGATCCTAAGAGGCAGCCACCGTGGTTGACTGGCGAGAGATAAAGGCAGCCTGGACTGTCATGGCCACCAAGGAGGTGGTGCACAGTGAGTAGGTTTAGAGATACTTCGGAGGTGAAATGGTCGGCACTGGCTGATGGGTTGGTGTGGGTGGTGAGGATGAAGGAAATGATAAGGATGACAGTTTTCTGGTTGTGTCACTTCAATAATGGAGGTGGATGCCATTCACTTATGTGGAACTTTAGGGGTGGGGGTCAGTGGGTGTTGGCATCTGGGGCTGGGAGGAAACCATGAGCTTGCTTTTGGACAGTTTGGGTTTGAGGTATCTGAGATAATTGGAGGGGATGTCAAATGGGGAAAGGCTTTGAGATGGGTGCACAGGGAGGAGACTAGAGAAGATACGGGGCAGTGCAGGGCTTGAAGATCTCTGCTTGTTTTTTGTCCCTTGTATCCTTTCCTTAATGGTTGCATCAGGTGCCAGGGTGGCTGCTCAGAGTGACAAGCTCTGAGATGCTGGAATCTTGCTGGCATCTCTTGAAAAAGCCAAGAAGAAACTAGAACTCCTCTTGAAAGACTATGTTCAAAGTGGTGTTAAAGAAACAGACTTATAAACTTAGAGAACAATCTTACAATTGCCAGAGGGTAAGGGTGGGGGAAGGGATAGTTAGGGATTTGGGGATTGACATGTACACGCTGCTATATTTAAAATAACCAACAAGGACCTACTGTATAGCACAGGGAACTGTTCTCAATATTCTGTAACAACCTAATTGGGAAAAGAATTGGAAAAAGAATAGATAACATGTGTATGTATAACTGAATCACTTTGTTGTACACCTGAAACACAACATTGTTAGTCATTGTTAGTCAACAGCACTCCAATATAAAATAAAAAGTTGGAGAAAAAAGAAAAAATGAGATGAAAGGTAATATTTCCTTTGAAAACATGAAATAATAGCATACCATTCACATAATCTAGAATCTTTAGAACAAGAAATATTGATGAATTAGGAAGTAAAGTTTTAGGAAAACAATTGAGAAGCATTCTCACTTCTCAGACTCCCTGAAATGCCCTAGTGAGCCTGGCTCCAAGGGAAAGATGGGCTTGTTTCTTCCGATTTTGTTTATTTTTAAAATATGATTGATTTACAATATTGTGTTAGTTTCAGGTATGAATTTCAGTTTTATGTATATATATGATTTACAATGTTGTGTTAGTTTCAGTTGTGAGTTTCAGTTTTTTGTGTATATATGTATATACACACACACACACTTTTAAGATTCTTTTCTGTTCTGGGTTGTTACAAGATATTGAATACAGTTTCCTGTGCTATACAGTAAATCCTTGTTGATGGTATGTATATGTTAACCCCAAACTCCTAATTTATTCCTCCCCTCCTTCCCCTTTTGGTAACTATGTTTTCTATATGTCTGTGAGTCCGTTTCTGTTTTGTAAACAAGTTCATCTATCATTTTTTTTTTTAGACTCCACATGTAGGTGATACCATATATTTGTCTTTGTCTGATTTGCTTCCCTTAGGATGATCATCTTTAGGCACATGTTGCTGTAAATGGCATTGTTTATTCTTTATGGTTGAGTAGGATTCCATTGTGTATATATATACACCATATCTTCTTTATCCATTCCTCTGTCAATCTAAGTGGACATTTAAGAGTCTGTGTCTTGAGTATTGTGAATAGTGCTGCTATGAACATAGGGGGTGCATGTATCTTCTTGAATTACAGTTTTTCTCTGAACATATGCCCAGGAATGGGATTGCTGGATCGTATGTTAGTGCTGTTTTTAGTTTTTTAAGGAACTTCCATACTTGTCTATGTAATGGTTGTACTAATCTACATTGCCACCAATAGTGTATGAGGGTTCCCTTTTATCCACACCCTTTCTTCACATTTATTATTTGTAGATGTTTTGGTGAGGGCCATTCTGACCAATGTGAGGAGATACTTCTTTGTAGCTTCCATTTGTATTTCTCTAATAATTAGTGATGTTGAGCATATTTTCTTTTTTTTTTTTTTTTGGCCTTAGGGTGTGTCTTCTTTGGAGAAATATCTACTTAGATCTTTCACCCATCTTTGTTTTTTTGATACTGAGCTGCATGAGATATTTGTATATCTTGGAGATTAATCCCTGTTGATTGCTTTATTTGCGAATACGTTCTCTATTCTGTGGGTTGTATTTTCATTTTTGTTTATGGTCTCCTTTGCTGTGAAACACTTTTAAGTTTAATTAGATCCTATTTGTTTATTTTCATTACTCTGGGTTGTTGTTCAGTTGCTCAGTCATGTCTGACTCTTTGTGATCTCATGGACCGCAGCACACCAGGCTTCCCTGTCCTTCACTGTTACTCTGGGAGGTGGATTCAAAAAGATAACTGCTTCAATTTATGTCAAAGAGAGTTCTGCCTACATTTTCCTCTAAGAATTTTATAGTTTCTGGTATTACCTTTAGGTCTTTAACCCATTTTGAGTTTATTTCTGTGTATATTGTTTCATTCTTTCACATGTAGGTGTCTGGTTTTCCCAGCACCACTTATTGAAGAGACTGTCTTTTCTCCATTGTATATTCTTGCCTCCTTTGTTGTAGATTACTTGACCACAGGTGTGTGGGTTTATCTCTGGGCTTTCTGTCCTGTTCCATTGGTCTGTATTTCTGTTTTTTGTGCCAATACCATACTGTTTTGATTACTGTGGCTTTGTAGTATAGTCTGATGTCAGGGAGCCTGAGTCCTCCTGCTCCATTTTTCTTTTCTCAGGATTGCTTTGGCTATTTGAGGTCTTCTGTGTTTCCATACAAATTTAATAGCTTTTTATTCTAGTTCTATGAAAAATGCCATTGGTAATTTGATAGAGATAGTATTGGATCTGTAGATTGACTTGGATAGTATAGTCATTTTGACAACATTTATTTCTCCAGTCCAAGAGCACAGCATATCTTTCTATCTGTTTGTGTCATCTTTAATTTATTTCATCAGTGTCTTACAGTTTTCAGAGTGCAGGTCGTTTGCCTCCTTAGGTAGATTTATTCCTAGGTATTTTATTATTTTTGATATGATGGGAGATGGGATTGTTTCCTTAATTTCTGTTTCCAGTCTTTCATTGTTAGTGTGTGGAAGCGCAGGAGATTTCTGTGTATTAATTTTGTATCATGCAATCTTACTGAATTCAGTAATGAGCTCAAGTAGTTTTCTGGTAGCATCTTTAAGATTTTCTGTGTATAGTATCATGTCATCTGCAGACAGTGACATTTTTACTTCTTCCTTTCCAATTTGGATTCTTTTTCTTCTCTTATTGCTGTGTCTAGGATTTCCAAAAGTATGTTGAATAAAAGTGACACTAGTGAACATCCTTGTTCCTGATCTTAGAGGAAATGCTTTCAGCTTTTCATTGTTGAATATGATGTTAGCTCTTGGTTGTCTTATATTGATATTTATAGAACATTCTATCTGAAAGCAGAATACACATTCTTTTCAAATGCACATGGAACATTGTCTAGGATAGATCACATGCTGGGCCATAGAGCAAACCTCATTAAATTTAAGAAAATTGAAATCATGTCAAGCACCTTTACCAAACACAGTGCTATGAGATTAGAAAATCAACTACAAAGAAAAACTGTGATAAACACAAATATGTGAAGGCTAAATAACATGTTACTAAACAACCAGTGCATCACCAAAGATATCAAAGCAGAAATAAATACCTGGAGACAAATGAAAATGAAGATGTGACAGTCTAAAACCTTTAGGCACAAGGAAAGCAGTTCTAGGAGGGAAGTTTATAGCAATACAACCTTACCTCAGGAAACATTTTACAAAATTCTCAAATAAACAACCTAAGTTTACACCTAAAGCAACTAGAGAAAGAACAAACAAAACTCAAAGTTAGTACAGGAAAAGAAAATTTAATGATCAGAGCAGAAATAAATGAAATAGAGGTGAAGAAAATAACAGAAAAGATCAATGAATCTAAAAGCTGGCTCTTTGAAAAGATAAACAAAATTGACAAACCCTTAGCCAGACTCATTAAGAAAAAAAAAGGGAGAGGGCTCAAATCAATAAAATTAGAAATGAAAAAGGAGAAGTTATAGTTGACTCCACAGAAATATGAAGGATCGTAAAAGACTACTACAAGCAACTATATGCCAATAAAATGGACAACTTGGAAGAAATGCACAAATTCTTGGAAAGGCACAATCTTCCAGGGATGAACCAGGAAGGAATAGAAAATATGAACAGACCAATCACAAGTACTGAAATCGTAACTGTGATTTTAAAATTTCCAACAAACAAAAGTCTAGGACCAGATGGCTTCATAGGGGAATTCTATCAAACTTTCAGTGAAGAGGTGTAATACCCATCCTTCTCAAACTCATACGAAAATTTGCAGAGGAAGAACACTCCAAAGCTCATTCTCTGAGGTTACTATCACCCTGATACCAACACCAGACAAAGATACCACAAAAAAGAAGATTACAGGCCAGTATCACTGATGGACATAGTCACAAAATTCCTCAACAAGATACTAGCAAACCAAATCTAATGACACCTTAAAAGGATCATGCACCATTCTAAGTAGGATTTATCAGTCAGTATAATACACCACATTAACACAGTGAAGAATAAGAACCATATGATTATCTCAGTAGACTCAGAAAAAGCTTTTGACAAAATCCAATACCACTTTATGATTAAAACACTTGAGAAAGTGGGCATAGAGAAAACCTACGTCAACATAAGAAAGGCCATATACAACACATCCACAGCTAACAGTACGTATCTTTTCAAATGTGTGTTTTTTTCTTTTCTGGATATATACCAGGAGTTGGATTGCTGGATCATATAGTGACTTTAATTTTTTAAGGACCCTCCATACTTTTTTCCATAGTGGCTGCACCGATTTATATTCCCACCAACAGTGTAGGAGGGTTTCTCTTTTCTCCACACCCTCTAAAGCATCTACCATCTGTAGACTTTTTTGTTGTTCAATCGTGTCCAACTCTTTGCGACCCCATGGACTGTAGCACACCAGGCTTCCCTGTCCTTCACTATCTCCTGGAGTTTGCTCAGACTCATGTCCATTGTGTCTGTGATGCCAACCACCTCATCCTCTGTCACCCCTTTTTCCTCTTGCCCTCAATCTTTGCCAACATCAGGGTCCTTTCCAGTGAGTCAGCTCTTTGCACCAGGTGACGTAAGTCCTGGAGCTTCAGCTTCAGCAACAGTCCTTCCAGTGAATATTGAGGGTTAATTTCCTTTCGGATTGACTGGTTAGGTCTCCTTGCTGTCCAGGGGACTCTCAAGAGTCTTCTCCAGCACCATGATTTGAAAGCATCAATTTTCAGCACTCAACCTTGTTTATGGTCTGCCACATCCTTACATGACTACTGGAAAGTGAAATCGCTCAGTCGTGTCCAACTCTTTGCCACCCCATGGACTGTAGCCTGCCAGTCCCCTCCGTCCATGGAATTTTCCAGGCAAGAGTATGGAGGGGGTTGCCATTTCCTTCTCCAGGGGATCTTCCTGACCCAGGGATTGAACCCGGTCTCTTATCGCAGGCAGATGCTTTACCGCCTGAGCCACAAGGGAATCCCTACTGGAAAAAGCGTAACTTTCACTACAGGGACCTTCGTAGGTAGAATGGTGTCTCTGCTTTTTAACATGCCGTCTAGGTTTGTCATAACTTTTCTTTCAAGGAGCAAGCGTGTTTTAATTTCCTGGTTGCAGTTACCATCTACAGTGGTTTTGGAGCCCAAGAAAAGAAAACCTGTCACTTTTTCCACTTTCCCCCTATCTGTTTGCCATGAAGTGATGGGATCAAATGCCATGATCTTAGTGTTTGAATGTTGAGTTTTTAATGATGGTCATTCTGACTGGTGTGAGGTGGTACCTCATTGCAGTTTTGGTTTGTATTTCTCTAATAATTAGTGATGTTGAGCATCTTGTCGTGTACCTACTGGTCATCTGTATGTCTTTGGAAAACTGCCCATGGTCTTCTGCCCATTTTTTGAGTGGGTTTGTTTTTTGATATTGTGCTGTATGAGCTGTTTGTATATTTTGAAAGTTAAGCCCTTGTCAGTCACATTGTTTGCAAATATTTTCTGACATTCTGTAGGTTGTCTTTTCATTTTGTGTCTGGTTGGGTCTGGCTCTTCTGATGTGGGATGGAGGTCTCTCTGCATGCCTTCAGGAGCTTCTCAAAGGCCCCTCCCTGGGGCATTCATGAGACTGTCCTCCTGATGTTTCCCTCACTATGATGGGGGGAGGGTCTCCCTGTCACTTTGAAAGTTGAGATAGTGGGGTGACTTCCAATGCCAGAACCAGTTCTCTGAGTCTCCCAGCACATTTGGTTGTTGAGCACTTCAGCTCAACTCTGACACTAATGACCCAGAATGAGGGCAAAACTCCAGGTTATGGGCTGTTTTTCCCAAGGCTGCCCCCACTTCAGACGCCAGTTACAGGTCCTGGGCATCCCCTACTGTTGACTGACTGACTCTAAGTCAGGGATTCCCTTGATAATTTGCTAGAATATCTCCCAGAACTCAGGAGCACACTGTGCTTACATTTACCAGTTTATTATAAGGGATGTCACAAAGGATACGTATGAACATCCAGATGGGGAGATACGCAGGGCAAGGCCGGAAGGGTGCTCTTGGGGTGTACCACCCTCCTGGCACATGGATGTGTCCACCAACCTGAACTCCGTGCCACTGGGATTTTTATGGAGCCTTCATCATGTAGACATGATTGATCAGTAACTCAGTCCCCAGTCCCTCTCTCCTCCCCAGAGGCTGGGGTTTGCGGCTGAAAGTTCCTAGCTTCTAATCGTGGTTTGGTCTCTGGCAACTTCCTCCAATTTGAGTTATCTAGGGGCCCACCAGGATTTATCCCATTAGGACAAAAAGTTCTCTCGTCACCCAGGAAATTCCAAGAGATGTTCCCAAAGACCAAAGAATAGGACAAAAGAGACTCCTATCCCCCTATCGCCAGAGATTCCAAGGCTTTGAGAGGCTCTGAATCAGGAGCCAGGGACAAGGAAACGCCTATTTCTTCTTATATACAGGGGGCTGGTCCACCCTGGAGTAGGGTAGGGGCACTCCCTGGGAATTCTAGAACCTTCTGCAGCTAAGATTCCACAGTGGGCTTCCCTGATCGCTCAGCTGGTAAAGAAGCCACCTGCAATGTGGGAGACCTGGGTTCGATCCCTAGGTTGGGAAGATCCCCCAGAGAAGGAAATAGCTACCCTCTCCAGTATTCTGGCCTGGAGAATTCCATGGACTGTATTCCATGGGGTCGCAAAGAGTCGGACACTACTGAGTGACTTTCACTTCACTTCAAGCTTCTGCAGCAGCTGCTGCCTGTCTCCCAACCTGCCCTGAGCACCACCCTTACCTGCTGGCAGGGGGCACTCATCTCTGATGCTAGAACCACCTCCAACCAGGGCAGCAGGGTCAGGAGACCCCCAAACCCAAGCAGCTGAGGACACAGGAGCAGGGGTGGGGTGTGGGGTGGGGAGGAGGCCTGTTCATGCTTCCGGTGTGTGTCTCTGGTGTGTGACTGTCTCACAAACGTGGGGTCTCTTCCATCACAGGCACGTGCAGCAGCAGGAAGAGGCTGATACTCAGCACTCATTGAGTTTCTCATCTGGGGAATCTTACCCACATTATGGCCAAGCCTCAGATACCGCTGGGAGGAATAACTAGCCCCCATTTTACAGATGAGTAACCTGAGGCTCACACACATTTGAAAACTTGCTCAAGGTCACAGTTAAGCGTCAGAGGCAGGATCCAGACACACATCTGGTGGACCCCAGTGTCTGTTCTGTATGCCTCCAGGTTCAGGCTGGGGACAGAAACCAGACCCAAGAGCTGATCCCTGGAGGCTGGCCAGACCCATGCCACAGTCGGCTGACTTACCCATAAACTTAAACTAGGGAGCTGAGAGCCCAGACAGGCCACAGAAACCCTGTTCATGGTTTGCAGCCTTCGCTGGTCTGGCAGGATGGAGGGGAATTTTCCTCAGCTACTTCCAAGCTCTTCTGGTGTCTCTGGGACCCTATTTGGAGGCTCATAGGCATCTTCGTTGGAGAAGGCGATGTCACCCCATTCCAGTACTCTTGCCTGGAAAATCCCATGAATGGAGGAGCCTGGTGGGCTACAGTCCATGGGGTCGAGAAGAGTCGGACACGACCGAGCAATTTCACTTTCCCTTTTCACTTTCATGCATTGGAGAAGGAAATGGCAACCCACTCCAGTGTTCTTGCCTGGAGAATCCCAGGGACAGCAGAGCCTGGTGGGCTGCTGTCTATGGGATCGCACAGAGTCGGACATGACTGACGCAACTTAGCAGCAGCAGCAGCAGGCATCTTC
>NW_011495023.1:16997263-17014608 GCF_000754665.1 Bison bison bison
AGGCATCTTCATGAATTAAACTTTCCAGCCCTGGCAGGGGCCCCTCTTCTTGAGACACAGCCCATCAGGAACCCCTCCCACATTAGGCCCCTATTCCCCCACCTTGTGGAGGTATCAGGGCTGGACTCGGGGAGAATGTGGTAGTGAGTCCACCAGCTGGTGTAGAAAGCTGTAAAGCTCTGCACACAAACAGCTTGGCCCCCGTGGAGAAGGGTGGCTACCCAGGGCTGTCCCCTGCCCACTTTTCCTACTGCCCATCAGAGCTCTTGACTCACTTTCTTTGGCCAAAGAGACTGGTGGGGGAGGGGCAGCCAAGCTGTGCCCTTAGGGCAACTCTGCTCCTATATTTAAACCCACAGATGTGTCCACATCTGTTGAACCTCCCTCCTCTCTGTGAACCCTTTCTCAGCCTCCCCCTCCCTCCCCCAACTCCCCTGATGGTCCTGCGTGCCCCATTACAGTTCAGAACACCCCAGACCTAAGTAGTTGGGAGAAAAAAGTACCTGATGAGCATCACACTTTAGACTGCTTCTACCCCTCAAAGTCCCTCTTGACCTCCATGGGGGACTTGGCGTCTGTTTACCCATCACGGCAAGTGGTATGCACACGCCATCTTGTGACCTCCTTAGGAAATGATTATTCTGGAGGCCCCTCTCCTTGTATGGACATCAGCAGCTCGCCGGGCATCTCCAGTGACTCCTCAGCGCCCAGCAGGTCGCAAGGTTCCAGGCTTTGCTTAGTCATTGCAGGACGACTGGGCGGATGGCCGCCTCCAGCCCAACGCTATTATAAATAGCCTTGCTGCCTCCCAGTGTTTTTGCACTGAATCACCCACTGCTTAGCTGTTTAACTGTTTCCTGGGGAGGGTCCTCCCTCACCAGGGAAGCAGGAATGTGCTTTAATCTCTGGAATCCCACTCCCTGCCCGCAGTGATGCTGAGTCCAGGAAGAGCTTCATAAAAGAATTAGCCCCTTCTTGAGCCCTTGCTCTGTGCCAGGCACCAAAGAAAGCATTTTCCACGTGTTTTCTCATCTAATCCTCAGGGTGTCCCTGTGGGGTGGGGGCCATTGGGGTTCTTATTGTATAAATGGGGAAACTGGCCCTTAGAGCGATTAAGGAATTCTCCCCCTCTCATAGCCAGTGAACAGTGGGGTATCAGTGTGACATGGGCCAGTGGATCCATAGGCACCTTCTGGGCCGTCGGATGAATTGATCTGTGCTTGCATCCGCCCAGTGTGATTCCTGGCTCGTCCCAGGCCGACCTACAACTTGGGAAGAACATTCCTCACTTCAGCCCCATGCAGGGTCCCATGATGAAAAGTCAGTTCCTGGGCTGCCGTTTCCAGGGAGAAACCGCCAGAGCGAGTTCCGTATTCCCACTCCAGCTCCTGAGTCCCCAGACTTGAGTTTTCAGAACAGAAGCTGTGGTCTTCCTCCAGTTCCCAGGGGAGAAGCTGGGCAGGAAGGACATGGGGTTCTCCTTGCAGGGCCCTGGGCACCTCAGGTGTCTTAGGTCCTGGGGACCACAGACATCCCTGAGAAACCCTGAGGCCAGCAGTGGGGGCCTTGAGGTGAAGGAGGGCTGGCAGGGCCACTGCCCCAGGAGAGGAAAGAACAGCCAGCTCCCTCCTCTTCCTGAAATTCCTGCCTGCTTGGGCAGCTGCAGCCCCAAGTGGTCCTCTGCCATCACCTACTTGGCATGGTGATGTGGAGAGGCACATGGGCTCTACCCTCCTTGTCACTCTGGTCAGCCTGGTCCTAACCACCCATCTCACTGAGAAAAGAAAGGATCTCACCATGGCGGCCTCTGCCACGCCATCAGGGCTGGAAAAGCCTCTCAGATCATGCTTGACCTGGCCCCCTGCCTTCAGACAGGTGAAGATCCACGTCACCGTCTCTCAGGGGACATCGTTGAGGTTCAGAAGACGAATGAGCCGGATTCAGGAGCCATGGCTGGGGTGTCCCTGCTGGCAGCACTGGCACAGGCACCCAGCAAGCATCACACATCTTTAAAAATAGCACAATTTTTCTTTCTGATTTGAAAAACGGTATATTCTCATTTTAGAAACTGTCGGAAAAGGAAAATGAAAACTGTTCATTATCTCATCACTTGGAGGTAACCCAGTATTAACAGTTTGCTATGGTGTCTTAGTAAAGAATCGGACTGCAATGTAGGAGACCTGGGGTTGATCCCTGAGTTGGGAAGATCCCCTGGAGAGGGAAATGGCAACCACTCCAGTATTCTTGCCTGGAAAAGCCCGTGGACAGAGGAGCCTGATGGGCTACAGTCCCTGGGGTTGCAAAGAGTTGGACATGACTTAGCGACTAAACCAGCACCACCATATTATACACACTTCTTCATGCACATGCTTTTTTACATAATCATGAATCTGCCTGCAGTGCAGGAGACCTGAGTTCGACCCCTGGGTTGGAAAGATCCTCTGGAGAAGGGAATGGCAACCCACTCCAGTATTCTTGCTTGGAGAACCTCATGGACAGAGGAGCCTGGCAGGCTACAGTCCATGGGGTTGCAAAGAGTCGGACGTGACTGATTGACTAACACACACACACGTGTTCACACACACACACACGTGTTCACTTGGTCAACAGTTTGTGTAGTCTGCTTTTCTCACCCTTAAACATTTCCCTCAGTTATTCAGAGATCTTTGTAAATATGCTCTTTGTTACTGCATATACTTTGCTTGATATCACACCAGAATTTTCTTAAGTATTTCCTTAGATAATATTTGTTCAATTCCAGTTTTCTGCTGTTATTCATAATTCTGGGGTTAACATTTTCAGAGTAAGCTTTTTCTGTATTTCTGTGAACTTCCAGAATCTAGACTCCCCAGATGGGAAATGACTGGTGGTTCAAGGTTCTTGGTAAATCGCTCTTCAAAGGAGGGGTGCCCTTTTACACTCCTACGGCAGGCCCCATTCACCCCTCCGGTCTTGAGTGTTCCCAGTTAAAAAAAAAAAAAAGTAAAATACGTAATAAAATGATCACAGCTCATCAGTGTCTGCAGTCGTGACCTTCTCCAGGGCTCAACACCATCAGTCACGTGGCTGATAAGGAGTATGTCCTACATACCGGACTCTCTGCTAAGCATCTTACCTGCTTTATCTTGTGGGATCTTCCCAGCATCCCTGGTCAGGTGCTGTTACTGCCTATGCTTTGCAGATAAGAAACCCAAGACAATAGAGGGGTTCAGTGAGTTGCCCAGAGCACACAGCTAGTACATCAGGGACTTCAGTCAAAGGGTCAGACTCTGGACCTGAAACTGGGGCCAAGCCTGGGCCCCTCTGCCCCTCATGAGTCAGAGGGAGGAGCCCATGAGGAGTTTCATACGTGGTTGGCTTCATTGTGCATCAAGGGCTGCATGTGCCAGGGTCCAACCAACCACAGCAGCGACTGTTCATACAGCCTGCCACACCCAACACCATGAGGAGCTATCTGTGATGTGCCAAGCTTTCTGCAGGATGGAAGATGGGAAAACATCACTCTTCCCCTCAAATATTTACAAATTAGTTGAGGACTGAAGAGAAATACACAACTGATTTATAAGATGCACTATGTAAGGGTCTTGAAAGAGAAATTCGAGGGTCTTGGGTATTCAAAGAAGGGAGAGGACAGCTGGCTGGAGGGCCCCACTGAGGGGGTGCCGTATAAGTTCCATAAAAGGCGGGGAAATCTGAGTTAGCAGAAATGGTAGGGAACCTTGGGCAGATGGCCTCACCGACCCAAAGGATGGAAGGGTGTTGAAGGAATCATAGGGTGTCCTGTGTGGGAAGTGGCGAGGGTGGTGATTACCAAGGTGTTTTTTAATTGCGGTATAGTTGATTTACAATGTGAATTTTTCCTGTACAGCAGAGTGATTCAGTTTTATGCATTTTCTTTTTCATATTCTTTTCCATTATGGTTTATCATAGGTTACTGAATATAGTTCCCTGTGCTATATAGTAGGGCCTTGTTTGTCCATCTTATATATAATAGTTTGCATTTGCTAACCTCAGACTCTCAACCCATCCCTCCCTCTCACTGCTCCCCTTTGGCAGTCACCAGTCTGTTCTCTGTCTGTGAGTCTGTTTCTGTTTCATAGATAAATTCATTTTTTTAATATCTACGTAAAAGTGATAGCGTATTTGTCTTTGACTTCACTCAGTGTGATAATCTCTAGTAGCATCCATGTTGCTGCAGATGGCATTAGTTCATTCTTTTTTATGGCTGAGTAGGATTCCATTGTATATATTAATATGTACCATATCTTTATCCATTCACCTGTTGATGGACATTTAGGTTGTTTCCATGTCTTGGCTATTGTGAGAAATTGTGCAATGAACTTAGGGTTGTATATATCTTTTTGAATTATAGTGTTGTCTGGATATATGCCTGGGAATGGAATGGGACTGCAGAATCATATGACAGCTCAATTTTTAGTTTTTTAAGGAACCTCCATGTTGTTCTCCATAGTGGCTGCACCAGCTTACGTTCCCACCAGCAGTGTAGGAGGGTTCCCTTTTGCCCACACCCTCTCTAGCATTGTTATTTGTAGACATGTTATTGATGGCCATTCTGACCCATATGAAGTAGGCTCTGCTCTTGACATATGCTGCAGGACCTGAGGTTGTGTCGCCGTCAAGAGGGACGATGTCAAGTGCTCGTGGGAGTACAAGGGGGCTCTTGAATCCACAGGATGGGTGTGAGAACGGGAGCAAAACAACCAGACTTGAGAGTCTCTCGAGATGGAATTTATGAGATGGGATGATAGGGGTGAGAGGGCGACTCATGATTGCGGAGTCCCTGATTCCTCTTTCCTGCCCCCGCGTCTTGTTCCTGGCTCCGTCTTTACCACACATTCCAGGGGTGTCAGTCCCCCAGCTCCCCAGCCACCGCCCTGTCCAGCACTGCATTCCCCATGGCTCATCTTCATTGTATTCATTTCCAGTGGACCCCTCAGCTTCCACCATGGCCGTGTCCATGCCTCCTCCCTGTAGCCAGAGTCAAGGGGAATCGTGTGATGTCATAAACTAGGACTCTTTTTAAAACAAAAGGAGGCACTATGACGAATTATGCCAGGAAAGAAGCAGAAACCAGTACTGTCCTGGCAAACCTGGACAGACGGGCTTTTTAGCCAGAAGGGTCATTTGCACACGAGTCACATCACATCACTTCCTTGCCTAATGGCTGCAGCTCTGCCCATACTCATCCAGGACATTGGCCCAGTCTCCCTTCTCCCTCCTCTCTGCCCCTTCCTGTGCTCTGGCCACTAGGGCCGTTCTGTTCCAAGAAGTTACACTTGCCAGTCCTGATGCCTGAGCATCCTCTCCTGGATCTTCGTGAAGCTGGTTCCTCCCAGCACTTCATGGCTCTTCCACAGACAGGCTTCTGTGACCTTGCAGTAACTGGTCCCCATCTCCCCAGTCAATTCTCCAGCACATGTCACTACCTAAAAGTAAATTATTTACTAACTTTACCTCTGATGGGTAAAGAGGTTGGATGTTCTCACTTCCATCCTTATGATAAGAAAAAGCTGGCAAAACTGCAAATTAGCAACTTTTGGGGGGGACCCATTAGAGAACTGAGGTTGCCGGGCAAACTACAGCCCTGAAATCTGTGAGAATCCAGGGTCCCAGCCAAGACCTGAAACTCCTGGACCCATACACTGGTAGAGATGTGTTAGTGGTCATTTTGATGAATTTTTGGAGGCTGAGTGTGCTCAATTGTGAGAGCACCCAATTCCTAGGATGTGCAGTCTTAAGGGGACCCCACACTTCTTTGAGCTTTACCTCCAGGAACCCCACCCGGTTGTCATGGTGGGGTCTAAGATCCAGGGCTCTGGCCAAGGTGAGGGAAGAGTGGTGTGGTCCTTGTGAAATATATCAGAGCCCAGGGGACAGGCTCCACCTTGTCCCAGGAAGAGCATCTCTCCCCCTGGTCCTTCTGTCTCACTGCCCAAAAAGAGATGTTTGTGAAGATCACAGACAAGAGGCACACCCCCACTGTAGACCTGAGATTTAATTAGAAGATGACAGTGTTCTCTGCCTTCCCTCCACTTTTAAATACCAGCAGGGCTCCCCATAATAAGGATGGGGTGCAGCTGAGTGAGCAGTAAGACACAGACCACCCCTTAGAAGAAGGGTGCAGGAAAGCCCAGAATCTAGAGTGGAGACAAACCACACCCAGGGGCACCTGAGGGATTTAAGGTCTCTGGCACTCATAGCTACAAAAAAAGGAAACAAAGCCAGCTCCTAACCAGAGGATCATAAACCCTTGCAGAAGAGACCTGTTTCCTCAGTTTCTGCTACGCAGTACAGCTTTTAACAAAAAGATCATGAGTCCCACCACAAACCAAACAAAGACTGTCGAGAAAAAGGATGCATCAAAAGCAGACTGAAATACAGTACAGATATTAAAAATGATCATTCGGGGAATTTAACTGTGATTAATTTGTTAATGGAAAAAGTAGACCACGTGCAAAAACAGATGGGAATGTAAGCAGAGAGATGAGGATACAAAAGGAAATGCTAGGAAGAAAAAAAACAAAATTGGAATGAGAAATGCCTTTGATGAGTTCATCAATACACTCAGTACAGCCGAGAAAAGAAGTGATGCACTTGAAGATACATCAGTAGAAACTTCCCAAACAGCACCTTTTTTTTTTTTTAATCTAGAACATCCAAGAATGGAGACGGTTATAAAAGATGTAACACACACACAGGATGGGCATACCAGATGGAGGGTTGAGCGTAACAAATACTTGATGTAATAATGACAAAAACTTTCTGAAATTAGTGGCAAGGCAAACCACAGATGCAGGAAGTGCAGTGCAGTTAAACTAGCTCCCTTTGTGTTTATTGCCTGCTCCCCTCCCACCCCCAGTTTGTAGGCTCTCTGAGAGCATTGGTTCCATACTCTTCCTTATCTCTGGAGTCCAGCCAGGGCCTGACACATTGGTGCTCAGCAAAGATTTATTGACTGAATGAAGGTGTCAGACAGGTTTTGAGCCTGGGTGCACTGACTCCACAGCTCTGATGCCCCCAGGGTCTCTTTCTTGGCCCTGGCATTCCCTGTTCAGATGACCGATTTGTGGCTAACAGGTAAAGTGCATGGATGGAGGGTCAGGCGCTCTAGTGTCCCCATAGCCTGGGTATGTGCCCTGTGATCTCCTTGGTTCCCCAGTGGTCACCATGCCAGTTTGGACACCATCATGTCCTACCTAGATGATAGCAGCAGCCTCAGGGCCCGTCCACAGATTCTAGCTCTAGCTCCCTCCATTCCACTGTCCCTGCTTCAGCTAGGGTGATCTTGATCAACAAAGATAGTGCTCCTTTTCTCATTTTCAAATCCTAAAGTAGCTCCTTATTGCATTCAGGATAAAAATCCCAATTCCTGAGCATGTGCACAAGACAATCATTATTTTACCTGCTGTCCTGGCCAGTGTCACTGTTGACCTGATCCCAGGAACTGATCAGGGTTCTTGGCCTCTTTAGTCAGTAGAAATTGATCAGAGGCCTGAGAAATTCAGGCAAGGCTTTATTGGGGCCCTACTGCAGCAGGGGAAGCGAGAACAAACAGTGGGTCCCTGTGCTTGCTCTGCAAGGTGATGAGTGGGTCCTTAGGGTGGTGAGGTGGGGTGTGTCCCAGGCTCAGCCTGAAGGCGTGGCTCAGATGGTTTGCCCCCTCTTACGTGGTGGTGAGTGCAGGGTGCGTGCAGAGCGCTCTGCTTCCCGCCCCCGCCCCCGCCCCTCCCGATACCTTGTTTATGCTCCCAGCTCTTCAGAAGCAGCAGCTGGGTTTTTGATCTTTTTTTTTTTAATTTTATTTTATTTTTAAACTTTACAATATTGTATTAGTTTTGCCAAATATCGAAATGAACCCGCCACAGGTATACCTGTGTTCTCCATCCTGAACCCTCCTCCCTCCTCCCTCCCTCTGGGTCATCCCAGTGCACCAGTCCCAAGCATCCAGTATCATGCATCGAACCTGGACTGGCGACTCGTTTCATACATAATATTATACATGTTTCAATGCCATTCTCCCAAATCTTATCCATAATTGTCCTGCTGCACACATGTGCAGTTATTCTTAGTCCCTTATAGTTTCTTTGTATTTTGTTGCTCAGGCGATGTTTGTCCAGGTGTAAGCCCTGCAGCAAAGGGTCCCAGATTCCAGCCTGTCTTCCCAGGACCATCCCCACCCTCTGGAATTACCTGCATATCTGAGAAGGTCGCCCTCAAGGGCTGGTGCCCGCTCCTCCTGCTTCCTCCTCCCTATGTCCCCTCCCTCCCTCCCTGCACTGGGCTCCCTCTCCATCCTTCCGCTCAAGTCAGGGCCATTTCCTGGGAGGTGCTTGTGCCCCAACCCTAGTCTGAATTCAGGTGGCAACATGGGCTGATTACCTGGTGTCACATTTATCACCTAGTATTTTAGCTGCCTGTTTATTGTGTCTTTGTCCTGCTAGAATGGAAGCTCCCTGAGGAGGTGTTAACTATCCAAAACTTGAAAGTAAGGCACAGAAATGACGCCTTGCCTAATCACAGCTGGGGCATGACCCACGGAGCCTACCTGTAGTGCTTGGCTCTCCAGGGAATGCTTTCTTCTGACTCATTACTGATCGGGGCCCAGATGCCAAAGTTACACGTTACATTTCAGGAAATGGATAAATTGCAAATGATTTTTGTCCCGTAGAAGAGAAAATGACTTCTGACCAGTCGACAAGAATAACTGCAAATGTTAGGTGTTTTATTTATTTATGTATTTATATTTTGTATTGGAGGGCTTCCCTGGTGGTTCCCTGGTGGTAAAGAATCCGCCTGCAACTCGAGAGACCTGGTTCAATACCTGGGTCGGGAACATCCCCTGCAGAAGAGAACAGCCACCTACTCCAGTATTCTTGCCTGGAGAATTCCATGGACAGAGGAGACTGACAGGCTACAGTCCAAGGGGTTGCAAAGAGTCAGACACTACCGAGTGACTTTCACTTATATATAGTTGATTCACAATGCTGTATTTAGTTTCAGGTGTACAGCAGAGTGATTCAGTTGTACATATATATGTATTTTTTTTTTCAAATTCTTTTCCCATGTAGGTTATTGCAAAGTACTGAGTAGAGTTCCCTGTGCTATTCAGTAGGTCCTTAGCATATTATCAGTCGCTCAGTCGTGTCTGACTTTTTGCGACCCTATGGACTGTAGCCCACCAGGTTCCTCTGTCCATGGGATTCTCTAGGCAAAAATACTGGAGTGGGTTGCCATTTCCTCATTGGTTATCTATTTTATATACAGTTGAAGTGACTTAGCAGCAGCAGCAGTGGATATATGTTAAATGGTAACCATTTTATTACCTTGTGGACCATGAACCCACAAGGTAATAAAAACAGTTCTGAATGCCTTTTTTTTTTTTTTTTTAACTGTAGGTCCTTGTTGGTTATCTACTTTTAAAGACATATTTATTTGGCTGCACTGGGTCTTAGTTGCAGCATGTAGGATCTATTAATGGTTCCCAGATGGAACCCGAGGCCCCTGCATTGGGAGCGTGGGGTCTTAGCCTCTGGACCACCAGGGAAATCCTGATTATCTTTCTAAATTTATTATCTGAATTATCTATCTACATTTATTTGGCTGTGTCAGGTCCTAGTTGTGGCACACAGGCCCCAGAACACTTGGGCTCAGTAGTTGTGGCATACACGGGCTTAGTTGTCCCGAGACATGGGGAATCTTAATTCCCCAGCCAGGAATCAAACCTGTGTCCCCTGAATTGCAGGGTGGATTCTTAACCACTGGGCCACTAGGGAAGTCCTGAGGTTATCTCCTTTAAGTACAATAGTGTGTACATGTCAGTTCCAAACTCCCAATCTGTCTGAATGTAATTTTGAAGTTTGATTCCCTCACTCCTCTCCCCACCGACCCCCTCTCTCTGTGTTTATATACATAAACATGTATCTGTCTGTGTATGCCTATTTCCTCTCCTGGCCTCTTCTGAACTGATGTTGCCAGCCTATTAGTGTGTCATTGCTGGTGCTGCTAAGTCACTTCAGTCGTGTCCGACTCTGTGCGACCCCATAGACGGCAGCCCACCAGGCCCCTCCGTCCATGGGGTTTTCCAGGCAAGAGTACTGGAGTGGGTTGCTGTTGCCTTCCATCTGATAATTTAAATGTCTTTGCCATGCTCTGGGGATTGTGGATGCGTGCTGCTCCGTGACCTTTAAAGGGGGACTGCTTGGAGGAGTGTGGCCAGAGCATCTTCAGGGTACGGTGCCACAGTCAGGACTGGCCAGTGACCCAGCCCAGCAGGGTGCTGGGGCCTGGCCATATCTGCCCACATCTTCAAAAGGGCAGCCTCTGCCCTGGGGCTACCCAGGGGCTGGCCAGTCCATTCTCAGAGCTGCCTGAGGTCTCTGACCCTTTCTTCCTCATTCCCCCTCCTCGTCCCTCCCCAGCTGTCGGGCCTCCATTATTGTCACGCCCTCCCCACTGCCTCCTGTTCCCTGTCCTTTTTTCTCACCCCCGCAGATGTCTTACATATCCGGCCCTGTCTTGGTGCTTGCTTCCTCGAGGTCCAAAATGTCACTGTGGTCGCCATGTGTCCACATCATGGTTTTGTTTGTAACTTTTGGAAAATGACTCTTCGAGAGAAAGTCAAAGACAGTCAACTGTCTTGTCACGTGGATACCTAGCAGCACTTACACCAACGGCAAGTGCTCAGTGCGTATTTGCAGAAAGAATGCACTTGTGTGTGAAAGTGTAACATTGTGGTCTTGGTTAGAGTGGCGCCCTGGTTTGATGCAAACTGGGCCCTGTTGCTTCAGTTGAAAGGCCTCTGGGTCCCCTTCAGCTCTGAGGGTTTGGTGTCATTCATTTCAAAGTGCCTGTGTCTCCCACACAACCTCATTTCTCCTCCCAGAGTCCAGGCCAGGGCAGAAAGGGACAGGCGTGTGACAGAGAGGACATGTGAACACTGCCCAGAGAAGAGGTGCTGTGACCTCTCAGGATCGGTAGGAGCTCCAGGGAGGGATGCGGGACATCCTGACCCCAGGCCCTCCCCACAGCCCCGCCCTGAATGCAGCCTCTGGGCCCAGGGCTGAGAGGGGAGGGAGCCTGTGTCTTCAGAGTCCTGCAGGCAGGGAGGAATCTGAGTGCCAGTTAGGAAATATCCTCTCATGGCCCTGACAGGTACAAAGTCTATGAAAGCCTGTGTTTAAGATGATTTTTCTGATTCTGCATTTTCTCTGGTGATTCAGCAAGTTGAATAGATTATGACTCACCTCCCCCTTCCCCAAGCATGGCTAATTAAATATTTGATAAATAGAATTTAGTGCTTTTCATCCGCAGAGAGGGTTCCTGACATTAACCAGTTGCTTCTAAGAAAGGTAGCCTCTTCCTTCCCTGGACGGCAGACCTAGCCAAGGGGTTTACAGAAGCCACAGGGAAAATGTGCACAGGGGGCAGATGCTAAGAGATGAGGATCCTTGGCCTACAGAATCCCCGATTTGGGGCAGTTTGATTTAGTTGCGTAGTTTCTCGCCACAGCGCTAGCCTCACCGGGTGGTGGGTTTGCTTCTGGGAAGGTTCCCAGAGCCGGAGCCGGGGCAGCGGGGGATGGAGAGGAAGCTCAGCAGAATGGGAACCCCTCCCTTCAGGTCACCGGATTTAAGTTCTTTGTGTTGGAAGCAAATTAACCAGTAGAGATGGGGTCGCTCAGGGTCAGCTAGGGTCCTCAGGTGGTCTTGCCCCGACTCCCGTGCCGAGCACTGGCCACTGGCGGCGCTGCTTTAGGGATGGTGACTCGGCAGAGGTGGGCGAGGCGGGCTGGCGCCTCCGTGTGCGCAGTGAGCAACAGCGCCACCTGCTGGCCCCACCGCGCTTCGCTTCCCGCTGTGGACCCTGGGCCAGAGGCCTACGTTTTTTCTTGTCATTTGCCTATTTCTATCCCAGTCTGGTCCAGGCTTTGAGTTCTGGCTTTTCAGTTGGAGGAGTATAGTTGACACATTATTTCAAAGTTGATATAAATCTTCCAGAGGACAGCAAATATCTTGGCCTGATCACCCCTGGGTTAACATTAGTGTTAAGGAGGAAATTTCAGGCTTGATTGGCTGGCGGGAATGAGGTCTTATCCCAGAGGAAGGGGAGCACTTTCTACCCTGGATGCGCTGTGTTTGGGAGTGCCTTTTGGGGGACTCGTCTAGAAGCTGTGTTTGCGTAGCAAGTGCTGTTCTCACCCTTAGGCTGTGTGCCTGTTTGGAGGTGCCTGGGCGGAGGGGGCTGATGGAGATGACAGGCTTGTCACAGTCATTCAGCCTGGTTGTACGAAGACCCCAGGTGAAGCCTGGCTCAGCCTCTCCTCCTGACTGGGGTCTCCAGGGCACGCGGGGCTCCCTCTGAGGATAGTACCGTCTCCATGTGCACACGGACGAGAAACCTCCATTTGTTCTCCAGTTCTGAGTTACTCCCCAGGTGGCGTGTCTCATAGAAGGTAGGGTGATTCAGCATCTCCTTCCCGTCCTGCTACATGGCAGAACATCAAGCAAGAGACCCTGACTGTGGTCACCCTGGGGAGCCCTATACCCCAGAATTCCTGGTGGGGACTTGGCCATGGGCATCCTGGAGTGAAGGGAGGCAAAACCCTCTGCAGCTGGGAGTCAGCAGAGGGAGGGCACCGGCTGCTCTCCCACCACTCAGCCGCCAGCCGAGGCAGGGTTGGAGCCCGCTGTGCTCCAATCACTTCTGGAAAGGATTCTCAGACAGCTGTCTGAGCATCTGGGGCTCTGCCTGGCGGGGCCCACCTGGAACAGGAGGACCCGCCTGAATTACCCTCGAGGATGACTGGCCTGTTTCCATCTACCTTCTACTCACTGGAGGCACACAGACGGTAAAGGTGAAACTGGCAGAGATGCAGCTCTGGATTTCTAAGACACCTAAAAGCTAAGCCTACACCTGAGGGCCACGTTGGAAATGGGCCAGGGAACCAGGTCACCTGCTAAGTTCTGGAATGGGCAGCTGGCTCACAGCTCCAGCCTCCCAGTCTGTGCACCCAGGAAGCCTGAGTGTCTGAAGCTGCCCACTCATTGGTAGGCTCCCTGTCTCACTTCCCAGTCAACCATCGAGTGGCCTGGCTGAGATGGGCCAAGGGTTTTCAACATGGCAGCCTTCCTATGTTATTAAATAACTGCTCTGTGGCAGCATGTGCCTGCACCCAGTCTGTTATTTCGTATAGCCTTATCTGGGGCAGCTGATGCCAGCAGCAGCCCCATCTGTTAGGTGTGGATGAAGCAGGGGAACAGAGAGGTGGAGGAACCTGCTCAAGCTCAGCAGCCATAGGGGCAGGGCAGGGGCAGGCGTCTGAGAGCCCAGGGCCTGTGCTCCTTGCCCTGCGTCGCCCCCTCCTGCCTGGTGTGCTGTGTTTGCCATGCTGGCAGCCCTTTGTGGTGTCTTAGCCTCTGACATAGAAGACAGTGGTTATGGGGGACAGGTGGGTGAACTGGGCACTTTTTAAAAAATGTATTTTATTGATTCAGTCAGTTCAGTCACTCAGTTGTGTCTGACTCTTTGCGACCCTATGGACTGCAGCAAGCCAGGCTTCCCTGTCCATCACCAACACCTGGAGCTTGCTCAAACTCATGTCCATCGACTTGATGATGCTATCCAACCATCTCATCCTCTGTCATCCCTTTCGCTTCCTGCCTTCAATCTTCCCCAGCATTAGGGTCTTTTCTAAGGAGTCAGTTCTTTGTATCAGGTGGCGAAGGTATTGGAGTTTGAGCTTCAGCATCAGTCCTTCCAGTGAATATTCAGAGTTGATCTCCTCTGGGTTTGACTGGTTTGATCTCCTTGCAGTCCAAGGGACTCTCAAGAGTCCTATCCAACACCACAGATCAAAAGCATCAATTCTTCGGTGCTCAGCTTTCTTTATAGTCCAACTCTCACATCTATACATGACTATTGGAAAAACCATAGCTTTGACTAGACAGACCTTTGTTGGCAAAGTAATGTCTCGGCTTTTTAATATGCTGTCTAGGTTGGTCATAGCTTTTTTTCCAAGGAGCAAGTGTCTTTTAGTTTCAAGGCTGCAGTCACCATCTGCAGTGATTTTGGAGCCCAAGAAAAGAAAGTCTCTCACAATTTCCATTGTTTCCCCATCTATTTCCCATGAAGTGATGGGACCGGATGCCATGATCTTCGTTTTTTGAATGTTGAGCTTTAAGCCAACTTTTTCACTCTCTACTTTCACCTTCATCAAGTTCTTCTTTGCTTTCTGCCATAAGGGTGGTGTCATCTGTGTATCTGAGGTTATTGATACTTCTCCTGGCAATCTTGATTCCAACTTGTGCTTCATCCAGCCCGGCATTTCTCATGATGTACTCTGCATATAAGTTAAATAATCAGGGTGACCATATACAGCCTTGATGTACTCTTTCCTAATTGGGAACCAGTCCGTTGTTCCATGTCAGGTTCTAACTGTTGCTTCTTGACCTGAGTACAGATTTCTCAGGAGGCAGGTAAGGTGGTCTGGTATTCCTATCTCGTTAAGAATTTTCCAGTTTGCTGTGATCTACACAGTCAAAGGCTTTGGCATAATCAGTAAAGCAGAAGTAGATGTTTTTATGGAACTTTCTTGCTTTTTCTATGATCCAACGGATGTTGGCAATTTGATCTCTGGTTCCTCTGCCTTTTCTAAAACCAGCTTGAACATCTAGAAGTTCTTAATTCACATACTGTTGAAACTTGTCTTGGAGAATTTTGAGCATTACTTTACTGTGTGTGAGATGAGTGCAATTGTGTGGTAGTTTGAGCATTCTTTGGCATTGCCTTTCTTTGGGATTGGACTGAAAACTGACCTTTTCCAGTCCTGTGGTCACTGCTGAGTTTTCCAAATTTGCTGGCATATTGAGTGCAGCACTTTCACAGCATCATCTTTTAGAATTTGAAATAGCTCAACTGGAATTCCATCACCACCACTAGCCTTGCTCGTAGTGATGCTTCCTAAGGCCCACTTGACTTAGCATTCCAAGATGTCTTCCTCTAAGTGAGTGATCACACCATCGTGATTATCTGGGTCATGAACATCCTTTTTATACAGTTCTTCTGTGTATTCTGGGGCTTCCCTGGTGGCTCAGAGGTTAAAGCGTCTGCCTCCAATGTGGGAGACCCGGGTTCGATCCCTGGTCAGGAAGATCCCCTGGAGAAGGAAATGGTGACCCACTCCAGTATTCTTGCCTGGAGATTCCCATGGTCGGAGAAGCCTGGTAGGCTACAGTCCACGGGGTCACAGAGTTGGACACGACTGAGAGACTTCACTCACTCTCTCTGTGTATTCTTGCCACCTCTTCTTAATATCTTCTTTTTCTGTTAGGTCTGTACCATCTCTGTCCTTTATTGCCCATCTTTGCATGAAATGTTCCCTTGGCATCTGTTTTCTTGAAGAGATCTCTAGTCTTTCCCATTTTATTCTTTTCCTCTATTTCTTTGCATTGGTCACTTAGGAAGGCTCTTTTATCTCTCCTTGCTATTCTTTGGAACTCTGCATTCAGATGGGTATATCTTTCCTTTTCTCCTTTGCTTTTAGCTTCTGGTATACAGCAAAATGGTTCAGTTATACATATATTCCGTCATATATGTGTGTGTGTTTGTGTGTGTGTGTGTGTATATTCTTTTTCATATTCTTGTTCCATTATGGTTTATCACAGGATATAGTTCCCTGTGCTATACACTTAGGGCCTTGTTTATTTTTTGTACAGCATTGTGTATTTGTTAGTCTCAAACTCCTAATTTATTCCCCCTCTCCCTTCCCCTTTGGTAACCATGACTCTGTTTTCTATGTCTGGGAGTCTGTTTCTGTTTTGACAGTAAGTTCGTTTGTATCATTTTTTAGATTCCACATATGTGATATCATATTATATTTGTGTTTATCTGACTTAGTTTGCTTAGTATGATAATCTCTACGTCCATCCGTGTTGCTACAGATAGCCTTATTTCACTCTTTCTTATGGCTGAGAAATACTCCATTGTGTGTATGTGCCATGTTTTCTCTATCCATTCATCTGCTGGTGGACACTCAGGTTGTTTCTGTGTCTTGGCTGTTGTAAATAGTGCTGCAGTGAACATGCATGTATCTTTTCTAATTATGGGCCCAGGAGTGGGATTGCTGTATCATACAGTAGCTCTGTTTTTACTATTTTGAGGAATCTCCATACTGTTTTCCAAAGTGGCTGTACCAGTTAACATTCTGTATTGGGTACTTTTTAAAAGTTGTAAGAGCCAAACATTGGGTCTGAGATGGAGAGAACCAGTACTCACTTTCTTTTGGCTGGGGGGGTGGGTGGTGGGAAGCAGCAAGAGGAAATAGAATGAGACAAGATTGGATTCAACCTCCACTTCTATGAGCAGTGGGAGGACAGGTAAAGACCTTGACTTCCAAAGGCCATCTCTGTACATGGGGGTAGCAGGCACCCCACAGGGCTGCTTCCCAAGACAGGATAGAATTGTGTGGAGAAAGCTGGCTCAGGGCTCCCGTGTGACAAGTCTCCCATCCTTTCCCAAGTCCCTTCTAATGGGGGAGACAATCATGGGCTTTCATTCATCTGATTATTCCGTAATAATCAGATATGATAGATTCCTGGATGGAGCACAGACAACCTCATCTGGGTACAGTCTCTACCCTAATGAGCTTTGTCAAATCCCTAAAGTTCTGAGTGCTTGGATTCTTTCTACAGCATGCTTAATACCAAGGCTGTTAAAAAAAAATTTAAAGGGCCAAAATTTTAAAAGCGCTCAACATTTAAAATGTCCGCATAAGTGCAAGATTCAGAATCATTGAATATTTTCAGTGCAGCAGAATCATTTCTTGCCTTCTTGCGTAGCTTCTAAGATGAAACCGACACTGGCTCTGGGCATATGCAAAAACAGCACTGCTGCTGAGAAAACCCTGGGCTAGCACCTCCCCTGGACGCTGGTCTGCTGAAGATTTTAGAAATGTATTTATAAGAAAACAAGATCAGAAAGGCATTTACTAGGGTCAGCACCTTTAATCATTTGAATTAAAGGTACAAGATGGTGCAGGAAGGTAAACTGAGAGTAGAGAGCCCTTAAAACAAGCACATTGAGTCACAGGGAGAAAGGGAAGCTGCTCATGGAACCCAGTGCGTCCAAGAGGCCAGAGGAGTTGCCCTCACACCTGAACGTGACCTTTGCCCAGGGCCACTCAGCCTGTCCACTCCCAGCTTTGCTCTCCCTTCATAGTACCTCCACTTGGGTCAGGAATTCCTCATTGCCATTCCCGCACCCTGCACGTGCCAGAGCTGGGAGACCTGCAAGCCCTGCCCGCCTGCCCTCCCCCCCACTGCCGCCCC
>NW_011495023.1:17014731-17019357 GCF_000754665.1 Bison bison bison
CTAAATCTTATGCTTTGAAGCAGGTCCCTGATGGGCTGATGCTCAGTTGCAGTGAGAAATCCCACCAGTCCTTCTGGGTCAGTCTGTCTGAATCCACATGACACTGCCTCCTGATTCTTTCTTCCCCTCTCCCTCCAGCCAGAAGTTCTGCCTTTTCCCTCTGGATCAGTTTCCTAAAGCTGCTGTAACAAAGAACCACAGACTGGGGGATCTTGGATAACAGAAACTGACGGTCTCACTGTTTCAGAGGCTAAAAGTCCACGGTTGAGGTGTCAGCAGGGTTGGTTCTTCTGTGGCCTCTCTCCTTGGTTTGTGGACAGCAGCCTCCTCCCTGTGACTTCATACTGTCTACCCTCTGAATGTGTCTGTCTCTGTGGCCAAGTGTCCTCTTCATATATGGACCCTAGTCGCACTAGCATTGGGTTCACCCTCATGAGCTCATGACCGATGGACTTTCTCCAGATAACGTCACATTGTGAGGAATTGGGAGTTAGGATTCCAGCCTTTTATTTATTTATTTATTTATTTATTTTTGAGAGGGAGGGGCACACAGCACAGTTCAGTCCATAACAGACTCCTATTGCATTTTTATTTATACTTTTTAAAAACACATCTTCTTTTTAAGATAATTCGGCTATAGTGGGTCTTTGTTGCTGCACATGGGCTTTCTGTGGTGAGTAGGGGCTACTCTCGAGTTGCGGAGCACAGGCTTCTCACTGCAGTGGCTTCTCTGGTAGAGCACAGGCTCTGGAGTGCAGGCTCAGTTGCGGCACAGGGGCTTAGTTGCCCCATAGCACATGGAATCTTCCTGGAGCAGGGATTGAACCTGTGTTCCCCTGCGTTGGCAGGTGGATTCTTTACCACTGGACCACCAGGGAAGTCCTGTTTATACTTTTCAGTGAATTGTCATCTGCAATGCAAGCTCCTTGTGGGATCAACAGCTTAGCATCTCCTGTTTGTGTTCTCTGTTGAGCCTGACACTTTGCAAATACTCCATAAATGCCTGAATGAATGAATTAGTAAGCCTATGTGCAGGAATGAATATGGACCAATGCTGTGACAGGTCTGCGTGGACAACACAGAAATGCACTGGAGCAGATGATGCAGTTGCCCCTCTGGTAGGTCAGAGCTGACCTGTGGAAAGACTCCACCCAACAACCAGAAAAAAGTCTGTCCCACATGGACTTGAGATGTCATCATTGGCAAATGATGCTCTGTGTTCTTTGTGATTCCTGATTTAAAAACCAGAATGGCTATTCGTGAAGTGCAGGTGTTCATAGGAGAAGGAACCCTGAAGGTGGGGATGGAGGAGGCGAGGGAGGGCAGGTGGAAGAGAAGTAGGTGCCAACTGTATAATGCCTCCTAGGAGGGGCTCCGACACTGACAACGTCTTCCCCAGACATGTTCGTTAGTTGCTCGCGTCCTTCATGTGCAGGAATTACTCATCTAAAAGTCCCATTTTATTTTTCTTTGCTTCCGTGTGAGCTCAGGTGTCCTTGTTTGGCTGTTGGTGGGGATTCCTTTACCTTTCTGGGGACGACACATCCCATTACAGCCATTTCAGGGCAGATGCTAAAGTGGTGTTCACATGGCAAAGTCAGAAGCAAGATCTAATAACAGGCAATTTATGTCAGTTTCCAGATAACATATGTCAGTTCCAGTCTATCCTTAAAGTAACTTCCAGAGTTCCACGTGTCAGTCAGGGACATGTCCCAGGACTCTGGCAAGGCTGGGGTGAAATGTTAGGGTGAGGATATTTTGGAGACCGCCTTCCCTTACTTTCAGCTTGAGTTCCATTCTGCTCCTGCAGCTTTCTTTTCAATCCCAGCAGCATGACATAAAGAACTCTGCAGAGGACCAGTTCATTGTTAGAAACGAGGGGTGCTGCTCTGCGAGTCTTTCTTCCTTATTGATCTTCAAGGACCTACATGATGGCCTGTGCGTTCAAATAGTGAAACCCGTGGGGGTATTTCCATACAAGCTGGACGCCCATGGCAAATCCCTGCTACTGATTCTAGAAACAGAAAGCCTCTCATGTTTTCCCCGTGCAAATCTGTCTCTCTTACCTAACTCTTTGGGGATGTCTATTGAAGGTAGTCTGGGGAATCCTCTTTCTCTGAGCAAGTGCTTGAGATGTGCGTTTACTTTTTATTCATTTATTTTTCACTTAATTTATAATCAATATTTTTAATTGAAGTATAGTTAATTTACAGCACTGTGTCAATTTCTGCTGTACAGGCAAGTGATTCAGTAATTATATACATATATATACACACATTTTTTCATATTCTTTTCCACTGTAGTTTATCATAGGGTATTGAATGTAGTTCTCTGTGTTGTACAGAAAGAAGGACCTTGTTATTTATTCATTCTATATATAATAGTTTGCATCTGCTAACCCCAGCCTCCCCCTCCATCCCTCCCCAACACTCTCCTCCTTAGCAACCGCCAGTTTGTTCTCTATGTCTGTGAGTCTGTTTCTGTTTGATAGATAAATTCATTTGTATCATATTTTAGAGTCCACCTATAACACGACTGAGCGACTTCACTTTCACTTTTCACTTTCATGCATTGGAGAAGGAAATGGCAACCCACTCCAGTGTTCTTGCCTGGAGAATCCCAGGGACGAGGAAGCCTGGTGGGCTGCTGTCTGTGGGGTTGCACAGAGTCAGACCTGACTGAAGTGACTTAGCAGCAGCAGCATAGTGATACTGTATGGTATTTATCATTCTCTAACTTCACTTAATATGATAAACTCTAGTTGTATCAATGTTGCTGCAAATGGCATTTCATTCTTTTTAATGGCTTAGTAGTATTTCATCATACATATGCATCACATCTTCTTTATCCATTCATCTGTTGATGGACACTTAAGTTGCTTTCATGTCTTGACTGTTGTAAATAGTACTGTGATGAACATTGGAGTGCATGTATCCTGTCTAATTAGAATTTTCATCTGTTCCTAATATATGCCCAGAAGTAAGATTGCTGGATCATATGGTGTAACTCTTACTTTTAGTTTTTTGGGGAACCTCCACATGGTTTTCCACAGAGACTGCACGAAATTTCATTCCCACCAACAGTGCAGGAGGATTCCCTTCTCGCCACACCTTCTCCAGTATTTGGTTTTTGTAGACTTTGCAGTGATGGCCATTCTGACCAGTGTGAGGTGGTACCTCATTGTTGTTTTGACTTACATTTCCCTAATAATTAGTGATGTCAAGCATCTTTATATGTGCCTATTGGCCATCTGTATTTATTCTTTGGAGAAATGTCTCCATTTCTCCATTTGGGCCCTCTGCCCTTTTTTTTATTGGGGTGTTTATTTTTTGTTGTATGAGCTATTTGTACATCTTAGAAATTAAGCCCCTGTCTGTCTCATTGTTTGCAACTATTTTCTCCCTTTCTATAAGTTGTATTTTCATTTTGTTTATGATTCCTTTACTGTGAAAAAGCTTGTCAATTTGATTAGGTCCTATTTGTTTATTCTTGTTTTTATTTCTGTTGCTTTGGGAGACTGACCTGAGAAAACATTGGTATGATTTATGTTAGAGAATGTTTAGCCTTTGATCTCTTCTAGGAATTTTGTGGTGTCATGTTTTACATTTAAGTCTAAGCCATTTTGAACTGAAGAGTGTGTGTTCCTGGTTTCGTGTGTATGCCTGTTTTTGTGTGGTAAAACCATACTCTTTTGATGACTGTAGTTTTGTATTGTTGTCTGAAATCTGAGAGTGTTATGCCCCTGCTTTTGTTCTTTTTCTTCAGGATTACTTTGGCAATTCTGAGTCTTTTATGGTTCTGTGTGAATTTTATTATTTTATTCTAATTCTGTGAAAAATGTCACGGGTCAGTATTCTTGCCTGAAGAATCTCATGGACGAAGGAGCCTGGCAGGCTACAGTCCAGGGGGTTGCAAGAGTTGGACACAACTTAGCAACTAAACCGCCACCAACAGTGTGATAGGGATCTCATTAAATCTATAGATTGCTTTGGGTAGTATGGCCGTTTTGACAATACTAGTTCTTCCAATCTCAGAGCATGAGATATCCTTCCATTTCTCTGAATTCTTTTCCGTTTCCTTTTTGATGTTTTATAGTTCTCAGCACATATTCCTTAAATTCTTCCCCCCGCCCCCATGTCTCTTCCTGTGGCTGGTTTCTAATTTCATGCTGTTGTGGTCAGTAGGGTGCTTGAGATAATAGGGTGCTTGAGATAATTTCTGTATTCTTACATTTGTTGAGGCTTGTTTTGTGCCCTAGTATGTGGTCAGTCCTATCCGCTGGATCATCGAAAAAGCAAAAGAGTTCCAGAAAAACATCTATTTCTGCTTTATTGACTATGCCAAAGCCTTTGTGTGGATCACAATAAACTGTGGAAAATTCTGAAAGAGATGGGAATACCAGACCACCTGACCTGCCTCTTGAGAAACCTATATGCAGGTCAGGGAGCAACAGTTAGAACTGGACATGGAACAACAGACTGGTTCCAAATAGGAAAAGGAGTACGTCAAGGCTGTATATTGTCACCCTGCTTATTTAACTTCTATGCAGAGTACATCATGAGAAACGCTGGACTGGAAGAAACACAAGCTGGAATCAAGATTGCCGGGAGAAATATTAATAACCTC
>NW_011495023.1:17019457-17019777 GCF_000754665.1 Bison bison bison
GTGAAAGAAGAGAGTGAAAAAGTTGGCTTAAAGCTCAACATTCAGAAAACGAAGATCATGGCATCTGGTCCCATCACTTCATGGGAAATAGATGGGGAAACAGTGGAAACAGTGTCAGACTTTTATTTTGGGGGGCTCCAAAATCACTGCAGATGGTAGTTGCAGCCATGAAATTAAAAGACGCTTACTCCTTGGAAGGAAAGTTATAACCAACCTAGATAGCATATTCAAAAGCAGAGACATTACTTTGCCAACAAAGGTCTGTCTAGTCAAGGCTATGGTTTTTCCAGTGGTCATGTATGGATGTGAGAGTTGGACTG
>NW_011495023.1:17019877-17038416 GCF_000754665.1 Bison bison bison
AGAATTGATACTTTTGAATTATGGTGTTGGAGAAAACTCTTGAGAGTCCCTTGGACTGCAAGGAGATCCAACCATTCCATTCTGAAGGAGATCAGCCCTGGAATTTCTTTGGAAGGAATGATGCTAAAGCTGAAACTCCAGTGCTTTGGCCACCTCATGCGAAGAGTTGACTCATTGGAAAAGACTCTGATGCTGGGAGGGATTGGGGGCAGCAGGAGAAGGGGACAACAGAGGATGAGATGGCTGGATGGCATCACTGACTCGATGGATGTGGGTCTGGGTGAACTTTGGGAGTTGGTGATGGACAGGTAGGCCTGGCGTGCTGCGATTCATGGGGTCGCAAAGAGTCAGACACGACTGAGCGACTGAACTGACTGATGCAGTCAGTCCTAGAGACTGTTCCATGTGTACTTGAACATATATATATTCTGGTTTTTGCTGTTGTGTCCTGAAAGTGTCAATTAAGTCTATTCTATTGTATCATTTAGGATCTCTGTTGCTTTACTGATTCTCTGTCTAGAATATCTGTCTATTGATGTGAGTAGGGTGTTGAAGTCTCCTGCTTTTATTGCATTCCCATCAGTTTCTCCTTTTCTGTCTCTGTTTGTTTTATGTATTAGGTGCTCCTATATTAGTGTTTCCCAGGTGGCACAGTGGTAAAGACTCTGCCTGCCAATGCAGTAGATGCAAGAGACTGGGGTTTGATCCCTGGGTCAGGAAGATCCTTTGGAGTAGGAAATGCCAGCCCACTCCAGTATTCTTGCCTGGAAAATTCCATGGACGGAGGAGCCCATGGGATCACAGAGAGTCAGACATGACTGAGCAGCTGAGCACACATACACATATTAGGTGTTACGTATGTAAACAGGTGTAAAATCCTCCTCATGTATTGATGCTTTTATCATTATACAGTGTCCTTTATCTTTCTTTGACCCGTTTCCCTGGTGGCTCAGACGGTAAAGCGTCTGCCTGCAATGCGGGAGACCCGGGTTCGATTCCTGGGTTGGGAAGATCCCCTGGAGAAGGAAATGGCAATCCACTGCAGCACTCTTGCCTCGAAAATCCCATGGATGGAGGAGCCTGATAGGCTATAGTCCATGGGGTCTCAAAGAGTCGGACACAACTGAGTGATTTCACTTTATCTTTCTTTATGGCCTTTGTAAAACAAAGTATTTTATCTGATATGAATATTGTGACCCCAGCTTTCTTGTCATTTTTGTTTGCATGAAATAAATCTTTTTCTATCCCTTCATTTTCCATCTATGTGTGTCCTTTGCCCTAAAGCAAGCCTCTTACAGGCAGCATATTGTTGGCTCTTGTTTTTTTTAATCCAACCTGTCATTCTGTGTGTTTTTATTGGAGCATTCAGTCCATTGACATTTATGGTAATTACTGATCGATATGTATTTATTACCATTTTGAATCTTGTTTTCCCATTCATTTTATATTTCTTCCTTGTCATTTTCTTTTTGTTTTTCTTGTTGTGGTTTGATGATTTTCTTTTTTATTATGTGTGTGCTTAGTCATTCAGTTGTGTCTGACATCTTTGCAACCCCATGAACTGTAGCCGGCCAGGCTCCTCTGTCCATGGGATTCTCCAGGCAAAAACATTGGAGTGGGTAACCATTCCCTTCTCCATGGGATCTTCCCTACTCGGGGCTCAAACCCCGGTCTCCTGTATTGCAGAAGATTCTTTACCGTCTGAGACACCAGGGAAGCCTCCTTTCTTATATTATACTTATGTTTTTTTCTTTTTGATTTTTGTGAATCTATTTTATGTTTTTGATTTGTGGCTACCCTATTTTTCAAGTATGTTAACACCTTCCTGTGTCTGCTTGCCTTAGATTTATAGTCATATAGGCTCAAAGACATTCTAGGAAAAAAAAAATCTACATTTTCTTCTCTTCTCTCTCATATTTTATGATTTTGATGTCCTTTTCTACACCTTCCTGTTCATCCTTTTGCTGTTTGTTGTGGTTATCATCAGTTTCACAGAAATTTTGTTTGTTTGTTTTAATTTGTGTATTGGCTTTATTTAAGGTGATTTGTTTTCCAATTGTGGTTTTCTCTTTCCTGTAGATTCTTACTATTTAGGGAGACCTTTCAATATTTCCTTCAGATTACTGGTTAAGTATTGTTTTATTCTTTTAGTTTTTGCTTCTCCAAGAAAATTTTTTGATTTTTCCTTTATTCTAAATGGTAATATTACTGTGTAGAGTATCCTATATTACGGATTTTTCTCTTTCAGGAATTTGAATATATCTTGCCACTCCCTTCTGGCCATCAGAATTTCAGTAGAGAAACCAGCTGATAGCCATATGGGGTTCCCTTGTAATGAACTCTCTGTTTTTCTCTTGCTGCCTTTGGAACCCTGTCTTTAAGTTTTGTCATTTTTATAATAATATGTCTTGGTGTGGTCTGTTTGAGTTTAGCTTGTTTGGGAACCCTCTGTGCATTCTGTACATGAATATCTCTTCTTTGTTAGGTTTGGGAAGTTTTCAGCCATAATTTCTTCAAATACATTTTCAATCCCCTTTTCTTATTCTTCCTTTTCTGGAATCCATGTTACACATTGATTGGCTGGCTTTTGTTATCACATAGGTCTCGTATTGCTTTTATTTATTTTAATTTGGCTTTCTGTCTGCTATCCCAATTGTAACTGCTATCCCAATTACCAATTGGTAATTTCCATTATTCTATCATCCAGACCATTTATTCTTTCTTCTGTGTTATCCATTCTGCTGTTTATTGCTTTTAGCTCAGCTTTTCTCTCTGCAAATGAGTTTGCTAATTTTTCTTGGTTTCTCTCTGTATTTTTTAGTTCCTTTTTAAAGTACTTTGCATTTCTGTTGATAGCCTTTCTTAATTCCTTCAGTATTTTCATTATCTCCTTTTGGAAATCAGTGTCTATTAGAATAAAGAAGTCTGTTTCATTGTTCTTTCAGGGGAATTCTCTTGATCTATTATCTGGGAGTGGCTCCTTTGCTTCTTAATTTTACTTACATTTCTCTCACTCTGTGAGTTTAGGGGAAGCAGTTACCTACTGTGGTCTTGGAGGACTGTTGATATGTGGGGGTGACCCTAAGGAGCTTGTGTGGGTTTTAAGGGCTTTTTTTTAGTATTGATGCTTGTTCCCTCCTTCCTCAGTGTGTTTTGGTCATTATCTGCTTGATAGGGGTGTGCAGATGTGGTGGCTGGTGCCTGGTGCTAGGGTTCTTGGCAGGGGTGGTGGCTCAGGTGTGCCCTGAACATGTGATGGGGGTGGTGGTGGCTCGGGACTACCCTGGAGTCTGCAAGGAAGGTGGGTGACGGTGGCTTGCACCCAGACCTGGAGCCAGTGCAGGTGGTGTCCTGCCCTCTGTGAGCACGAGCACAGGGAAGGAATTTGGGTCCCGCCTCTTCCCTCATGCACCCCTCAAACAATGACGCCTGGCCTCTAAGGCAGCTGGGACTTCCTCCACGCACACCCTCAGTTGTGCTTGCAGTCAGATTCCAGCCAGCCTAGGCTGTTTTTGCATGGCCATCCCCAGTCCTCTCCCTGGTCTGATGTCTGAAGCCTGAGTTCCAGCTCCCAGCCCCATCCTGCACCTGTGGGTGCATGTCTCAGGCTGGGGCGTGCAGGGCAGCAGCACTGACTGCCTGTGCAGCTTCCCCTCTGCTCTGGCTGCTGCAGTTCTCTTCTGAGGCTCTGAAGCTCCCCTCCGTCCTGGCCAACCTCCCTGCTGGCGAGGGGGCTTCCCAGAGCAAGGAACCTTTCCTCTCTCATAGCCCCCTCCTGGGGCTCAGGTCCCGTCCTGATCCCTTTCTCATTTTCTTTTTTCCTACTTGCTTACGTGGAGATTTTATTGCTCTTCCGGCAGTCTGAGGTCTTCCAGCAGCATCCAGTAGGTATTCTATGGGACTTGCTCCACACGCAGAAGAAGTTTTTGATGTATCTCTGAGAGAAGTAAGGCTTCACATCCTTCTACTACGCCATCTTGATCACACTCCTGCAGTTAGTTTGTATGAGTAAAGGAGGAACTAAAGTAGGGGTTTTTCTTTGGATCAGATACTGTTCCAGTATATTCAGTATTCCATTCTTTCAGTTTTCAGTTTATTTGCATATGAATCATTACCTTGACTTTGGCTTGTTATGGTCCCATGACCTTCCTGGCCACTCACTACACTGTTGATCTGCTTTCCACAAAGGCCTGTTTTGAGGCTTCGGGTCCTTACTCTGGATCTGAGATCAAGAGAGGCCTGTGAGCCTTAGAGAAGGAACTTATGGTTACCAGGGGAAAAGATGGGGGAAAGTTAGTTAGGAAACTCGGGATGGACACGTACACACTGCTGTATTTAAAATGGATAACCAGCAAGGTCCTTCTTTATAGCACATGGAACTCTGCCCAATTTTATGTGGAAGCCTGGATGGGAGGGGAGTTTGGAAAAGAATGGATACATGTGCATGCATGGCTGAGTCTTTTCCTGTCCACCTGAAACTATCACAACACTGTTAACTGGCTCTACCCCAAAACAAAACAAGAGGTTAAAAAAGACCTGTGAAATCAGTCCCCACATCCTCCCTCTCTGGGCCCTGGCTGGATGCTGCCCACCCTCTGTAGGAGTGTTGAGTGGTGGTGGGGTTTGGAGGGGCTGGGTCCCCACGGCTGCTGCTCTGGACCCTCACACTGAGCCCTACGTGACCACAGAACCTCATACACACCAGCATCAGCATCCAGGGACTAGCGTCTGAGCCCTGCTGTTAATGGGAGAATTAACATACCAAAAAACAAATGCAGTTTTCCTCTTAAGAAAGAAAAACAGCATACATCTCAATGTTAGTTGGTGTAGAGAAAGATCTAGAAGATTATAAATCAAACTGTTGAAGTAATTGTATAGAATATGGAAGTGGTGACAAAGACACTGCCCTTGACCAAGCTGTAGTCAGTCTCCTCTGAGTCTGTCCTTGGGTGTGGCCTCAGAGACAGGCCCATGTGTAGCTAGATCAAGGTTTAGCCAGACCCCCTCCCTCGATGTCTCATCACCCTCGTGACCTGTCGGACTCCTCACCCTCCACCGTCCCCCAGGTAGTGTCTGGTCACCCTGATCTGCCCTGAGTCCTCTTAGGTCAGTTTGGCCAGAACTGCCCTTTTACCCTGGTTTTTCCTCTTAGTGGTTCTCTATCCAGTGACCCCACCTCCACCTGCTTCTTTGCTATACATCCTCACTCTTCCTTGTGTCTTTGGAGTTCAGTCCAGTCTCTCCCCTTCAGCAGTGGCCCCTACACCTGTCGTGATTGTCCTAAATAACATCTTTTTTATTTTTGGCTGTGCCGTGAGGCTCATGGGATCTTAGTTCTTTGACCAGGGATTGAACCCGTGCCCTCCACAGTGGAAGCACTGGGTCCTAACCACCGGACCACTGGGGAAATCCCTGCCTTACTGTCTTCACAGGTGTCATGAATGATTATTTCTTTTAACAGAAAGAACAGCTATGACTTTCAGTCTCTAAATTATATATCCTTATAATATTTGCATTTTTCACATAGATTGGTGTTACTTTATTTTTAAAGTAGCTTTCTTGTGGTATAATAACACACCTGTGTAAGTGTACACTTCACTCAAGTTTTAGTGCTTTTACAGAGCTGTGCAGCCACCACCACAATCCAGTTTTAGAAAGTCTATACTTTCAGAAAGTGCCACCCCTAAAGTTCCCTCATGCTTATCCACAGTCAGTCTTTACTCCCATCTCTATCTGCCACCCGTCTGTCTGAATGGATTTGTCTTCCCTGGAAATTCCAAATACATGAAATTGAACAGTTTATATGGCCTTTTGTGCCTGGCTTCCTTCACTGAATGATGTTTCTTTTTTTTCCTCCCCTTTATTTATGTTTCACTGGAATATAGTTGATTCACAGTTTGTGTTAAGTTTCAGGTGTACAGCAGCGTGATCCAGTTACACATATACACATCTTCATTCTTTTTGCAGATTATTTTCCCATATAGGTTATCACAGAATACTGAGTAGAGTTCCTTGTGCTGTGCAGTGGGTCCTTGTTCTTTATTTCATATTTGGTAGTTTGTGTCTGCAAACGCCAAACTCCGGCTTTTACCCTCCATCTCATTTTTCCCTTTGGCAGCCGTGTGTGTTTTAGATATTTGTAAGTCCATTTCTGTTTTGTATGTGTTTATTTGTATCATTTTAAAAAAATTAGAGGAGAAGGCAATGGCACCCCACTCCGGTACTCTTGCCTGGAAAATCCCATGGATGGAGGAGCCTGGTAGGCTGCAGTCCATGGGGTCTCGAAGAGTCCGACACGACTGAGCGACTTCACTTTCACTTTTCACTTTCATGCATTGGAGAAGGAAATGGCAACCCACTCCAGTGTTCTTGCCTGGAGAATCCCAGGGATGGGGGAGCCTGGTGGGCCACCATCTGTGGGGTCGCACCGAGTCGGACACGACTAAAGTGACTTAGCAGCAGTAGCAGCAGAGTGATATATGGTATTCTCTTTCTCTGCCTGGCTTACAGTGTTACAGTCTTTTAGATCCATCCGTGTTGCTGCAAATGGCACTATTTCATTCTTTTTTATGGCTGAGTGGTCCTCCACTGTATGTATTATACCACGTCTTTATATCTATGCCTCTGTTGATGGATATTTAGGCTTTTTTCCACATCTTGGCTATTGTAAACTGTGCTGCAATGAACATTGGGGTGCCTGTGTCTTTCCAGATTATGGCTTTATCTGGATATATGCCTAGGAGTGGGATTGCTGGTTCACATGGCAACTAGTTTTTTAAGGAAGCTCCATACTGTTTTCTGTCGTTGCTGTACCAACTTGGATTCCCATCAGCAGTCTAAACGGGTTTCCTTTTCTCCACCGCCCCTCTAACATTTATTGTTTGTAGACTTTTTGATGGTGACCATTCTGACCAGTCTGCAGTGATACCTCAGTCTGGTTTTTATTTGCTTTTCTCTGATCATTAGTGATGTTGGACATCCTTTCCTGTGCTTTTGGCCATCTCTGTGTCTTCTTTAGAGAAATGTATGTTTAGATCTCCTGCCATTTTTTGATTGGGTTGTTTGTTTTTCTGACATAGAGCTGCATGAGCTCTTTGTATATTTTGGAGATTAATCCCTCATCAGTTGCTTCATTTGCAAATATTTTCTCCCATTCTGTGAGTTGTATTTTTGTTAATTTGTGCTGTACAGTAAAGTGACTCAGTTATTAACACACATATTCAGTTTGGTTTATCACAGGATGTTGAATATAGTTTCTTGTGCTATAGGAACTTGCTGTTTATTCCTATGTTGCATCTGCTAATCCCAGACTCTCAGTTCTTAAATGGCATTTCTGAGGTCCAGGTGTATTGGAGTGTTGATCAGTATCTTGTTACCTTTCCTGTTGGATAGTATTCCATTGTGTGAATCTACCACATTTTGTTTATCCATTTCTTAGTCAATGGACCGATGGGTTGTTTGCAGGTTTGGGTTATTATGAATGATGCTGCCGTGATCATTCATATACAAGTCACTGTGTAGACAGGGTGTTACGTTATAATCAGAAGAAAAGAAAGAAGTGAAGGACCAAAACAGATTCTCAAGCTGTTTCTGGAATGCATCCCCTTTTACAAGAATGGAGCTCAGGCACAGGAGGGGCTGGAATAAGGAGAGAACGAAGAGGGGCTCCTGAGCGGCCTTTCTGACCCTGACACAGCCCAGGAAGAACACATCGGGGTGAGGGTTCCTCACCTCTGGGGCCCGCTTGTACTACTGCAGTTCCCCCACAGCCTCAGGACACTCATGACATCTTGTCTCCACCCAGACATCCGTTCCCCTGTGTTAAAGTTCTTTAGTTCAAAAGCAGCAAATGAAGAAAACACCAGCTGTTTTTAATAAAAGTTCCCCAGATGGTTCACCTGGGAATGTGGCTCTGGAGGAGGGGTGCATCGCAGCTGGCTGAGGTGTTGAGACTTAGCACGTCATGTGTTCAGGCAGGGTCCCTTCCCAGGACGCAAAGGTCATGTCCTGCTATCACAAAACCCCATGAGAGAGGAGGATCTAGTTCTGCAGACTGGAGAGAGATTTGGGGAAACAACTCAGAAAAAGAGGCAAAAAGCAAATGTGAAACCAAGACGGGTGCCCCGTTTATAATGAGGTGAGAGGCAGACACAGTGCTGGGGACAGTGCTTAGTACACGTGGGTATAAACAGTTTTAGAGAATTTGGGAAAATCTAGGGTAATGGGTATTGCTGATGACTCTATTGTCCATCACACCTACAGCAGGCTCTCCACCCAAAGGGCTTATTGCAGCATGCTTCTCTGCTCCTCCTTCCCTTGGCTTTTCCATGTTTTCTCTTTGGAAGGGCTTCCTGGGTTGAACCTGTCATTTCTAGATGTGTGACCACGTTCCTGAATTTTAACTCTCTTGCTTTCCTAAGTCCCCTCCATGACAGTAACGCTGAGTGGCCTTGGTAAACTCAGTCGTAGGACGTGGGCAGTTGCAGTGCTGATTTGAAGAGGAGGTGGGACAGTTCTGTGACGGCCCAGTGTCACACAGTCGTCAAGTGGTGGGGCCAGGAGCAGGTACAGACCCCTGACCTAGTGCAGTCTTGGGGGACAGGGGGCTCATATGGTCAGTGATGGAGTTTGAAGAAATCACGGAATCGATACATGAACTACTAATAAGACCAAAGTGGGGGTGGTGGTAACAACTCATATCGGGGTATGTGATCTTTGTTCAAAACCATGGATTTGGGGTTTGTTTATTGCAGTTAATTTACAGTGTCGTTGTAGTTTCAGGTCCACAACAAAGTGATTAAATTACACATACATTCTTTTTCAGATTCTTTTCCCTTGGACCCTGGATTTTAGAACATAAAAGCTGGTGAGTTTTTAATGTTTTTCTACCTACCTTATATATGCAGTATTTTTAAAAAGGCATTGAGCTCTTGAATTTGATACACAGCTATAGTTAAAGATAAAGAGCTTCTGTTGAATTATGACTTGAAAAAATATGTCTTCAACTCATTTTATGGGCTGAATATCTGTCTGGTTGTATGACCTTGTATTCCATCTCGCCCTGAGCTGCATTAAAAGTTACAGCAGTTAATACTGAATGGTGAAATAGTGGTACAAGGTTAACATTTACAAACAAATGTTTACAGATAGGAACTCAATGTGACCCAGTTCATAGTTGTGTTTATTCTGAAGCTTTTATTTTGGATTCCTCCGTCACCAAATGACATGTATAATGTTTACAACAGGTATTAGAAATAGAGTTGGTTTTTTTTTTTTTGAAATTTCTACTATTTTAGAGTAAAATTGTAGATACTGTTCCAAACCATCGTCAAAAAATGCAGAGCAAACTTTTCTGTATATAAACTGTACATAAAACAAGGCACTATACATTTGGGGGCGATATTAAGGTAGAAAGGTGGATTCGCACAGATTCTTAAGAGCCTTTGTTCATCTTAGCACCGGAAGCAGCACTCAGAACGAGTCAGACTTCACACCAAAGGAGACGCTTCTGAACGTGGGTGAAAGTACACACAGGTGGCAGAACTAACTCAACAGAGGCAACTGCCTTTTAATATTATTTTGACACCAAAAAAAAAAATCTTAAAAGTGAATGAATACATATTGGTTTGTTAAATACATATTTGATTTATATGGTGTTTATATAAATATATATATATATTTTAGAATCCACAAACTATCAAAATAACACTTTATAAAGAGAACTGCTTCAAAAAAATAGGCAACGCTGAGCTGGAGCGGGAGGGCGGTGCCGTGGCCGCCACTGAGGACCTGCTGCATAAGTGTGTGTAGGGCCACGGATACCTCACGAACATCACCTGCTGACGTGTGGAAAGCATGTTCCCAGAGAGTTCTCTGGAACATTTACAAAATACACAACTCCCAAACAAGCAGGAGAGCTGGTCACTTCAGGTTTTAAAAATGCAGATGAAAAAACATATTTAAAAATACCAGGCTCCCCCACTAAAACATCCATTTTCCTGGTCCATCAGTATTGAAAGTGACCACCCAGGTTCCTCCAGCATCTCCTGACTCAGAACAGACCTTTCGCTTTCTTCAGGTTCACCTGCTTCCAAGCGGGCAGTGCATTGTACTCGTCTCGGGTCATGTCTAGTGCAAACTGGGAGGAGAGAAAGAAATGCCCAGCGGCTGAGTGAACGGACCCTCCGACAAGCCATGCGCGACACTCAAATGCAGTCCCACCCAGAAGAAACGCTTACCTCGAAGTCCTCGTCGGTGAGATAGATCTCCAGCTTCAGAGGGTCAACTCCCTCAGGGAGCGGCCTGGCTAGGAGGTCGGCCAGTGGGTAAATGGTCTTACACAGTTTGGCTAAGACATCCTCCACTAGGGTGATCTGATTTGAAACTTCCGTGTCCTGGAGAAGAAGAGGGAGCCAAGAGGGGGACCTCCATGTCTGCACATATTTCATCACATGCTGTGTATATCACCTGGCCCATCCCCACCCCACCCCACCCTAGCCTGAGATGCCATCTCACCCTTCCATGGGTTTTCATATACATCAACAAAATAGTTTAGGGCCTATCACATGAGTGAATTATCAAGAAGATGAAATTATCAAGAAGATGATTACATGTGAAGCTGAGACATCAGAAGCGTGCAAATAATGGAACGTGCTTACAAATATGTAAAAGCTATTAACCTTAAAAAGAATCACCCTCCCCTCTATACCTCAGATCCCATATCCTAATCCTCAGTAGAAAAAGAAGGTAAGACAATCCATCTAGAATGTGCTGGGGCTGAATGGAGTTGTTTTTTTAAACCCCCTCCAGGGGTCCACAGAGAACACAGGATGGCACTGATTGATGTCCTTGAACCTAGAGAGCTTCGAGGTGTCCTGGGTCACACATCCATTGTGCACAGAGACACCTCACCATGCCTGTTGGCTCCCAGGCAGCCTGAGACCCTACCTGTGAAGATAAAGTCCACCGGGCTCCAGAGAGCTTAGGATCAGCAGCGGAGATCAAGCAGGCCCTCTCTGTGGTCAAGCAGCAGCACACTTTTGCAGTTTGTTTAAAGTTATCCAGACCTCCTATCAAATATCCCCACGTCATCTCCCACCAAATAAAAAACTTCCTTGGGGCTGCTGTTGTGAGCAGTGTTCAAAACCCATACATTAAGAAATTCTACAGAGCTGCGGTAAGCTTCCTCTTCTCGGTGCAGCTGGGAAGGATAACATGTTGGCTAATAATGTGTTTTGGTGAATAGAGGTTATGATAAATGTCTCATGGAGATAAAGGATGGCAGGAAAGAGGAGTCGAACCATCCTGCATCAGGACAGGCTCACACCACCTTCACTCCCTGTGTTACCTGAGCAGGTGAGCTCATCATGGAGTTATTCTATGTCTCTTTGGACCCAAGGTTGAGGTCTGAGACGGGGGGTTGTTCTGTGGTGCTTTATATGGACTTAAAGAGGCAATGGATCTTTAACAGGTAGAAGAGATGGCTGCTTTTATTTGTGTGTTGTCTTCAAAGTAATTAAGTTCACCTTTGCTTTTGTTTGGACCTGAGCATGGTGTGTAGAAAGTTACCCAGTTATTTTCATTGACTTCTCCTTAGGCTTCTCTTCTCCCTACGCTGATTCTGTGTAGACTGGTCAACACGTGAACAAGGAATCGCATTTTCACGTGAAAACGCAGTTGGCCTTTTCTCCCCAGGGGAAGCCACCCTACAGCCTGAAAGGCAGGGAGCCCCTGGAGGGGGGAGGAGGGGTGCTCACCATCTCTGTGATCTCTGCAATGTCTTCTCTGTGCTCCCAGCTGGGGAACATGTTGGTGAAGGTCAGGGGTTCCAGGCCAGCGTGGATGAGGTAAGACTTGGGGGGCGGCTTCTTCAGGTTTTTCCCTGCGGTCATACAGAAGGCAGACATCACAGACCTGGCGTGGCCCTGAAGGCCCTTTCTCTGATTTCCCCTGAAATCTTTTGTTTGCATCTCTTGACTTCAGGCTTAAAACGTAAGTTATGAGTAGTTGGCAACCCCGCCTGGAGGATGTTTACATAAGATGTTTAACTTCATGCATATAGGTATGCATACAGTTGCCTGGAAGTGCCCTGACTTTAAGGTTCCTGACCCTAACAGAACCCTCCCTGGATGGGACGAAAGACAGGCTCTCTCTGTGGTGTCTGGGGGCTCCTTTTCCTCCTCCTGGACTCACCCGTCAAATATTCCTCCGACTTCCTGACCCAGCATCAAGCTCAGTGGGAATTAACCAGCTAATGACAGCAGTTTAGAAGCGGCTTTAGCTTAAATGTTTGGTGGGAAATTTAGTTATTTTATTTGAAAGAGTTTCTCGAGAAAATTGACTGTACATACTCAGTAATACTAATCAATGAGGTCTTAAAAATTAAGACAAATTAATTACTGGCATCTTCATTTTATATAAAACACCAACAGTTTCAGGTGGATGGTATAATAGAGAAGCCACGAATGGACTGCACACCTTTCTTTGCAGATGTAACACTAATAATGACAGAAAGGTTGCCGTCGGCCTTCCAGCCCATCTGGGGGCTCTCTCTACTCCCTGACAGGGTCCCTCAGCATGATTAACCCTGAGTGCAGGAGGGTTTTAACCAGGCTACCATCCCACAACTCAGCTGTTCATCTCGAGGGTGACAGGTTAATAATAGATGGCCTTATAGTATCAGGTTGGCCAAGAAGTTCATTTGGGTTTTTCCATAAGATGTTATGTAAAAACCCAAAAGAACTTTTTGACCAGTCCAATAGAAGAGATATTCCCTAGTTTGTTGAGATGGGGAGGGGCAATATAAGGGGTAGTGGATTAAGCAGTGTAAACCATTAGGTATAAAATCTGCTACCAGGATATATTGTATAACATGGGGAGTACAGTTGATGTTTTATAATAACTATACATGGAGTATAACCTTTAAACATCATGAATCATTGTATCATACACCTGTAACATATAATATTGTACATTTACTCGACTTCAATTTAAAGAGAAATCTGATTCATGTTGGCAGCTTAGAATGTATTAATTTCAAAAGTAATAAGCCTCAAAAAGTTCCAGGGGAAAAAAAAGTCGGTTTCATGGCTGACTGCAGTTTTTTCCCCAGGCTAGTGCCACCCACAGAAAGGGAGGCCTGGCCCGGGTCTCTGAGTGAGTCTGCAGGAAGCCATCAGGGTGTCTGATGGAGGGTGCCCACTGCTGGGGGCCTCACCTCGGCAGTACTGCAGCACTGTCTCCATGGCGCTCTTCCGGTCCGAGGCCCAGCGGATGCGCGCGGAGCCCGTGATCTTGTTCTCGATGGGCCACCAGCCTTGCCAGAGGTACACCTCGTGGTGATTGTCGACAAGGAAAAGTGCTGCGAGGGCAGAGCAGACAGTCAGGGACTCTTCCCCAAGCCTAACCGGTGCCTCCCTCCCTGCCACTATGGTCAGTGGGAGAAGCCCCTTGGCAGGTAAACTCAGGGCCACAGGGAGGGTCCCCCTGGTGACGTGGCTTTCGAGGGACAAATCAGGCAAAGCCTGAGGCAGAGCTGGCATTGACGAGGTAGGCTCTTTCCTCCTCTCCTCTTAATTTCCTGCCTCTCCCAACTCCGCAGTGGCTCTCTGGGTCCTGGCCAGGTGCCAAGATTGGGATAGATGAGACACGTGACCCCCGAGGGGCTGTCAGCACCACTGACCCCCAAGAGCATGTTAAACACTGGGGAGCACGTCGCGTTTGCCCTGCCCATGCTTGACCTGCTAAGCAGGCCATTTGAGTCCACGGTTCCTTTAGGGAGGAATGGGCCTGCGGAGATCCTCTTCTCTCCAGCAAACCATTAGCCTGACCCTTCTTTGACATCGCCAAAGCCTCTCACACCCACGGGCTCAGCTCACCAGAGTCTTTTCCTGGCTCTCATCTCTGGGTTCTGTGATAACCACACGACTGAAAAGCCCAGTGGAGGCTGAAGACCCAACCTGAGCCTTAGGATGAAGAGGTGGGTGGCAGCCCTTTATAAGACACTAGCTAATATTTCCCCAGTATGACCGTGTATACCAGGCAAGCTTTTCAGGTGGCAACAGGGTGGCCAGGGTCCATGAGGTTCCTGATGCCACTCCAGGCTCTTGTAATGTGAGAGTGGAGACGCCCCAAGGCTGGGACAGCTGACCTCAGACACGACTGTCTGCAGCCCAGTCCCTAGTGACTGTCCCAACCACAACAGCACAGAGGCTCTGTCTTGTGGTGGAGGTCATGTGGAAATAGCCCTGACCTTGGGATCAGGAGGCACAGGAGAGAGCCTTGGCCCTGCTCTGCAGCCTGGAATTGTAGACACCACTCTGGGGTTCACCCCAAAGATGCTCCCAACCCCTGCTCCTACTACTCTGGCAAGGTTCCCTTGCAGCTGAGGGTTTCAGGGAAAGCTTTTGCTTTACCCAATAAAAGGGAGAGACTTGGCTATCATTGCAGTTTCCCCCACTCTTCTTTTTTTTTCTCTTTTGAACAGAAAGATGATGGCTGGAGCAAGGGCAGCCATATGAGAACATGAATCAAGAAGACGGAGGGAAAGCTGAGAGAACAGTAGGACTGATGCCTGACATCGTTGCACTCAACCTATTCTTAACTGATGAGTTTGGGTGAGTTGAGTATCCGAGGGTCAGTTTTTTATACTATAATACGTGATTGAGGTCATCTTCCTTTGGTTATGGGGAGGTATGAGGATTACATGAGCGATAATATAAGAAAGTGTACTTGGCAGATAAAAACTGCTTACTAGATACAAAGTAAAAAGACTTCTTAGAAGGTGAGCCTTCTGCTGGCTCAGCACGACTCCCCCCTTCTGTGGGCCGTACCTGGCTGTGGGGCGCTGTATAGGTCTTCCTGCAGGAAGGGCATAGAGTTGACCACAGAGGGGTCTCGGGCGGGATACATGAACTCTGTGGCTGAGAAGTCACCAGAGGAGCTGCTGAGGATGAACAGGCGGGGTGTGAAGTTAAAATTTCCAGGATCTTTGAAAGAAAAGAGAACAAAAAGCTAAAGACAAATAAATTCCAGGTGGACTGGAGAATTAATGTAAGACATGAAATGATCAAAGCACGAGTGTAAAAAGGGGTACAATTCATCTGAACTTGGAGGTGGGCAAGGCCTTTTTAATCATAACTGCATAAGAAGTAATTCAGGAAGAGATTTATGCATTAACAACATAAAAATGAAAAATTACACTGCATTAGAAAGCACCCTCAACCAAACAAAATGAAAAGACAAGTGACAAAACGGGAAATATGGAAACCTGTTCATATCTTTAGCAGGATATAAAGAAATGTAATAATAATAAATATCTAAAAATGTGCTAAAGGCACAAATAAAATATTCACCCAGACGCAAGTATATGTGGCTAAGAAATACATATAGACAGCATTTAACAGTACTTCTAATTTAAAACATTAAGTTATAACAGTGTTTGATCATAATTTCTACCATCAGTGAGGAAAAGTAATAAACCAAGCATGTGACTGTGCTGTGAAATGTACACATTTGTAAACTGCTGGTGAGGTGGGCTACAATCAATGGTAAGAATGGAATTTGGTGCCAGTGTTCTGGGGACGCTTGCAGATGTTACTGTAAGACTTTATAATAACTTCACCACAGTTGTTCCAGGTATAGGAATTTACCTTAACTAGAAACAAATGCAGATAATTCTTTTGAAAACTATTCACAACTTTAGAGAAAAATTTGAAACAACTCAGTTCTCCAGCTATTAAGTAGAGAGTGGCATATATACTCATAAAATACCTGCAGTCATAACTCTATAAATATTAACATAGGCTTTGGGAAATGGTTCATCATAAATTTTTTCAATAGATACATTGGAAAAATCTTTTGGAGATTTGTGACAACTTGAAAAACCTGCAGACAAATTGCATAGCCTAGAAATATTGAAAAAAGTAATAAAATTTAGGTATGTCATGAATGCATCAGATCTATGTAGATACCTACCTTTACATAGGCATAAGGTGAATGATATTTAATGTAAGTTTTCTTACTGTTCTATAACTTTTTTCAAAGAATTACTATGCAGTCTGCATGTCTCTTGTAACTGGAGAAGTTGTGTATCAGTTATCTTTAGGGGTAGGTGATTTTTATAAAAATGTAACAGTGCTTTTCAATAGTTTATTACGACTATTGTGACTGAAAGGCTGCATGCCGTAAAAACGTTATAACCATTCATTAGTGTATCAGCTGGGGTGCTGAGAAGCAGCTGTATCAGTGACACTAGGTGATATAAAGTAATCATATTGTTGCTTTTTTTGTTATCAGTGCATGAATCATTCATTATATTGGGTTGGCCAAAGAGTTCATTCAAGATTTTCATAACACATGGAAAAACCTAAACAAACTTTTTGTCCAACCCAATATCTGTAAATAAATACAAATTTGTTTCACAGTATCTTTTTTGATGTCTAGTATTAGTAATACATATAACATCTAGAGTATTTTGTATCCACTAAGACAATATTGATGTAGGTACTGACAAATGATTCATCTCATAAACAGAAATTTATAGTATCCTATAGTAAATGTAATTTCCATCCCTTATAATTTTCATTACATTCACTTTTTTAAAGAATTATATAATACATACAACCTACAGACTAGGTGTTAACTCTGTGTTCTTGGTAAGGCTTTCAGTCAACAGTTGGGTATGAGTAGTGAAGTTTGGGGGGAGTGACAGGTTATATGTAGGGACTTGCCTGGTGGCCCAGGGGTTAAGACTCTGCCTTGCAATGCAGGGGACACAGTTGGGGAACCAAGATCCCACAGGCCATGGGGCAGCCAAGCCCTGACAGAGCCAAATAACAAGTTATATATGGATTTTCAACTGTGGGGGGGGGGAGGGGTGGAGCTTAGCCCCTAACCCCTATGTTGTTCAAGGATCAACTATATTTTAAGAACTTCTGGAAAAGTTTGTAAAACTCAAGAGGCAGTACAGTGTGGTCACAAGGACATCCCACTGTTGTCCAACCTGGGCTGAGATTGTTAAGCTCCCAGGCCTCAGCTTCCCTGCTGGTGAACCAGGGCAGCTTCTAGGTTGGGCTGTGAGCATGGGGTGAGGGAACATGTAGCCGGTGGTTAGCCAGGGCCTAGCTCAGCCTAAACTGCTTAGTAATTGTTCGCTTTTCTTATGTTGTTCTGTATGTATGTCAACCTGTAAATTTCGTGTATTCAAAGACAAGACTGACCCACTCTCATTTAAACCCCAGTTTCCCAGGACAACTTCCCAGGTCGCTCAGTGGTAGAGAACCCGCCTGCCACTGCAGGAACCATGGGTTTGATCTCTGGGCTGGAAAGATCCCCTGGAGGAGGAAACAGCAACCCACTCAAGTATTCTTGCCTGGAAAAACCCCCTGACAGAGGGTTGCAAAGAGTCAGACGCAACTTGGTGACTAAACCACCACTATTTCTCTGCACCCTGGGCACTGGCTAAACCAAAAACACCTCATCCCAGAGGCTCAAGCTGTGCCCATCTGGTTTCCTGGAATGCTTCTCCCTCCTTCCCTTCTCTGCAAGTCACGGCTACACATCCAAGGCTCCAGGAAGTGCCCTGTCCTCTTTGGAGCTCTGTGTGACACTTCCTGGCAGAAGCATTCTCTATGAACAACTCTACCCTGACACACACAGTATCTACTTGGCATCATAACTAGTGATAAATGTTATTTAGTCTTCTTATTGGGTTGTTGGCCCGAGAAGACCCGGCCTTGGACTCCTCGTGTGTTGTGTGGAGCACGTGTGCATAAATATTTAGATACTGAGGAAGCTGGTGCTCGGAGGTGCCGGTTGTAGGCTTACCTTGAAGCATGCAGTCGTAGGCTTTCCGGTCTCTCCTCCCCAGAGCGTCCCAGAACCCCAGGGGCTCCGAGCCTTCATCACACTCATGAATTGTCACTTTGCTGCTACTGTGCAGCCCGGCCTCCAGGGGACATCTGCATGGAGAGAGGCCAATAGTTTTTATCAGGCCTGGAACTGTGGGCAGGACAAAATTATTCCAGACTACATCTACAGATTGGCTCAGCATCTTTCCTGCTTTCCAACTAAAATGGTCCTTATAATGAATGACAGCCTGTTCTGTAGTATATGAGTGGGTTCTCACCTGGGGCTGTCTAGTGTGCTGTCTCTGGGTCGTGGGCACCTGCCTGGAAAAGGAAGGGAACCCAGTATCCATTGCGCCTGCCCTGGGGACTCTGGTAATGCCCTTGGGCGGCTGTCTCCCGGACACCCGTGTCTCCAAGGAGGGGGCACCTGACAGTCTGACACAGTGGGTGTGTCCCAGCTCTCTCTAGCTGAGTGTTTGCAAACCTTCCACACCTCTGACAAAACCAGCTCTGATCCCCTAAATGATGTTTGAAATTTGTTCTCTTTTAAATAACCAAGAACCCAGGCTGATAATTCAAGAGCCAAATCACACCTCTGAAGGGGTCTTCTGCCTTTTACGGAAGCAGGTAAATCCTCAGAAAGTGGGGACAACCCTCAAGGGGAGGTTTGGGCTGAATGTGTGTCATGAA
>NW_011495023.1:17038516-17054870 GCF_000754665.1 Bison bison bison
GAACTTAGACCTTCAGGGCCCCTGACCTCATGGGGACCTCCCCACGCTGAGTCATGCTGGACATATGGGGGCATCCACGGGGCTCTTGGGATCCTCAGCCTGTACCCTGGAGGCCCTCGCTCAGGGAGAGGTGCTCACACACACGGCACTCACTGGTCCTTGATTTTATTGGCTGCAGTCCGTCCGACCTCCTTCGTGTGGGCCTGGGCTTTGCATCCATGCCACAGGTAGATGAGGGCTTTGTGGACGTTGAGGACAACCATGGACGTCCTGGACCTGAGGCTGCTGCAGTGACAGGCCACCTCCAGCAAGTTCCCCTCCACAGGCACCTCTCCGCGCACACAGTACAGCCGCCACTCACCTGCAGGGGGCGCCAGTGGCACAGTTAGGAGGCGACTGAGCAGGGAGGGGACCCTGCCAGGCAGCCCAAGCCCCACTCCTTCCTGTGTCTGGAGGGGCAGGTGGAGGCGAGGCCGGTTTCTAACTCAGGTCCAGAAAACAAACCTTTGTGGACTCAGAAACAGGTTGCCAAAAGTTCGCAATGCAGAAAAACCAGTTTCACAAAATTTATAAAGACCTAGTTAAGTTGTAACCAGGCATATTTTAAGAAGCTTGAAAGCTGTGATGATTTTTTTTTTTAAAGATGTTCCTCAACAGAAATCTCATAATTTAAAAGATAAAGTCACTGATTTTTTTTTTCCCTCCAGGATCCAGTTTAAGGTCAACTTGTGGCCTTCTGCATGCAAAGCTGGATTCTGAAGGCAACTCCACAGAAGGAGGGGGAGGGGTGTGGGCACCCCATAAAGCTGATTTATAAGGCAAACTTATAAATTTGCCTTCAGCTACATAAAGAGAGACTTACTCCAAACCGCCACCCCTGTAAAAATACCTTCCCCGAAGGAAAAACAGAAGCGAATTCCAAGACTAAGAGTGACTCACTCTGTGTGTTCTCTTCCTCCTCCTCCCGTCTCCCGGAGTGGACCACCATCCCCCCCTGGAAGCACTGCAGGAAACAGGGGGGCTCCTTGCCCTGCAGGACCTGGACCTTCCGATTGAAACACATGACAGAGTGATAAGTCACGGGCCGGTGCTGCGGTCGTACAGGTAACACATGCCCGGGTAGAAAATCTGAGAAATATTGAGAAGGACAAATAAAAGCCAGTGATAATACCGTGATTTATAGAGAACACTATTACAGTTCTAGAGTACAGCTTTCCTATCATACAAAGTATTTTTCAGGTGTATATGTTTCCAAGTAGGATTGCTGTTTTATGTTGCTTTTATACCTTGATTTTCTTCACCTAGTGTTTTTCTATCATCACATGTCCTTTAAAGCATGAATTCTGATATTCTGCAGTAGGGATATAATGTGATTAATTTAAACATGTTTCTAATAAAACGTCTCAGCAGTGAGAATGACCAGCCACTGACTCAGTGTTTCTGGGGAAAAGAACTCTCTCTTTTGCAGCCTCTCGTCCCCTCAGAGGGCCTGTCACCCAGGGCACCTCAGTCACTGCGTCTGTCAACCCATCAGCGTGGGATGCAACATAGTAACAGGAACCGGGGCTTGAGTCAGCTGACTCACTTTGCCAAAGACATTTTCCCTTAAACAGGAAACTTGAACAGAGCCTGGCAGTTGGGCAGCATTGAAAGGCAGGAGTGTTTCTCACTATAAGTTACCAACCTCAGGACCTATTGTGCATCATCAAGGGCCATTTTGTGCGAGTGGTTTCTGTTTCTTCAGTGATTTTTCACCCACTGGATTGATAGAAAATGAAATGCTCCAATTGGATTAAGACTCAAAACCCTAAGGATGATTTCCAAGGTACGATAAAACATTTGTTTTTGGCCTCTACCTGCCGCCTCAAAAAAGCAGTTGAAATGATCCACTATGAGGAATAAATTAGCTTTCAGTGACAAACAGCTATTATGTGGAAAATATAGTCCACAGTAAAAAATATGCATTAAATACTTTTAGGGAAGAGGGTTGGTTCTTAGGAACCTGAAGGCTGAGTGCTTGTGGATCTGTTTCTGGAGAAAATACCTCTGCTCTCTTTCCTGATGTTTTTCTTAACTATTCATCCAAGACAGTAAAAGGATGCTAAGATCTCCAAAATGCCAGAATCAACTCTTAATTACCCCATAATAAAGGAAGGGACCCAAGGTTAGATAATCCAAACGTTAAAAAGGAATGCTTTCAAAACCTTTGACTTTGGGCATTGGTACCTGCCAGGCATCACACAGGCTCTGGGGTTATGGGGTAGGTAAGACCAGGATAGACACAGTTTCTTTCATGCTTAGAGAGGAAGACAGAGAATAAGTAAACAGTGACCGTCCTTTTACGTTGGGGTAAGTGCTGTGGAAAAATAAAGCAAAGGGACAGAGAAGGTGGAGAAAGCATAAGGAGGTGACATCCAGACGGAAACCCAGGGGAGTGCCAGGCCGGGGAGATCCCTGCAAAAGCCCTGCAGTGGGCAGAAAGGGGGGAGCCATAAAAAGGTGGGAGTGGCCTGAACAGGCGTACAAGACAAGCGAGGTTGGAGGGTGCAGGACTGACCCTGGGTGGTCTGGGTGTGACGGAGAACAGAGGGCAGGGCATGATCTGAAGGGTCCTAGGAAAATCACCCAGGCTGCCGTGGGAAGACTCAGTCTTTACATACATCTCTGATATTTCCTGAGGATGGATTTGTGTAAGTGGAATAACTGATCAAAGTGTGTGAGCACTTTAAGGTTCTTAAGCCAAAGCTGCCTTTCAGGGTGGCTGTTTCAATTTACACTTTGCAGCAGAGACAGGCATGGGCACGCATCCTCCTGAATCCTCACCAGCCCTGGATCCATTCTTTTAAAACACTTCTGCCATTTTAGGAGTGGAAAGTGGCATCTTTGTCCTATTTACAATTCCTTGATGATCAGTTAAGTGAAAACTTAACGCTTATGGGCTCTTTAAACTTAATTTTGTAGATGTATTATTTGCAGATAAACTTTGCTGCTGCTGCTGCTAAGTCGCTTCAGTCATGTCCGACTCTGTGTGACCCCATAGACGGCAGCCCACCAGGCTCCACCATCCCTGGGATTCTCCAGGCAAGAACACTGGAGTGGGTTGCCATTTAAGACCATATTATAAGAGGTCTGCCTTCCTGGCCAGGGAGGTGATGAAAGAGGAGACGGAGCCTGAAATACAGAGAAGCCGGATCAAGACTAAGGAGGCTTTGGACAATGCTGTCCTTTGTTCATTAGAATCGGGTCCTTAGGGAAACAAGCCAGGCGCCCTCCTTTACCTTGTTTGCAGCACGTCTGCCTCCAGGACTTACCTGGGCCCCCCTTTCCTCGTCCAGCTCCACTGTCATCAGAGCTGATGTGCCCTTCTCACTCACGGTCGACTGGCGGCCTTGCCAGAAGAAGTAGACACATTTCTCTTTGCCAGCCACCCTGACCGAGTGCTCCCCCTTCTGCCGGCTTCCCACTGCAAACACAAAGAACAGCAGAGCGTGGGGTGGGCAGGGGATAAACCGCAAGAAGAGCCAGTGTGCAGCTCAGGCCTCCAGACTCTGAGGACAAACAGTAGAGGCGCAACCCTGGGGTGCAGGGCTGGGGATAAATCATTTACAATGGACGGAACGTCGGTCTTGGTTGGCCACTGGAAGGGAGAGAAACCACCTTTCTTCCAGCTAATGGACCCCAAGCTTCCAAACTGGAGGAAAATGATCTCCAGGCCCTCCTGATACCCCAAGATAAACATCTATCATCTGGGGAGATAGTAGGCCATCCAGGTGTGTATAACAGAAAAGTGCGGACGCCAGAGCAGGCCTGGGGTGCGTGATGACATAAGCACAATTTCCGTGTTTCACCAACCGTTGGCAGATGATCCGCTGGTGGAGAAAAGATACTGCAAACAACAGTTGGGCCAGCTTTAAGCACAAAGAAATGTCATCTGCTAAGACTGTTCAGGAAAAAAACTTTGAAGTCTCCAAGTTATGTCAGAAATGGGAGAGACGAATTGCGGACCTATCACTTTCACAAAATAACGGGATTTAAGTGATGACTGCCACCAGGGCTGCAGCCAGGATGAAGGGCTGGTTAGTCTCACTGCCAGGACCTCGCAGGCACTGGAAAGACCACAGCAGCACATGGAAGGCAGACCCCACTGAGGGACAGTCACGGACAGTGGTCTGGGTGAGCGGTCACTTCAGACAGGAGTTCAGACCCCAAACCTTTACCTTTAGGAAGAGATCTGTCTCCAGACTCCCTCATGTGTTCAGTAAATATTTACTGACCACCTACCGTGTGCTAGGGCAATGATGATGAGCAAGGTGACTTCAGAGGGTGTCACTACTGAGAGGAGAAGACGGGGGATGTGACAGGGGCAGGCTGAGCGCTGCTGGAGTGCCTGGTGGGGAAGGCCTTTGGGAGGAGGTGCATAAGAGAGGCCTGAATGACCGTGACCAAGAGGCAGAGCGTTCTAGGCTGAGTGACGTCAGGAGACTAAGATCTCCACTCGTGCCCGGGTGGTCCGGGTGGGATGAACCCAGGGAGGATGCAGGTGCCTGTGATACCCGTATATGTTAAAAATCAGGAAGAATAAACATGCACACCAAAGGGGAAAGGGGCGGGGGTGGGTTGGATGGGTTGGGATTGACGTTTATATTGTAATGTGTATAAAATAGGTAATTAATGAGAACCTACTGTATAGCACAGGGAACTCTACACAGTGCTCTGCGGTGACCTATATGGGAAGGAAGTTTTAAAAAGATGGGATATACATAGATGTACACACACAGGTAATTCACCTTGCTGCACGGCAGAAACTAACACGACATTGTAAAGCAACTATAAAACACCAATAAAATATTTAAAAACAAAAATACCAAAAATAATAATCGGACTCTGGTTCTGTATGATCTCAATTTTTCTCAACCCCAATCTCATTGACAAAATCACAGTTGTCTTAAGGTTTGAAGGTAAGAAGAAAGCTCAGTTATTTCAAGTTTCTGAGTGATCAGGGGCCATATTTATGTGATTTCTTCTGGTCTTTTTATCAAAGTACTCAAACAGCTTTCATAAATGATTATGATAATTCTTAAAGGATTCTGACCAAGCGCAGGCCTTAGCACCTTCTACTGTGAACCTGAAATCGTCAAATCTGTGTACTTCTAGGTGCACCAAGCAAATAGAAACCACCCCCTGAAAAGATGTTACATGTCCACAATTACTTTGGAAGCCACTCGTTGAAAGTTTTGCGAATTTAAGTACGACCAGAAGTTATCTTTGTTTAGCAATCCCACACTCTTCAAAGCAGTGAAAATTAGTCACATCAGTTAGACTACTACTAGGGAGAGAGATGCTTAAAAGTTATCACAGCAGTTTACACGTCTTAGAATTTGTTACCAGTCTGTTAAATATATTTTCATAATTAAATAATCAGTGTTGTGCACCCTAACATTCTAAAATGGGCTTGCCTACATATACCTAAAATAGGACTATATTCCCTTAAAAATATTCCATAAAAGTTTTCACAAATTTTCCTTGCGATTTTCTTCAGCATACCCCGAATTTAATCCTGTGTACAACTTACTTTTTGATGCATGTATTGATTTTTAGTTTTAGCAAAGGTTAAGCTGTATTAGTTAAGCTCTATATTAAGAACTTCTGGACTGTCATCTTTGCAGCCCTGACCGAGGCTGAATGTAACATGTCGCTGCATGCTGCCATCCACCTACTTCAGAGAGGAAGGTCATTATCAGGAGTTGCGTTTAGAAGTAACAAAAAACAGGTGGTGGCTGTTCAGCCACGTGAACTGCTCAGCACGTGGTCTTGCAGCCAGCCTCCTACAATAGGAACTTGACTCCTGCATGGGGCCCCAGTGGGGCCTGACCCAGCATCACTGGGTACCCCAAGCTGCCTGTTCCCTGACCCTGTGGGGACTTGAGCCACATCCTGCAGCACCTGAGGTGGCATCTGGGGCAGGACACTGACCACTGGGGCCTCTGGTCTCCCTGGTCACAGTTCACGTCCCAAGGAGCAGACGTCCCAGAGTCAGCCAAGAGGGCGACAGTGCTGTGTCACCAGGAGCTGCTTTCTGCTTGGCCTGCCCAGAAGGGCACCTTGAATTCAGTCCCCTTTGCAGGGGCAGCCCCTGTGGGTCTGAGTGATATGGGGACTGGACCAGCTGTCACAAGGGGCCAGGGCTTCTGTGATGACCACAGAGCAGCTGCAAATGCTGTTAGGCTGTGCTTTTCTGCTCCCAGAGGGATGGCCTGGAATCTGAACGCTACCTGGCCTCCCTTAATCCTCCGCAGCTGGGCTTCATCAAAGCTGTCACTTTGTCCATAAAGGTGCCTGCCGCAGGGTCTGGCTGTGACATGTACCTTGTGTTCACTGGGGAGAAACACAAAGTATTTGCCCAGGTCACATCAGCATTTCTTAGGGGCCTCTCAGAAATCTGAGATCTGTTTTTTAAATTCATTTTCATATAGTCTTAGTCATCCATTCACTGACCATTATTTTTTTAAGAAAAGGAGACAAGTAAATTTCAGACAGTAGCTCCCCCGTCTGGTTTTGTAAAACAGCAAGCCCCTTCCCTTCCTCTACTTTTAAGGCTGAGGACAGCGGGTGCTCTTGAAAGTTGCTCCTTATTGGTCCCACGTCCACAACATCAAAGGTTAGTAGGTCTTATCCCACTAAACTCCTGCTGATTGTCTCAACTGCCAGGCAGCACAGATGAGTACTCAGTGTCCAACTTGGCAATTCACCCCAGAGTTTAAACCCACAACAGAGACCCTCTGGGAACTGCTGTCATTGGGGTGGACCCATGGTATCTCATCTTCCAGTTCAATGCAGGAGCTATGCTGAAAAGGTCAGCAGTGATGATATCTGCACCTCTACATGCTAAACATCCCACATACCCGATCCTAGGACCCTGGCAAGCAGGGTATTATAATCTCCATGTGCCAGGCGAGTAAACCGAGGCTCAGACAGGTTATGTAAATTTCCCCAACTTGCACAGCTAGTGGCTCCTGAGAGGATTCAGACCCAGGCTGTAGGGTCCCTGGGTCTAGGGCCTTTCCTCCAAGCTGGGAGGCCTTCTTGGGGAGAAAAGGGGTCTTGAGTGTCCAGTCCTATGTCCTGTGACTGTCCAGTCACGCAGTCCCTAAAAAAGTCTCTTATTCCTTAAATATAAGACCTGATACCATAAAACTCCTAGGAGAGAACATGGGCAAAACATCCTATGACAGAAATTACACCAGTGTTTTCTTATGTCAGTCTCCCGAGGCAACAGAAATCAAAGCAAAAACAAATGGGACCTAATCAGACTTACAGCCAAGGAAACAAGGAACCAAAGGAAAAGACAGCCTATGGGATGGGAGAAAATACTGACAAATGATGTAACTGACAAGGGCTTAATCTCTCAACTATACAATAGCTCATACAACTCAACAACAGAAAACAGCCCAATTGAAAAATGGGCAGAAGATCTAAATAGACGTTTTTCCAAAGAAGACATAAAGATGGCTAGTAGGCAGTTGAAAAGATGCTCAACATCATTAATTATTAGAGAAATGCAAATCAAAACCACAGTGAAGTATCACCTCTTACCATTCAGAATGACCATCATTTTAAAATCTACAAATAAATGCTGGAGAGGGTATGGAGAAAAGGGAACCCCCTCCTATACTGTTGGTGAGAATGTAAGTTGGTGCAACCACTGTGGATAACAGGATGGAGGTTCCTCAGAAAACTAAAACAAGAATTACCATGTGATCCAGCAGTTCCATTCCTGGGCATATATCCAGGAAAAAACTGTTAATATAATTGAAAAAGATATATGCATCCATATGTTCATAGAAGCACAATTTACAATAGCCAAGACACGAAAGCTACCTAAATGTCCGTGGACAAATGGATAGGTAAAGAAGATGTGGTGTAAACACACACACACAATGAAATATTTCTCAGCCAGAAAAAAGAATGAGATAATGCCATTTGAGCAACACAGATGGAGAGATTATCATACTAAGTAAGAAAAACACAAATGCTGTAGGATATCACTTGTATCTGGAATCTAAAATACAACACACACAACCTTGTCTACAAAACAGAAACAAGACTCATAAAGAACAGACTGGCGGTTGCCAAAGCGGGAGGGGACGTCGGGGAGGGGTAGACTGGGAGTTTGAGATTAACAAAGACAAACTAGTAATCCAGGAAGGATACACAAGGTCCTACTGTACAGCACAGGACTGTATTTAATATCCTGGGATGAACCATAATGGAAAATCATGAAAAAGGATATATGTGTATGTATATATATTTGAATCATTCTGCTGTACAGCAGAAATTAATGCAGCACTGTTGATCAACTATACTTCAATAATAAATTTTAAAAGTGTCCTCTTTATAGAGCAGGTGCTCAGTAAATGCCACCTGTTGATTAATGGATGTATAGTGGATAAATTAGGTAAAACCAAATGGTTCTAAGTCAGTGTTTGAAAGCCACCAGTGGCCTCCACCCTGTGCCCCGTGGGGCAGCCACACCCAGACGGCAAGGGGGCCAGGAGGAGGTGACTAAACTCCCTTGGCAAGTGAAACTTGGAATCACCAAGTTGTGACATAAACTGTCTCTAAACGCGTAGGAATGAGGGACACTGGATCACTTGACTTGTGGCGGCTTCTTGGCAAGAAAAAGGGATGACTTCTCCCCAGTCCACTGCTCTCCGCCCTCACTGCCCCTAGTGCAAATCACACCATGCAGAGTTTTGCTCTTTTGCCATGTGAAGAGCACAGCACTGTGGGGTCCATGGGAGGTGGGACCATGTATTTACCCTGCCAGGTACATAGAGCTCTGTTACAACTCTCAGCCTTAGAGGAAATACTTCTTTCAGTCTGAATAAATCTTTCTGTGCACGGATTGACTGTGACGACACCATTTGGTTTCAGTGCTGTACCATCGGCCGTGTGTTCCTTCCATTTAAAGCATCCAATCACGGGGTAAATACTAAGGTCATGCAGAGGCAAATCATTGCTTTTCTAGAAGACCTTCGGGGATGGGGCAGGGGAGGGCGGCCGGGAAACCTTACCATGCCAGGAGACTAGAGGGAAGCACCAGGGATGCTAGCCAAGCTGGGGTATTAGGAATCTATTCCCAAGGTTCTCATGAGGAATGACTAGACTGGCCCCTGCACTGGCGGCTGGGGGCAGACATGCACTCAGTCTGGATCCGGCGGCCACGATGGCCACGGTGGGGCTAGGAGGATACAGAAGTGCTCACTGACCTGCAGTGCTCACGATGAACTTCCACTTGACCACGTAGGCATCGCCTTCGTGGAACTGCCCGATGCTCTGCTTGGGGAGCCTGCTGTAGTCGAACTCCAGGATGTGCCAGACGTCCACTGAGATGCTGGCGATCTCGAACTGCCTCCGGTCGTCCCCTTCCACCAGCCCGTAGCCTCGGCCCACGTTGACTCCATCCAGCACGGTGCCGGCTGTTGTCTGGGGCACCGGCACCATCCGCGTCACGTCGTAAGGCTTGACCTCTGCCCGGGCATCGTCCTAGGAGGGAACGCAGACATGCTGGCTCAGCTGCCTCTGGTGATGGGACAGCCTCAGAGGATGGCGTTCAGGCTGTCCAGTTCATTTCAGGAAAGGGTGCATTTAGAGGACACACACCATGACTGTGAATGCGACACCTATAAACCTGGAGGTGGAAACACAGCTATTTTCACCTCCTGGAGTCAGAATGTAGCTGGAAACCGGTTTGCTGTTCTACTAGCAAACCCCAGGAGGGCTTTTAGCATCCAAGCCCCTTTGGCATGGACTCAAACCGAGCTCTGAGGTTTGGGGCTTAATCATCCTGCATACCTTGTGCTGCGCGAGTTCGCTGGCGTTCTTCTCGTTAGGTCTCTTCAGTTCCGTCCAATCAAGGAATTTCTCTTTGAACAAGATCGTCTCGTTGTGTTCTGTAAGTCTCCCAAATATTGCCCAGTCGGGCCGCCCCTGTCCTTTCCTGCAGGGTGGGGGTGGGGTGGGAGGAGTGGATGGGAAAAGAACCAAGATTAAATAAGTCACGTTGAAATTAAGAAGTCCAAACCCAGCACACGTGGCTAGTGAGAAAACCAAATACGCAAACAGTATACAAAATGGATGGTTTGTTTTCACTGATGTGACCTGATCAATGACATTTTCTTATTTTAGCCTGAAGCCTTGCATGGTTTTGTTTCCCTGGAGTTGATGTGCCTGAATGTGACGTGATCCACCTCAGGACTGGACTTGCATTCTAGCAAATCCTCACGTCGGGGTCCCGGAGGGCAATGGGCTAGACTGGGAGTTCAGCAAAGGCCGGAGTCGCAGGCGTGTCACTCTCGCCTGCTTTATTCTGCCCACGGCCATCCAGAGGGCCTCAGCATGTTTCCTTCAAGTCCGTGAATAGAGGGAGGGATCTGCATTCACCCTGAGCTCTCTTAAGTCACGTCACAATGGAGACTGCCAGTCTCCAGGAAAAATTCTCCTCTGTTCCCTAAATGAACATACCCTCATAGATCATAGAGTGAATTTGTGCACATTTATGTCTAGGTCACTGGATGGGAAGCAGCTGAGCAGAACACAATGAAAAGAGAAAGGAAGCTGCCCAGCCCGGTCAGGAGGTCTGTACTGTCTCGGGATCTCAGAATCTGGCACTGAGCTTGGAACACAGCTAACTTAGAAATAGGGAGAGCTGAGAAAAGACGTGCAGAAGAGGGTGAGCCGTAAGGATAAGGTGAAGGTGTTTCTCATCCTTCCTAATCAGCCTTGGCTTGTGAACTGGGTCCCTCAGATGGACGGGCAGTGCTTCCTGGGCCCTGGGGTGGCCCATGCTTCATCATGTCCTATTTGGTCCAGACCACAGTTTCTGGCATCACAGCTAAGGCGCAGCAAGGGGCTGCCTGTTTTCAAAGGGACCCGAAAGGATGAGGCACTTCATACAAACACTTCCATTGCAGACTCTGGTGGGACTTCAGGAACCAAGTATCAGCAACTGTGGAAAATTCAGGACTACCTTGAAGACTATGGTCCTTAGCAGAAAATAGCTGAGTGACTGTCTTTTATATAAATTCCACTCTGCAGGCTTGCTGAGGTGCTTACAGAACGAGCACTTTGGTCTCAGCTTAGACATTCATCTTGGATACTGTGAAGCCAGGGAGCACGGCCAGACGCATCTGCAGTGTGAGGGCATGAAGCTGGTGACCCTCCTCTCTGTCCTGACTCGTGGGTCTGAGCTGGGTGAAGCCATGACTCCTCAGTGGTTTTGGTCTCCTGTCTGTTAAGAAGGGCTGAGTGCTCTACTTTGGCTGCACCTTAAAATCCCTGGGGAGCTTTTAAGACATGCCGACACACGAGCCCCACCCACCTGAATCAAAAGCACATCTCCTGGGCTGGGCCCACCAAATGCATTTTTTCCAGAGCTCCCCCAGAGCTTCTGGTCTCAGAGGTGCTGAGAGCCAGCAGGCGGGATGCCTACTCCTCTGTATTTTCAGATCTCAGATGACGTCATGACCAAATTGTCTATCAGACAGATTTTATGCTTTGGTATTTTTTTCTTTTACTATAGCAAGTAAAATATTCCTTTTAGTCTTAGCTTTAGTTCTTAAAAAAACTAGTTGTTTCAGTACTAATTTTGTTAAATGTGCTTAAAAAGGATTTGAAAACTTTTCACCTACACTGACATCATTTTGGATTTTTTCTATAATGACAATAATAAAATCAAGATTTGGATTTTAAAACAGGAAACTAGGTAGGTTAGTTGAAATCTGTATATAAATTCAATGGAAGACATTAAAAAGCAGTTTCAATGTGCCATTTGCATCAATTTCTAATGTATTATGTGGGATGCATAATTTAAAGGCACTTCTTTTTCCTGGTAGTTATGAAATAAAAAACACTGATCCTTTGGATCTAAGAATTTTTTCCTCAAGATCATCTTTCTGAGAGTTTTGTGCATCTTTGGCCGCTTCTCCAAGATGACTTTGAAAAGTCCAGTAGACTGTAGGAAATAACTACAATCATTACTTCAATACCACATCCTCCCTCCCGCTAAAAGGGCAAAAACCTCATCTAAACAAATGGTGGATCCTGGAATTCAAGGGCTATGCTGGGGAGGTATGAAACCAGACAGAGGCATGGTTTCCACAGATCCATGGCTGGATTCCAGGACTTGGCAAGCTTTTCCGATGAGCCAGGCATTTGTTTAAACAACTGCTATTCATCTGGCACAGCAGCACCTGAACGCTGCAGGTGGCACCGATTTACCTTAAGAAATGAAATACAACAGGAACACCATCCAGACGACCTCTCCATCCGTACTTCTGTATTTGTTAGGGAAAAGCTAAAGCGCTGTTCCTTTTGTGAATAATCAAGGTACTGCATTGTGATCATTTATGGAAAGAAAAACCCAAGAAAGGTGATGGTTAATCACTGCGGTGGGGGGAGGTGGCCAAGGGCCCGGCAGTACCTGGGAATGAGGGGATTGCATTCCCCAGGATCCAGCGGGTTAATGTCACAATTCTCGTAGTCAAAGGTTCCATTCCACAAGTGCTTTGCCAGCTGAAAGGCGATTTTCCGTTGTGCTAATGTGACTTCTTTTCCATGCCACACGTAAACTTCACTCCCAAAATCAAACACCAGTACCTGGGGAAATGGCACAGAAAAATCTGTTAACTCCAAGGACAAGTTCTAGTTGAACCAGAGTCTCTAGTGACAGTGAGCCAGACAGGCGATGATTTAAATCCTAATGGAGCATTCAGTACAGACACAAAGAGACCTGGCAGCTAGTGCCATCCTGCCAAGCCAGCCTTCATTCCGTGGGTGTGATTTCTGTCTCGTTGACCTAAGTGCCCAAGTTAACCCCTCCTCTGAAGGCTCAGGCCATGTAGCACTTCTGAGGCATAAGAGCTATTTAAGCACGTCTTCCTCCGTCCCCCTTACTCTCTCCCTTCCCTTGCCATTCACTCATTTAACTTATACAGGCAGCCTCACGTGGCACTGAGGACCCAGTGATTGTACAGGACTCCGCCCTGTACAATTCCGAGACCCTCAAGGGCAGAGACAAACCTGTACTTATATTTGCAGTTGGGCTCACTAGGGTTTGTTGAATGAATACAAGAACACAATGCTATTTCTTATTTCCATGCCTGTTGCTTGTTCTTCCTAGAATAATTCCTGTCTTCATTTCCAACCTTCCCTGAAAACTCAGTTGGTAAAGAATCTGCCTGCAATGCAGGAGACCCCGATTCAATTCTTAGATCAGGAAGATCCCCCGGAGAAGGGATAGGCTACCCACTCTAGTATTCTTGGGCTTCCCTGGTGGCTCAGCTGGTAAAGAATCCACCTGCAATGCGGGAGACCTGGGTTCGATCCCTGTGTTGGGAATTCTACTTAAGAATAGAATTATTACTACTAAGCAAACTAAGTTACTAAGCAAACTAGACTCAATTTCACCTTATCATTAAAATTATTCCTGATTACTTCTTTTTCTGTGACTGTTTCTCCCTTTAAATGCCCATTCACATCAGATAATCAATTTAGCTTTGGATGACATTCTAATACTTTTCTACCCAATGAAATTTAAAGTCCCATTGTGTCTTCCACTTTCTTCTCAACATTCAGAATACTTACTGGTTCTGCATATATATACTCTCTCTCACACACACACAAACATTTGTACACATACACACAAACACACGTATGCACGTGTACTCATTTGCTTCAGTCACGCTTGATTCTCTGTGACTTAGACTGCAGCCGCCAGGCTCCTAGGTCCATGGGATTCTCCAGCAAGAATACTGGCGTGGGTTGCCATGCCCCCTTCTAGGGGATCTTTCTGACCCAGGGAGTGAACCCACGTCTCCTGTGGCTCCTGCATGGCAGGTGGATTCTTTTACTGCTGAGCCACTGGGGAAGCCCACAAACATATATAAAATATTAAATATAAAATTAAATTAAATATTTAATATATTTAATAAATACTTGTCAGAAAAAACAATATTTATTATTTATATTTAATAAATCTTTACTTATGTGAGATAAAAATTCATGGATTTACTTGGCAAACCTAAAAATTATATATACACCTATGATTCCTGAAACTCAAGGACTGAAAGATGTTTAATGTTTATACAAAAATCAAAAGACAGGCCTGAGTCATATTTATGTTTGGCCCCAAACAGAAAAGCCTTCACTGTCCCATGCCTCCTGGGAACAACATTGTAACTCTGTATTAGCACCAGGAGGCGCACTGGTAAAGAATCCGCCTGCCAGTGCAGGACACTTAAGAGACATGGGTTCAATCCCTGGGTTGGGAAGATCCTCCAGAGGAGGAAACGGCAACCCGATCCAGTATTCTTGCCTGGGAAATCCCATGGACAGAGAAGCCTGGTGGGCTACAGTCCATGGGGTCGCAAAGAGTCAGACACAGCTTAGTGAATAAACAATTAGCATCTAAGACGGCAGCAATGATTTGAAGTCACAAATTGGGAGCCTTTAAAAAGATGTTTCTGGGGACTTCCCTGGTAGTCCAGTGGTTAAGAACGCTATTCTTCTACTGCAGGGGCTGTGGGTTCGTTTCCCGGTTGGGGAACTTAAGATCTCACATGCTTCAAGGTGCAGCCAAAAAACCCCAAACAAGGTATCTCTAGTCTGTGATGTGCACTAACCCTGGCTAGTGTCTGTTGGGCACTTTTGTCTGTTTTCCTGGGCAGCCCAGGGCCAAGGCGGAGCCCTCGCCATACCTCTTTTGATTGCAGGAGGGAGCACTTTGGGATCTTCCCCCAGTAGTCATCATCAGGAACGAGTTTGTCATCCATCAGACGGTAAATGCAGTTGGTCTCTATTATGGCCGTTTCATAGAGCTCATCCTCCTTTGGGTCTCCGGCGGCTTTGGGATAAGAACAGTAAGGGGATGTTATGTTTTCCACTGGAGAGCAGCTGGTTTGGAAGAAGGAAGGAGGAGAGGAGAAGTAGCCAGTCTTCTTCTCTGAGATACAGTAAACTCTTACATTGGTAACTGGCTTGGCCACCCAGAAGCTTCCAGAAGTCTTTGGCTGCATGTGTGTGTGTATTAATTCCTTCTTCAACAGTCTGGATGTAAGTTGCTCTACAACCAAGTTCCCTCTTGGTCTGAATTAAACTCGCGAGTTCTGAGGCCTAAACAGAGAGAGGAGCACAGTTATCTGGGCAGACAAGTCCAAGGCCAGGTGGTGGATGGGCTAAGGCTGAAATCAGAGAAGAGAAATGGTGCATGTCTGAAAGGAAAACCTCGTGACCACAGGGGCCAGGGGCACCACTGGTTGGGGGTTGTCTACAAAGTCAAGGAAATGTAACTAAAGGACTAGACGGAATGCATTCTTTAGAGCAACAGGTCTTAAATTCAACAGATCATCCATGATGCTTTTAAAAACACCCATTCTACTAATCAGCCATAAAAAAAAGCAAAGTTTGCAGCAACATGGATGATCATACTAAGTGAAGTCAGAGAAGGACAAATACCATATGATGTCATATGTGGAGTCTAAAATATGACACAAATGAAGCTATCGATGAAACAGAAAGACTCACAGACATAGAGAGCAGCCTTGTGGTTGCCAAGGGGGAGGAGAGGTGGGAGAGGGATGGAGTAGGAGTTTAGGATTAGAGACGCCACTAGCATATACAGGGTGGATAAACACTGAGGTTCTATTGTAGAGCACAGGGACTGTACTCAACCTCCTGGGAAGAAAAACAATATGAAAAAGAATGTATGTATAACAGAACCACTTTGCTCTACAGCAGAAATTAACCCTGTAAATCAGAAATTAACATTGTAAATCAACTATAAGTCAATTAAAAATCAGTAAGTCAATAAGAAAAAAATTCCCATTTCCTGGTCTTTTCCCATTAAAATCTCACTCAGTATATCAGAGAAGGAACTTCATTAGCACCCGGGATAAACAACTTAGAAGTGATGTAGAGAAAGTTTCTTCCTCTACAAACGATGAACCAGGACTTAAAACCTGGGGGCATAGGTCAGACTCCTTTGAAAACATCTTCCTGAAGCACTTAATGAGAGGCTTGTTGCAGAGACATTCCAGAAAAGAAAGAAGACTATCCCCTCTCACTTGAATGAGACACTGAGGCTTTGAGAAGCTTTCTAGGGGTCTGGCCACTGGAAGAATGTCCTGTCTGTGTCTAAAGGAGACGCAGAACCAAGCTACTGTCATTGCTTACACACTGACCTTCGCCTTCTCGATCACGTTGGCGAATTCTCCGACCCACAGGAAGCAGTGATGGGGCGAGAGCAGGAGGAAGCAGTCCCCGCTGTTGAGGGAGGGGGCGCGAGGCTCCACGAGGC
>NW_011495023.1:17054970-17069896 GCF_000754665.1 Bison bison bison
CCCCCAGCCGCGTCTGCACGTGTCTTCTTCCTGAACACAGGGCAGAGGTCACGGTCTCCCCGAGAGGAGCCCTGGCCCCAGTCCCAGCAGGACCCGCCGGGATGCACCTCACATCCAGAGCAACCCTGCTCCTGACTCTGCCTCCTGACCAGTCTCTGCTCAGCTGAGCTCCCGTGACCCGGGGGGCGTAGGTCACAGCCTCGTGGATGACTTTCCCTGGTGGCATGTCCCAGGAGTCACCGCCAGGACCACTAGCGGTGTCCTCTTACAGCACGTGGATCCCCTAAGGCTCCCTCCCCAGGGATGCTGGCAAACTCCCTGTTCCCTCTCCCGCTCCTCTCCTGGTCTCTCTCCACTCAGCCCACCTCCTACACTTCACAGCCGCTGTGGGCCGGGCGATCAGAACGCCCTTCAGAGAACCTCTTGGTTCTCGGAAACGCTGAGTCTATAGAGGAACCAGCTTAGAGGGAAGCCTTGCCTTGTGCGGCTTCCAACACCTTCTCCTAAATGGTTTCCATCTTCCCATAGTCACACCAGTAGTGCCGCCCTGACCCTACAACGTGGGAACGGAGGCGGGGGTCTGCACTTGCCACTGGTCTTTTAAATGTGCTACAAAGGACAGTGGCCGTGCAGACACAAACTGGAAACCACCAGCGAAGCAGAGGATACGCCCTCCTTGTCTTGAGCCTGAATCTACAGCAGTGCTGCTGGGGGGCAGCTAATCACTGCAGGGCAGCCCAGAGCCCTCTGGCTGCAGGGGAAGGCTCCTTGTTAAAGAGAAGGGGAGGGACGGTGTTGGCCACCTCTCTGCACTCCCTCGCTCCCTTCTCCAAGAGCCCATCTCTCCCTCTGGCTCCCTGACTCCTGCTGACCTCAGTGAGGACGACAGAGTGGGGCGAACACTCTGATGGCCGCGGGGGCATCTGGTGACCACAGGCAGTGTGTGGCCAGGGTCACGGGAAGGGGCGCAGCAGCAAGAGCTAGGATTCTGGGATCAGATGGAGCAGGGTCACAGTCAGCTCTGCTGCTCAGCAGCTGTGGGGACCTGGGGCCCGTCACCAAGCTCAGGAGCCAAATGCTTCCTACCTCGTGGGATTTTGCAAAGCTGGGGTTAGATGTGGTAGTGCCCGGTGGGCTCTCCAGAGCATGTGTTCCCTCCCCGTCAGGCAAGTGGGGGGAACTCAGGCCTCCAGACAAAACCCGGGGTCACGTGTCATCTTCTCGGCTCTCAATACCTTTAACCTGCAGCAGCATCAGCTTCTTGTAGGGCACTGCGCTGTTGTTGGAATTCTGTTCCGTCAGGTTGACGCTCCGCAGGCTGACGTTGCTAAAGTTTTCTTTGCTGGCTAACCCCGCCAGGGTGACTTCTGAGAAGCTGGAGTTGGCGGACACTGGGAGGATTGAAGGATGAAAGAGAGCACAGGGCAGTAAGACATTCGGGAGAAAAGACAAGGTTCATACTCTGTGATCATGCATAACAATCACTGCTTTTTTCTTTTCAAGCTAGTCCTGATGGGGAAAACATACTCTCGTCTGATGAGCTCTGTGAAGCTCTGTGTTAGGAATTAAACACAGGATTGAAAATATAAATGCTTGTTGACAGGTGTCAACCCATCCATGCAGAGATAAGAAATGAGTGTGGACCAACCACCTCAGTATAAGATTAGGAGCTGAACTCATTTGCTGCAATTCCACTAAAGCCGTTATAATTCCTAACAGGGTTCAGATGTTGAAATGCTTTCCTGAGGGGGACTGTTAGATATCTTCCATCCAAAGTCTTTATATGCAGAAAAGCAGGCACTCTGTAAGGCTTGGTTTAGTTCTCATCTGTTCCTGGAGGCAGAGTGAACAACTAGATGATCTCTTGGGATCCTTTCCTCTCAGATTTAAGATTGTAATAAGACGCTAGGTTCTCTGTGTGAACCAACAAATGTACATATGCCTCTGAAAAGTGGAGGCAGAATTAAAGTACACAGAATCTTTGCCAATAAATCTTTATTTCTCCAGTTCTTTGTTTTAAAAAATATGTGCATGCTGCTGCTGCTGCTAAGTCGCTTCAGTCATGTCCGACTCTGTGCGACCCCATAGACGGCAGCCCACCAGGCTCCCCCGTCCCTGGGATTCTCCAGGCAAGAACACTGGAGTGGGTTGCCATTTCCTTCTCCAGTGCATGAAAGTGAAAAGTGAAAATGAAATCGCTCAGTCATGTCCGACTCTTAGCGACCTCATGGACTGCAGCCTACCAGGCTCCTCTGTCGATGGGATTTTCCAGGCAAGAGTGCTGGAGTGGGGTGCCATTGCCTTCTCCCATGCGTGCTAGAGAGAAACTTGGAAAATTACTTCGCTGGGATGAAGTTCTAACACTGAAGACATATAACACCACTTCACAATTCATATGGCTCAGAATTTGAAATATACTTATTCAGTAAAACAATTATAATGAAAAGACTCAACCACCTCATCTAAATATTCTATTTCTAAAAACAAAAAACAACTTTGGTAAGTAGGTTTATGAGTGCTATAGGAAAATAAAAATGATAGCAAGAATATTCAGACTCGCAAGATTATGCATGCCACTAGCCCCACCAGGACAACCGCTGTTTCAGAGCTGGACCCCCATGTGGCTGGGCAAAGGAGAGCTGACGGCTGAGCCTGGAGTGGAAACAGAGCCTGGGGACCGCTCCTCACTTTCATCATTGCCTACCCCTTCTGCCCCCTCCCACCACTCCTCTCAGCCCACATCCCAACTTCAAGGAGCCCGAGGTCCTCTCCAAAGCAAAGTGAAAAGCACTGGCTTGTACTTTAATTAACAGCATAAAACCTAGGATTAGGCAAAGCAGGGATGTGGGACACTTGCCCATGAGAGATCAAATTTCCTCTAGAATCAAATGGGGTGGAGAACTGCCAAGTTTGGAAATGGACTAAATTACAAAGCCCAACCTCCCTTTCCTCCAGCCTCTGGAAAGAAAACTCAAAAAGACTTAAATGAATAGAGGGCTTCTCTGGTGGCTCAGACAGTAAAGAATCTGCCTGCAATGCAGGAGACCTGGGTTTGATCCCTGGGTCGAGAAGATCCCCTGGAGAAGGGAATGGCTCCCCACTCCAGTATTCTTGCCTGGAGAATCCCCATGGACAGAGGAGCCTTGTGGGCTCCAGCCGATGGGGTCACAAAGAGTCGTGACTGAGTGACTTAACACTTTCACTTTAAGTGAACAGATGGGCCACACTTAAGAGTTTCTGTGAGAAGCCTTCACCTTCTAAGCAGGCTTTCTGCAGGTGTGCATGCGTGTGTGCAAACGTGCTCATTTGTCTCTCGTGAGTGTCTCGGCACTGTGGCTGGCCTTTGCAGGGCAGGAAAATGAGAGATGGAGTCACCTGCTCCCCCAGTTCCCGAGCACACAGCTGGGGGTGGGCCCCACACTCACACTTTTCGACTTTCATCCGCTTTGACTCCACGAAGGCCACGTTCAGTCTCTGCTCAGTGTACTCCTGCAGGAGATCTTCCCTCGCAGCCAGCATCTTCAGGGGGTTTTTGGAAGCCTGGACCCGGCGCTTGGGCCGCACGGCACGCTTGTGCTCAGCCACCGAGGATGTCAACCTATGGGGCAGAGCAGAGCTGCTGTGGCCAGGGCTGCAGTCTCACCCACGCTCAGGGGCTTGCAGGTCTCTGGCCTGGAGCACCCAGCTCCACAGTTTTATTTCTCCATTGCATTATAAATCTTACAGCGCCTCCTCCTCCTCCCGCCACTCCACCGATGGAGTCAGAGGATCTTGGAAGGTTGAAGCCCATTTGGGTCAAGATCCCAGCCAATCCTAGGAGCCTTGCTCTCACCATGCCCCTGGGACTTCACCTGGAGGAACGGTTAGCGCCTCTGGTGCAGCCCGCCCCACTCCTGGTCAGTGCTGATGGGTGGAAGTCCTTCCCTGATATCATCACCGCCCCCGACCCTGCCCCCTACACAGCATCCTGATCACTTCCTGTTGGAAAAGAACCGCCTTTCCTTCTCTGGGCTCTCTAGCAAGCCCTCGGAGACTAGTCAGTCACTGCTTCTCGATTTAACCCTCCTTCCTGCAGACTCAGCTTCCTCCCCATGCCAGTTTTGCAGTTTCCTCCCCCAATTCTCCCATCACTATTCTCCTCCCAACCCACTGCCCCTCTTTGGAAAATAAGCACTATTTTGAAGAGTATATAGAAATAAAAAGAGGCCCCCAAACTATGACCCTGTCTCTCTCTCTCTCACACACACACACCTCTCTGGGGCCAAACACCAGACATGAAGATGGGGGTACACTCTGTCCCAGAGTTCCCAGCAGACTCTAGCTGCTTTTAACATCCAAGTGCATGATCTCTGTCCCCGGAGGTCCTCTTTCATACATAACATTATCATGTGTGTACGTGTTCAACACGACATATCAATGTTCAAATTGTATGTAACAATTTAAACAATGACATTTGGATGAGGAGGAGATTGAGAAATGGTCCGATAACCATGTATGAAAATAATACCCAGAATATTAAAGGTGGGGAGTGGCAAATTGTTCATTTTCTTAAGACAGCAAATTGAAAACAAAAAAACTGAACACATTGAAAAATGCAGAATGGGTATCAGGAACAGCTTAAGGAAACATTTATGATGACCTTGCAGACTTCTGGAAGAGACAGGCTCTCTCACAAATTGGTGGGAAGCAGATAAATGTGGTGGATGGCTGTGGGGTAAGCCCACCCAGCACGCTCTCCCTGCTTCTGGTAGGTGGTCCTGGATTTGCCTTTGTGGGGACTGCCTCCCTCCACGCCCCACCCTCTATCCCAGCTCCGGAGCTGGTGGAGGAGGGGGTATCCAGAGACCACCACTAGCCTATCAGCATCTTCCATCCCCTTGGCTGCAATGATGGCTGCAGGGCTGCGTGCAGATCCGGGAAAATCAAGCCAGAGCTCCTCCTAGGACTGCTGGGCAGGGTGGCTGCCTGAACGGGAGTGGCCACACAGCTGGGCTATAAATCTGGAGTAAGGGGTGACCATCTAATGTGGTGACAGCCTGAGAGAGAAGGACAGAGGGAAGCTGGCACGAGAGAGACCTTATTCTGAGCCCCCCGAATCTGAGGTCACACCTGCAACTTCTCAAGGAGTGAACCTGTAAATCCCTCCACATTTCTCTTCTGCTGAAGTTGGTTGGATTTGCCTTTCTTTGCAGCACTTGAGATCAAAGGAATTCTAACACCATGAACACTTTTCTTTAGTGGTGTAGCCAAATTTCTGTGTGAAGAGGGACCTGAGACAGCACTGATAAAACCCTCGGATCTATTGATCTTATCACTGGTGGCAAATTTCATTGATTTTCTAGTTAGCTGTATTCATCGGAGCCTGGGTGATCCAAATAGTTTTCAAAGTTGAGTAAGAATTCGACACATCAAATGAAAGAAGGCATAAAAATGTTGGTTAACCAGTGTTCATGAAGTCTGAAAGCAATAGTCGAGTGACGTGAAAAACCCATCACGAGGCCCAGGCACGTGGTGTGGATGCAAGGCTTTCTGGCAGAGAGGACGTCTGTCCTGGGCATGCAAGCTCCATCTACTCCAGTGTCTAGTTCTAGAGAATAGTGATTTTGAGACAAGCTGGGACCTGGGACTTGAGAACTTTTGCTGCAGTGATGACAGCTGGACAAGTATCTCCTCCAGCAACAAAATACGAAGACACTATAAGGGACTAAAAATAACTTCATGCATGTGCAACTGGGGCAAATTATGAACAAAAAGATACAAAAAGACCGAAAAAACCCAACTGCCACGTCTGAAGAGCTGGGAGCAAAACCTGGGCACTGCACATGCCTCCTGCACTCAACACCACCAAAGGGGTGGGTAAACCACCTAAGCCACCCACCCTCCTGGTTTGAACCCTGGACATACCCCTTCCCTTACCCCATACAAGGAACATGCTCACCCCACCTCGGGGAGCCAGCAAGGGCACCTGTCACTTGTTCTTCCTTCCTCCTGCTGCAGCAGGGGCCCCAATAAAGCCTTGCCTGCATTTTCTGTCTGGCCTCAGATTAATTTCTATTGATTGGGAAAGGCCAAGGACCCTGGTCAGTGTCAGTCTGGCTATTCTATTGCAGAAGGTGATAACGGTGAGAGAATAAAGTGCTATTCAGAGGCCCGTGAAGGGATCCATTCTCCAGGGGTGAATGATGGGAATTGAAATAACTTACTTGGGGGCATAAGGATCAAAAATGACATCGAAATCCTCGTCCAGCTCCACGGGGCTTCTTGGTAGAGAGGAGTCCACGCTGCGGTAAAACTTGGCAAAGGTTTCATCATCGTCCGGCTTCATCACCTCTTTCACCGATTTCCCAGTGACAGTGAGGACTGTTTCTTGCATCCCACCAACTATCAACAAACAAGCAAATCAATGACCCGAGATGTGTGTAAAAACATGACTTCAACTCTGCTTCACTTGGTTAAACATTATTTTCTTCCCACTAAGGCCAGGAGTGGAGCAAACGCGACAGCGCTCCCAGATTCCACAGACGCTTCTCGGGCATTGGCTGTCTTCTCAGGAAAGGACTGAACAAAACCTGCGCTGGGAGTGGTAGGAGATGGAGGCTGAAGCCACTGACAATTTCTGAACCTGTTCTTTATGCTCTTGGAGACAGAACTAGCCTCAGCTTTGTTCTAGATCAAGGTTTGGTAAAATCTTTTTCTGCAAAGGGCCATGTAGTAGATATTATAGGCTTTGCATGGGAGGCTATTTGACTTGCGTTGCAACTTGCATGAAGCTGTGGCTATAGCACAAAATTAACTATTACCAATAAGCTAACAGATGGGCATGACTATGTTCCAATAAAACTTTATTTACAAATACAGGTGGGGAGCTGGATTAGTCTGCTGGCCTCTGGGTTAGATACCCGTTACACACAGGTAATAAACTGAATTGTTTGTATTCCTTGCCTTGCCAGCTTGGTTATTATATGACACTTTTATATTTTTAGTTTAAAGTGGTTGTTTGTATTATTTTCAACCTATAGGGGTCATTGTCAATAGTAGGTGCTTAGTAACAGATAAGTTTTAAGTACTGGACATTTTTCTTAAGAGATGAGGCTACTTCTGCATGTTATTCTTTAATTTTATATACTTCATAGTCTTTTGTATTGAAATCTTTATTTATTCACTAGAATTTTCTTCTGGAAACTATTTGTGACAATCAGATATAATAGCAGCTGCTACCTTATTGGAAAATGACATATACAATCAGACCATGTTGATTTCATGTCATAATCTACTTTCACGGTTAAAAGCAAAAGTACTGAGTCTACAATCCTGACTGGATGACATCCTAAGAGTTTAGATCCAGGCACAAATGTGCTATTGGGAGCCACCTACTGAGTACATTATCTAGTGAATCAGAGCTTAGTAATCTAATCAGTGTTGACCAATAAATTAACTTTTAAATTATAACATGAGATAATGCTCAAAGTACGCAATGGTTGAGTCATAATAGAAGACAATTTAGCTGAGGAGAAAAAGCAAACCATGTTGGGATTCAGAGATTCTGCAAGTGGGGTAGGTATTTTTAGATTTTCTGAGCTACCCACTGAAACTTGAGCCACACCAGCCACACACACGTGAACCACAGCTTCTCTGTGGCTCCTGGCATGTACCTTTGTTGTTGAGCCTTCTTAGGAAGGTTTCCAGCCTGTCCAGCTTGAGGTCCGACTCTAACTGCATGTCTGGTCTGGCTTCGATATCTGGGCAAGGAGGAAACACAGTGAGAGAAGCACTGAGGGCTCTTCTGACCGCAGACCCCTTCCACGGCAGGGCCTCGAGACTCACCTTCCAGGGGTCTGGAAACTGGTGTAGTGCCCCTTGCTTTGCTGGAAACAGGGGATGCTACCGGGGTGATGGCAGTGGGGGACGCCAGACCTGCAGGAAAAACAAAGGAGCAACTGAGCATCTCAGGATCACTTCTGGAAATTCCCAGGACCCCAAGGGAGCACCAGGAGCCCCAACAGAGACCTAACAGTTTACAGAATTTACAGACAGACATGGGACACGCACACTTACAGGAAAACTGCCCACACAGACAAGGTTTTATTGTTTCTAAGGCCTGCAGTAGCTGCCAGTCTGCCATTCCACACTGAACAATGAAGACACATCCCTAACATGCAGATGGGATAAGAGAGTGCAGGTGGCGATCGGAATGTCCTTGAAGAAAGAGAATATTGACTTCTGAAGGCCTTTCAGGCACTGGAGGTAGCTGAAGAGAACGCATACAGTTGTTCCCTTGGTATCTACAAAGGACTGGTCCCAGGACCTTCTGTGGGTACCAACATCCACGTGGATGCTCAAGTCCTTTATATTAAATGGCATATTGGCATATAATCTACACACATCCTCCCATATCCTCTAAATCATCTCTACATGACTCCTAATACCGAAGAAGATGTAAATGCTTTGTAAAGAGTTGTTGTAGAAAATTCAAGTTTTGCTTTTCTGGAATTTTATAGAATTAAAAAAATTTTTTTTGGGATTGTGGTTGGTTGGATTTGTGGCTGCAGAACTCAAGAAGGTGGACGGCCGGTTGTTTCTGTAACATCTCTCCAGAGGAAACAGAGACCCGGTTTGTCACGCTGGCCAGCGAGTTCCCCAGCCCTGGAGTCATCTTCCTGGCTGAGGGGACGTGGGGACAGTCTGACCTTTGGGGGCATCATCAGAGTGTGATCTACTGGGCAATTACCCAGAGAGTGCTAGGCTTTGTAAGAAAGACACAAGAGTAACAGTTTACACAGGTATGGATGTTGGAAAGTCATACTGGTCTTGGGTGTGGCTGGGAGCTAGGGACATGCTTTCACCTGCATCTTTCGAGGAGCTGGATGGGGACTCTCTAAGCAGAGAAATGATAAGAGACACATAGAAAGGGAAGACAAACATTCCAGCATGAAGACGGCATCTTAGTAGACCAGAAAACTGAATAAAGACATAGATGAGTATTTTTTCCTAAACTTAGAAGGGATTTGCAAGGGGGGCAGGATGGGTAATTGGTACACATACAAAGAACAAAATGAGATGTTAACATTCTCTGTATCCATTGTATTAAAAGTGAAACCGTTAGGTGACATTGCTACGTTATTGCATCCGAGAGACCACATCTGAGAACCACATCCCGAGAATGTGTACAGGACAAAAAACCAAATGAATGGATCTGCTCCTCCCTTGTGTGAGTTGGAGAGGAAGATGTTTGTTACACCATAAAACTTGGAAGGAAAAATACTGAAATGCAGTTTACAACTGAAATTTTAGGTGACATTTCAGAAGCTTATCTGGTAGCTCAGACGGTTAAAGAGTCTGCCTGTAATGCAGGAGAACCACTGGGTTGGGAAGATCCCCTGGAGAAGGGAATGGCTACCCACTCCAATATTCTTGCCTGGGGAATCCCATGGACAGAGGAGCCTAGTGGGCTGCAGTTCATGGGGCTGCAAAGAGTTAGACACAACTGAGCGACTAACACTTTCCAGAAGTACTTCTCAACATGTACATATAGTTCCTTACTGATGTCAATAACGTTAAAAAAAAAAATCTTTAATTACAAGATCTGCAAAGAGTTTATATCTGAGTGAAAGTCAATTTTCTTGAAAGATATTAAAAATAAGTAAAATTTGGTATCAAAGGCTGAGACAGTAGCTCATTACCTGCTAAAATGATGTGTAAAAGACATGGGGACATAACATTAGCACAGAGGTTATTCACTGTGAAGCCAATAAACAGGCTTGACACCAGCCCTTTGTCCAGTTAGGGTGCCCCCTGCTGCCCATTCAGGCAGCTGTACCCATGAGCTCTTAAAGGTGCACCCGCTCTTTCCAGCTAGAGACAGGGCTTGTCTGTGATGGGGGCAGGCATATAGATTTAAGTTTCACACTGTTAAATCACTCCCCATAGCTCCTTTCAATGAATTCTATGGACAATAACTAGTCACCTGTTCTCTTCAAGAACATTTTACATCTTTTAAAAATAGTATTTATTTAATTTCTTGGCTGTACTGCACAGCATGTAGGATCTTAGTTCCCTGACCAGCAGTCAAGCCCGTGCCCCTCTCCTCCGCATTGGAAGCACAGAGTCCTAACCACTGAACTACCAGGGAAGTCCCTCAGCTCTCTCTTCTTCAAAGGCATACTCTGAATATCTTCCTTCCAGGAGAAATCTAGAATACCACAGAAATCTATGGAGTACTCACTGATCTGTGGACTCTACGAATACAAAACGGGGGACAGCCCTAATGAGGTGAGGGGAGAAAACAGCTCCTGGGGTGAGAGAATGAAAATCAGGCTACAGAGGCCTCTTGGCCACTCACTGCTACACTGTCATCTGATGAGACAGAAAGTCTTGGTGGCTGCAGTGTGGGGACAATTTCATTCTTTGGCAAGTGTAGTGAATTGGATGTTCCACCTCTGCAAATCCAAAAGAGCCAATGACTCAGTGAAACACACGGCTGTGCAGGTGATAACAAACACCAGAAAAGCAGGCCGCTGATTTTTCATTAGATTGAAAGTACAACAAAATTATTTCTCGAGCAGAGTCATAAAGCACCTGTTAAATAAAGGTCCCTGATTTATTCAAGAACATGTGAAAGGAAACTCATCCTCTAAGGGAGGAGGAATGTCCCTGATTCTGTTTTCCATAACTGCCTAGGATCAAGGCTACTTCCTCTGATGTCCCCATGGACAGGGACAGTGGTATCCGGGAGGAAGGACCAGGCTTCAAATACATTATGATTTTTAAGATGAAAGACAAAAAATGAAACCCAAATAAAAGGTCATCATGATAAAAGTCCAGGCTAGAAGCTGGAAGATCTGAGCTACAGCTCAAGTTCTCATTGTGGGCCTGAAGAATCTGCTTTTGTTAACATAGGGAAGGGGTCATGCAAAGGAGATAGTTCTGTGACTTGATGACAAAAATCCTCAAATGCCACCTCATTCTGAGAGTAAATTACCCTGTTATCCTTTGATAATTCCAAGACTGTTATTGTTTAATCGCTAAGTCATGTCCGACTCTTTTGTGACTCCATGGACTGTAGCCCCTCAGGCTCCTCTGTCCATGGGATTTCCCAGGCAAGAATACTGGAGTGGGTTGCCATTTCCTTCTCCAGGGGATCTTCCCAACCCAGGGACTGAACCTGTGTCTCCTGCATTGGCAAGCGGATTCTTTACCACTGAGCCATCAGGGCTTCCCTAAATTCCAATATTAGTTAAGAATAAATTTGTTAGAAAGGATTCTTCCACCAATATTTGGGTTAATCTCAGTTCAACAGTTTCCTCTCCCTCCCTTCCTTCCTTCTGCAAATACTTATGCTGAGCCTACAATGATGTAGGCTCCACCTATGACTGAGGATCCTGAAAGGTATTGAGAAAAGCGAACTGCAAACCTATGAAGCAGATGACAATATAAGTTAATTCTATTGATCGAGAAAACCTTCATTACTAAATTGAGAAATTTACTCAAACAATAGCTTAGAAAATGAAGGTATGTGCATGCACGTGACAAAGGGATCCCCGATTTTAACCATTTCCAACAGGCTGTGGAGCTGCAGAGCTTTCTGACTGGTTCGTCAGTTTTACAAATCTTTGGATTCCCACTGAAAATCAGTTTCAAGAGCTCAGCTGCAGAGAAGTGACCTGTCTTAAGGGAAACCTCACTTTCCTGGAAATGGATACATCTTTTAGACATCCGATAAAACATCTCTGGAAACAGGGCTTTGTAGCCAGGGAACTCTGGGTTGATGGAAAGAGACCTGGGAATTACCCTAAAAGGAAGACGACGAACTTCTGCACTGAGAAAGGCTTATTTGAGTGAACTGATTGCCAGATGGCAAGAAAATGGAAATAATTTCCAAGCAATTACAGGAAAGGGCTAAAAGTTTGATAGCAGATCTGCAAAACTGCTTTGATGCCTGGGCATTTCCAAATGACTGTTCTGAAATATGACTAACTGAATCATGCGTCACGTTGAAGACGATGCCGTCATAGGAAGATTTTCAGTTGGAGTGGCTCACAAAATGTGTACACAGCTTCAGTTAAGAGTGAAAACCAGAAAAGACCAAGGCTTGGTTTTTTAAAGTGAGCTATCTATGCCACCCTCCCCTCTGTGGGTGATGGAGCTCACACACAGGTCCACACTCACACTCACACTCACACTCACACACACACACACACACACACACTCTGACCTCGCTTCACCATCCTGCCGGCCACAGTAAACTGGGTAGAGTCGTTGGCTGCTCCTTTGCCCCTGGTCTTCCAGGCGTCCTCTCTCACGGTGATGAGATGCTTTCTCTCTTCAATAGTCATCTGGCTCTCTCGACTTTCTGTGACCCGCTGTTTGCAGCGTGTACCAGGGAGAAAACAGGAGAGGAAGTCACAGAGGCATGAACGTTAGCATGAGCATTTCATGAGCTGGAAAGCAAAGAGTCGTCCTGCACCGCCCCTAATGTCCACAGCTGTTCTACCTGAAATAGGTCTGGCTTCCTTATTCCAGCTTGGGTTACAGATCCACCACCAACCCTGGAACTTCAGGTTAGAACTTGGCTTTTCACTTGTTTGCTTGGAACACCAGAATATCAAAATGATGCTTTGTAAAAAGAAACAGGAAGAGAGAGACCGTCTTCCTGCCATGAATCTTACAGAGTTTTCAAGTTGCTCTGTTTCACTTATCTAAACTCAGTTGACTAGGAATCTTTGTTCATCATGCTCAAAGAACACAGTTTGTTGAGAAAATCTTACCTACCAAAGATTTTTATCTACATGCTGCTGCTGCTAAGTCACTTCAGTCGTGTCCGACTCTGTGCGACCCCATAGACGGCAGCCCACCAGGCTCCTCTGTCCCTGGGATTCTCCAAGCAAGAATACTGGAGTGGGTTGCCATTTCCTTCTCCAATGCATGAAAGTGAAAAGTGAAAATGAAGTCTCTCAGTTGTCCCCGACTCTTAGCGACACCAAGGACTGCAGCCTACCAGGCTCCTCCGTCCATGGGATTTTCCAGGCAAGTCAACCATAAAGTAGAGAAAGCTGATTAGGAGGAAGGTGAGTTATTAGGAGGTTTTCTGGAACTCACGTGCTTTTTCCTACAGCAACTATTTTATATGGGCAGTTAGGCAACCAAAGTAAGGCCACAAAGATGGCTTTTAAGTCACAGAATATCTGACATTGAGGCTGAGCTGTGCTATAGACATAACCTACATGTATAATAACATTTCTACATAGAAAAGGCTTACAAATGTTTCTCATTGGGGTTTTGGAGACAGTTGCTTCTTTAGTGTCTAAGCCCTTGGTGACATTATTTAGTCTTATTTGGTCTAAAAGGCAGAAGCTGGAGGATTCTCGAGGGAGACTGAGGAGGACGGGGATGGGCAGGAAGGAGGTGGAGGCGTGGCCTGAGGAGATGAGCGGCTGTTCGCAGGCTGACAACTGGGGAAGGTCCTCCAGTGTTGGCCCGAGAGTTTCTGTTCCCTCCTCCTTTGCCCATCCCTCCTTTCATGACAAAATCTCCTTGGGGTTGGGGGCAGGGCACCAGGCAGGGAGTGGGGGACAGTGGGTGGGAGGGGTCGGGGAGGTCAGGAGGGAAGCTGCCATGGGAGCCAATGTTAAGGAAAGAAAAGCATTGCCAAAGAGCAGAAAGCACTTCTGCCTCCAGGTCCTTCCTAGGAAAGGGGTCCTAAGGATGGTGATGACGCCGGTTTGTGCTTGCGCTTTAACCACAGTATCTTCTGAGGTCCGAGGAGGCCCTTTCTGGTGGAGCATCTGCTTTTAAACCACAGGTGAGCTCTCCTTACTACTATGTGGTCTCCCCAAGCTCCTCTTCCCGTGTACGGAGTTCTTTCTTAGATAAGAAGTCAACATAGATCATAATGATCCTCAGGTTTTCCACAGACACAGTGGGAGGATCAAGGAGCCCTGAGGGGGAAATTCATCCCTGGGGACTTGGTGATGCTTTTATTCTCCACTGCTGTCCATCCCACGATGGCAAATTAGCATCCCTTAACTGACCAATAGGAAACACCTCCAGATTCACTCAGGAAGATGACAGAGGTCAGCACCCTTACTCTCTTTAAGGCTCTGGGAGGACGGAGAGTTGCAGGGTAATGGGGCGGGGGTGGGGGTGCGGGGAGGCTCTCCTTCCTTTCCAGCCACATAAAAACCAAGTCTGCACTGGTGAGATTCAGCTTAAGCCATGGACATGGATTTTTCCATCACTGTACCTATACATCTTCCTTTCACAGAACTCTCCTACAGAGCAGTCACAGTCAGGACTGATTTTGAGATCACTGGCAATTAAACTAGGCTAAAAACCATCTCCTAAAGAGACATGGTGACTAAATGTAACATATGATCCTGGTTGGATCTTTGATGGGATGGAGTAGGGGCTAAAACGGGTATTATTTGGGAGAAAATGAACACAGTTGGGATATAGTCTATGGATTAGATAAACAATGTATCAATATAAAATTTCCTCCTCTTGAGGTTATGGGAGTGTGCTACAGTCTAAGGCGCTGTGTCCCCTACTCCCCACCAGTTCACATAGTGAAACCTAATCTGGAAAACTCAGCAGTGGCCACAGGACTGGAAAAGCTCAGTTTGCATTCCAATCCCAAAGAAAGGCAATGCCAAAGAATGCTCAAACTACCGCACAATTGCACTCATCTCACACGCTAGTAAAGTAATGCTCAAAATTTTCCAAGCCAGGCTTCAGCAATATGTGAACCGTGAACTTCCTAATGTTCAAGCTGGTTTTAGAAAAGGCAGAGGAACCAGAGATCAAATTGCCAACATCTGCTGGATCATGGAAAAAGCAAGAGAGTTCCAGAAAAACATCTATTTCTGCTTTATTGACTATGCCAAAGCCTTTGACTGTGTGGATCACAATAAACTGTGGAAAATTCTGAGAA
>NW_011495023.1:17070637-17070743 GCF_000754665.1 Bison bison bison
GTGTTCTTTGGAAGGAATGATGCTAAAGCTGAAACTCCAGTACTTTGGCCACCTCATGCGAAGAGTTGACTCATTGGAAAAGGCTCTGATGCTGGGAGGGATTGGG
>NW_011495023.1:17070843-17084879 GCF_000754665.1 Bison bison bison
GGGAGGGATTGGGGGCAGCAGGAGAAGGGGACGACAGAGGATGAGATGGCTGGATGGCATCACTGACTCGATGGACGTGAGTCTGAGTGAACTCCGGGAGTTGGTGATGGACAGGGAGGCCTGGCATGCTGCGATTCATGGGGTCGCAAAGAGTCGGACACGACTGAGCGACTGATCTGATCTGATCTGATCTGAATCCCTAATGTGATACTTTAGGAGGTGGGGTTTGGGAGGTGATTAGGCCATGAGGCTAGAGCCCTCAAGAATGCGATTAGTGCCCTGATAAAAGGGGCCCCAGAGAGCTCCCTCACCCCTTCAGCTGCACAAGGACACGGTGAGCAGACAGGGCTCTAAGAACTGGGAGGTGGACCCCACCAGACTCTGACTCTGCCAGCACCCTGATCTTGGAATTCTTACCCTCTAGAACTGAGAGGATTACATTTCTTTTGTTTATAAGTTACCTAGTTTATGGTGTTCTGTTACAACAGCCCAATCAATCAATCAATCAATCATTCAATCCAGGAGAAAAAAGTGAAGGTGAATGGCAGCGGGGATGGGGGATTAGGAGGGTGGGGGAGGGAACAAATGCCAGCAATCAGTGGGTCTGTTCAAGGGTATATGAGAGTATCCTGGCTATTATGACAACATTTCTATAAGTTAAATTTTTATCAAAATAAAAAATTATCAAACATATTAAAAACCCCTTTCCTTAACTTTCCTACTCATGATTGGTAAGATGACCCTGGTTCCAAGTAATTCTCTGAGTCGCATGCCCTCATAAACTAGATGGACTTACTAGGAAAACCTCATCAAATTTTGAAAAAGAAGACAAGTTTTCTTGAAAAATTAAGTTTCAGGAGTGAATTTTAATCAAAACTATGATACTTGCCTTAAAATAGTTTTAAAAATATATAAAATGCCAAGAAAGTTTTCTTTTCCAAACACCCAGACTTTACCATTTATATGGTGAACTCAGTAGAATCTCCCAAGTCCTGGGTGTGGTGGGAGGGGTGGTTAATGACTCAGAAAAACAGTGTCCCCAAATCAGCAATTCCGTTTTGGATTCTCCTGCAGCTCCTGGAAGAAGGTGATGGATGTGGGCCCTGGGATACACAGATATTCCAGGATTTAAAGTGTCCAGAAGTTTGCCAAATCTATGTTAGGGAGCACGCTTTTAATGTGCCTCTAGATGATGTTACTAAACATAAGTTTTTGCTTCTCTAGAAGTTTCACCTTAATTTTGCCACTTAGTTGGGTTACTCAAAAGCCCCCTAATTCCCCTTATCTGACCTTAAATGGCTCTATAATGTAACAATAAGTATACACACACACACACATATACGTATGTATATATGATATATATACCTTATATATAATATATATATCTTGTATATATATCATATATGTGTGTATGTATATCATATATATATAATGCTGCTGCTGCTGAGTCGCTTCAGTCATGTTCAACTCTGCACAACCCCATAGAAAGCAGCCCACCAGGCTCCCCCGTCCCTGGGATTCTCCAGGCAAGAACACTGGAGTGGGTTGCCATTTCCTTCTCCAATGCAGGAAAGTGAAGAGTGAAGTGAAGTCGCTCAGTCGTGTCCGACTCTTTGCGACCCCATGGACTGCAGCCTACCAGGCTCCTCCGCCCATGGAATTTGCCAGGCAAGAGTACTGGAGTGGGGATATATATAATAAGGTATACGCATATGGTTTATTTACTCACTGTAGAAATGAATAAAATGTATCACAGATCAGATCAGTCGCTCAGTCGTGTCCGACTCTTTGCGACCCCAATGTATCACAAGTTGCTATTAAATTTTAGAACTCAAAATGTGTAAACAGGTAACATGGACCTCTTTCCCAATGTACTTTTTTTTTTTTTAGCTTTTTACATCATGATTCTCTTATCTTGCTTTTCCCTTCAAAGTTTTTTCTTCCCTCATTTAGAGAAGGGCATAATTCATAGTTGAGTAAGCACTGTGTCGTTTTTCCGGTTTTTCTAGGTCTAACTGATGAGATTTAGGATTTGCTGGAAGAGTGAGGGAGTTGGGGCAGAACAGGAATAGAAGCCTTACCCCGTCTAGCCTTTACTCTTCTAAACATAGATCTCATGAACATGGTGCAGAAAGAGGAGGGGTAAGGGAAGAGAGAGGGAGGGAGGGAACGCAGTGAAACAGCTGGGAAGAAAGTTGGGTCTTAGGGACGAACAGAGACTTTAGGGAACTCTGCAAAGGGTCAATAGAGAAGAACGTTTTCAGGTCACCATGTTGTTACTTATGGGTTTGTCTCCGTACACCTCAGAAATCACATTTCATTAAGTGTTTCTGACACAGGAGGTGATACACCGAGAGAGAACTAATGTGTGACTAGGATTAGCGTAGCTCTAAGGGTAAGATTCTTCTACAAGCGGAGAGCTTTGTAGATAGAAAATATTGTGATCTGGCTTTTAAAATTTTATCTTACTCACCTTGAGTGAAACTACATCACAGGAAGAAACCATAAAAGCATGTGTTCAGTGAAAGAAAAAGTACAGCAACAAATCAGCATTCTCAGTTTTCAAAAATGCTGTCACCTTTCAAACCCTGTGCACTGTTAAGGAAATTTAGCTTTGCCACCTCCTTAAGTGATTTCTATCCGTCACCAGGGCCCAGAGCCTCAAGTGACCTGGACAAAACATGGAGAAAGATTTCAACTAGGTTTGGATTTCAAAGTGACCATAATTTGGTCTTGTCATCATTTACCAGCAACCAAGATGAAAGGAGGGCTTCCCACGGGGCTCAGTGGCAAAGAATCTGCCTGCCAAGCAGGAGACACAGGTTTGGTCCCTGGGTTGGGAAGATCCCCTGGAGAAGGAAATGGCAACCCATTCCAGTATTCTTTCTGGGAGAATCCCATGGACAGAAGAGCCTGGTGGATTACAGTCCATGCAGTTGAAGAGTTGGACATGACTTAGCAACTAGAGAATAACAAGATGAAAGGAAGGGAACAAAAGGAAATCTTATTTTGCTATAGCCCTGAGGCAAGCGGAGGAAGAAAATACGTCAAGGCACTTCTCTACACCTATCAGAATGGACAAAGTTCAAAGCACTGATGCCACCAAATGCTGGTGAGGATGTGGGGCAACAGCAACACTTATTCGTTGCTGGTAGGAATGCAAAATGGTCCAGCCACTTTCAAAGGTAGTTTGGCAATTCCTTACAAAACCAAGCTTACTCTTACCATATAATTCAGCTCTTTGATATCCAAACAAGTTGAAAAATTATGTCCACACAAAAACCTGCAATGGATGTTTATAATAGCTTTACTCATAACTGCCAAAAGCTTGGAAGCAACCAAGATGACCTTCAGTAAGCAAATGGATAAATAAACTGGTCCAGGCAGACAAGGACTATTATTCAGTGGTAAAAAGAAATGAACCATCAAGGCATGAAAATACATAGGGGAACCTTAAATGCATATTACTGAATGCACGAAGCCAATCTGAAAAGGCTACACCTTGTATGATTCCATCTGTTGGAGATTCTGGAAAAGACAAAAACTATAGTTAAAGAGATAAGTTTCCTGGGAGGGAAGGAGAAGAAGAGGGAGGGATGAGCAGGCAGCCACAGAGGGGTTTTAGGGTAGGATACGTGTCATTACACACTTGTCAAAATCTTAGCACATACAGTACCAAGAGTGAACCCAACTATAAACCATGGACACTGAGGGATAACAGCTTGTCAACTGAAACACATATGCCATCTAGTGGGGGATGCTGACCGTGGGGGAGGCTGTGGGCGGGGTAGGGGAAGGCAGGAGGTGTGAGGGAAATCTCTACACTTGCTGCTTAATTTTGCTGTGAACCTCAAACTACTCTAAAAAAATCAAGTCTATAAAAAAGTATACTACATATACATATAACATGTGTATTATATAAGTATGCGTGAGTGTGCATTCCAAGTCACTTCAGTCGTGTCCAACTCTTTGTGACTCTATGGACTGTAGATCGCCAGGCTCTTCTGTCAAGGGGATTCTCTAGACAAAAATGAAAGTGAAAGTCGCTCAGTCCTGTCTGACTCTTTGCGACCCCAGGCAAGAATACTGGAGTGGGTTGCCATGCCCTCCTCCAGGGGATCTTCCCCACCCAGGGATCAAACCCAAGGCTCCTGCTCTGCAGGCAGATTCTTTACTGCTGAGCCAGCATGGAAACAGTTTATATTTAAAGATTTCAATAAGGGTGGTGGAGGGAAGGACTGGGAGTGTGGGATTAGCAGATATAAACTAGTATATACAGGACAGATAAACAACACAGATCTACTGTAACACAGGGAACTATTCTCAATGCCTTGTGATGCACCATTATGGAAAGGAATGTTAAAAAAAAAAAAAAGAATGTAAAATGAAAGACTTTAATAATGTATCTTTTCTTTTAAAGTTTAACATTAACATGACTTCCCTGGTGGCCTAGTGGTTAAGAACTTGCCTTGCAATGCAGGGATGTGGGTTTGATCTCTAGTCAGGGAACTAAGATCCCACAAGCCCGCAAGTCACAACAAGAGCATCTGTGTGCAGAGCAACGAAGTCTGTGTGCCACAACGAGAGTCCCTGGACCTCAATGAAAGATCCTGCATGACGCAACTAAGACCTGAGACAGCCAAATAAACAAATAAATACGAAAAAAAAAAAAAAAGTTTAACATCGACTTATTTCCCCCCTTAGTGACAGAACAGCAGGTTTGCTCCAGAGTTTATCCTCGTTTTTGAAGTGGACACCAGCTGGTTATGCAGGGCTAGGTTGCTATAGACCTTTACTCCTAACTTCAGAGGAAAGGAGTTAAGGCAAGAGCAAGAAAGGCCTCCTTCGGGAGAAGAAATGGGGCGTTTCCCTTTATGAAAATGCCAGATGAAGCAGGAGGACCCTGCAGACCCTCCCTCTGGCTGAAATCCTGCACCTCTCCCTCAAAGACCAGTCTGTCACCACTAGTCCTAAAGGGACAGAACGGTCATGACCTTAGAGGCCACCTGACCGGCCATGGTCCCCGAGCTGAGGAGACAGAGGCCCTAAGACCAGAGTGACCAGCCAGGTCCCACAGACGAAGGACGACGAGCCCCTGGGGCTCGTCGCAGCAAAGGGGATGCCCCCACTTTTTCTAACAATTTTGACCCCACGGACATTCCAAGGGGAAAAAAAACCCAATTGTCGGTATTTCTAGCTTTAAACATCATTGCATATTAGGCATTAACAGAATTCCTCAGCCCAGGCTAGGTCTCCCTTCTGGTAGAGCTCAGACAGGATGCAGCAAGGTGGAAGGTGGGGAAGCAGGGCTGTGGTTTCCATGCCAACAGCGCCACAGCAGCCAGCTTGCATCAGGACCACGGCTTCCACCTTGTCTCTTCCACACCCCCGAGTGCTTCCACCACCTCCTCCTACTTGATCAAGGTAAGCAAGATAATCTGCCTCCTGAACTGGAGCCAGGAACACCCTGGGCTCCTTCTTGGGCTCTGGACTCATTTTAGAATATTAACTTAGGGGATTATGTGGTAGTCTGAATGGGAGGGGGTTTGGGGGAGAATGGATACAAATACATGTATGGGTGAGTCGCTCTGTTATGCACCTGAAGCTATCCAACATTGTTAATCAGCTATACGCTAATATAAAATGAAAAGTTAAAAAAACCCCAACCCACAACATAGATTAGAGGGGAAACTTTCCTCTTCAACCAGTTTCATGACTATGAGATGAATTAATACTATAAGTCTCCCTAGAGGTCTGAGCCAAGGTTGCGATGTGTGTGTGTGCTCAACTGCGTCTGACTTTTTGTGACCACAGACTGTAGCCTGCCAGGCTCCTCTGTCCATGGGATTCTCCAGGTGAGACTGGAGTGGGTTGCTATGCCCTCCGGGTGACTGACCCGAAATATATGAAGTAACTACATTTACACACACACACACACACACACACACACACAAACACACACACACACGCACACACAGAAATGCAGCAAAGGAGTTACTTTCCCAAATGAAGTAAGTTTCTCCCTGCCACTCAGAAATTGCAATGAGGCTTAATACATGTAGGCTTTTCCTCACCTGATTAATAGATACAAAAGACAGGTATTTATGGGCAGCAGGTAGAGCAGGAGAATAAGTAGAAGCGTATACAGGTTCCTATAGAGCAAAGCAAGAGGATTAGAGATGAAAAAAGATGATTTACCAGAGCTGGGTGGAGGAGGGGAAGGACAAAAACAAGGCTTTCTCTCACAGAAAGTTAATTTACTCATTGCAATTTCAATTCTCTTCCCAGGAGAGTCCTTCCTACTTGTTTTATTTTAGCCTGCTAATAGAAATTCCCACACAAGCACAGTAAGTATAACCAAATCAGTTCTGTGCAGTACCTGAGTTATTGGCAAGATGACTGCAATTTACAGAAGATATTCAGACAGGGGATCCCTGACATTCATGGACCATTTTAACACTGAATATAAACTATCTTTTTTAAAGCCTTTCACGTTTTCTCCATGATTGAAACAAAATTTCACGATGTTTTGATGATGGCCACTCTGATAGGCGTGAGATAGCTAATGGGAGGCTGCTGTATAACACAGGGAGCTCAACCCAGTGCTCTGTGATGACCTGGAGGGGTGGGATGGGGAGGTAGGGTGGGAGGGAGGCTCAAGAGGGAGGGGACATACGTATACTTACAGCTGATTCCTGTCGTTGTATGGCAGAAACCAACCCAATATTGCAAAGCAATTATCCTCCAATTAAAAATAAAATTTAAAGAAAGGGCGGGAAACAGGATAGCTTTCCATGCCAGATTGAGGTGACATCTCCCCTCGGGCTAAGAAAACCAAGCAGAGAGGGGTACCCAGGGGAACCGTCTAGGATGAGAGCTACACGTGGTGAGGAGACCTGTGTTAGAGTCAGGCTTACCCAAAGCAGATTAGAAATGTCATTATCATCTGTAAATCCTCCTTCTTCCTACAGGTTAAAACAAATAGGAGACGTTGCAGAGTGTCGGAAGAGTAGGGTCAGATTACGGTGTCACAAGCATTTTCCAGAACTCTGTGCTGGGTTCCAGGAGAAGCATGCACATGCCCACACAGTCGGGTGGCACAAACAACAAGTGAGCTCATCCCCCATCCGAGGGGTGATTATCTGTAATCTGGGGGTCAGACCAACAGCCCTCTTCACCCTCCTACCCTTTGTCCTTCAACTGACCGCATGCTCTTGAATCGTAATTTGGAATTTCAACGGCACAGGCAATTAGAACACAAATGTGGCAGACTGACCTGCCTAGAATTTTCAAGGACTTGTTCTGAGGATAGCACAGAGCTTAGCTTGATTCACTGACTTGACACTTTGATGGAAGCACAGCCAGGTATCAAATCCTAACCTGTGGCTCAGACACAGATTGGGGTTTGTAACCACAAACTCTATAAAAGGTTCTGACTTCCGGAAAACGCCTACAACTTTGGATGGTTATTTTGATCAAAGGGCCTGGGAGTCACTGTCTCTGCCTAAATATCAAAGAACAGGCCAAAATGGGGTTGGAATTTTAAATAATGATTTGGGGAAAATACATAACTGCAATTTAGGTGAAACAAAGAGACTTCTGCCAAATCCCTTTTCTTTCAAACTTTGCTTTGTTTCATTTCTCTCCCTCTTGGGATGGGATGAGTGGCTCTGAAAGGATCATGTTCCTGGTGCTGTGAGCCCAGCCAAACCTACAAACTACGGTCTTTACGATCTTTAGAACTAATTCTATATGCTACAAAAGCAAAGATGTGTAAGTCAGGTTAGCATTGTCCTAGACTAAACCAAGCGCAAGAGGAAGGAAAAAGGGACAGCAAGAGAAAGAACCCAAGCTATTTGTTGTAGGAAATGACAGGGGCAGCAAGGTAAATAGCACTCTTAAGTTACAAACCATCCATCCTAATTTTAGGGGGATAAGTTTGGAAAGTAAGGAAGTGATGTTAAGTTACATCATCCCTTGAGGCACGATTGATCTTTTTGTAGGGAAAGGAAAACACTAACTTATTCCCCAAATTGATTTATGGACCCAAAGAATACATTTTTTTTTAACCTTACAGGACCCCAAATGAGATGCCAGTTAGAGCACCAAAATTTTGTCTTGTTTTGGGACAAACCCTTCAACAGAAAGAAAAACAATTTAAGATTTTCAAGGCATCCCTCACATCTTTTTTAATGTGGTTATACAACAATCTCTAATTACTCATGGGTTCACATTATATTTTTATTGGATGGCACAGATTTTCACAGGGGAAGTGATTTATATAAAGGCCCATCTCCATTTCCTGCCTCCTTTGCTTTTCCACAGGCTGTAACCCGTGGGACCCTGCTTAGCATACACAATAAAAGCTCGAGGAGGCCAAACTGTAAAATGTTTGGTAACCACGAATATGTGCCTTCAATGAATTCAGAAACTGTGCAGGAAGTGATGACCTGACAGTAAATCCAGTCCCTTTTCTCTTGGAGGAAAAGATGGAAGGTTCCAGAGCTTGTGCCCCTAGCAAGTCTGGCTGCAGCCCAGGCAGCAAGATCCTAACTGCCTGGAGCACATGTCATGAATGCCCTTCCTTTTGCAGAGAAGCATTCAGATACTCAGCAAACCTTGGCCATGTCTCAAGCTCCCCTGTCTGCCTTCCAGCTGCCCCTGGGACTGTCTTAAGGCAGATCAGGTTCAAGGCAGCTCTTCTACCACATATGAGCATGGCTAAGGTGTGGCTGAAATACACAGCCCGCCCTTGGGAAGACACGAAACCAAGGGCACTTCAGAGGCCATGGGAAAACCACATGACCTCAAGAGAACCCACGATTTCCCAATGCCTGCTACAGAAGCCCAAAATAGATGGGCTTATTTCAACTTCAAAGAGCTTATTGTCTTGGGCCAAAGTGAACTAGGTTAGGAGTAGGAGAGCGATGAGTTCACTGCTGGTACAGAACCCCTGAGCCCAGGACAGCACTCCCCACTCAAGCCACGGCTGCTGTGGGCAGGGTTTACCACCCCAGGGGCAACTGCAGTCACTTTCTCCCATCTCTTGCCTCCTGAGAATCTCAGTCTAATGTTAAGGCTGTTCTGATCACATCTACTATTCTGAGCCTTCTGGTCTACCCAGCTTCTGCTGATCCCTGTCCCCTAAGTGGGGCAAAGTGTTGAAATTGATTCTACTATTTGTAAGAAATCTACCTGGCTTTGTACTTTGTAGCCATCCTTTTTACCATGCCATGGGGTACCTGCTTGGGGAAATTTCTTTGCCTCTTTCAACATGACCAAGAGTTAAGAACTAAAGTTACCTTGGAACCAATGCTTTCAAATCAAACTTTTACATAAAGTTTGTGGGCAATGGCAGTCAATCACTGGAGGGACCTAGTTTTCTTACACTTCTGGATCTCATTCTGGAAATACAGATTTCCTATATAGGCTCTTTAATATCCAGTCATATTTGAGAGATTTGCAAATGGCTGAGCGTTAACTGTCTTTAGTGATTATCTTTGAAGTCATGTCTGACTCAAAAGAGAGAATTCAAATTGCTGTTCCAATTTAACCTAGGAAAACACAGAAGAGCCATAGGAAATAGTGTCAGAACTCTGTCTTCATGGCCCCGTGGACATACCACCTTCTTATGTACGTTTCTGAGTGCATCAAGGTCGTCTTCATCACTTCTCTCTTCCACAGAGGCTTATTACATTGTTTTAGAGCTGGAAGGGGTCTAGGTGATCATCTGGTTGGAAGCATTTTTCCTTTTTGTTTGAAGACCTGTGATCCTAGCAGTTGGCCAGTGGTGTGGCACAGCGCCCACACTGCCCCCAGCCAGCAGGTGCATTTGCCATCACAGGCCCAGGCAGCAGGAAATCACTGTTCACTTTGAAAGTGTGCACTGACTGGTCAAAAGCTGGTCATTATGACTAGTCATTTAACAACTCATTGGTACATTTGCATAAGAAATGCTTGCCCAGATCGACAACAGTGTGTTACTGAATTTTCTTGAAACTTGTAACATACTTTGCTATACTTTCTCAATGAAAGGCTTACCTGATCATCATGGAACATGACTTCTGTGACATGTCCTCACCGACCACAGTTGTGTCCTCTTGTATATGCATGTTTTAAATCTAGGCCTAGGACATTCAAACCCATATTCTATATGCAACCAATAAACGGTTAGCAGTCAATGAGGTTTTCATTCTAAAGGCTTTAATAAGGTGACTTCCTGGCAGTCCAGTGTTAAGGATTCCATGCTTCCACTGCAGGGGACACGGGTTCAATCCCTGGTTGTCAGAGAATTAATATCCTGCATACTATGTAGTGTGATCAAAATATATATACACACACACACACATCTATATCTATAGCTATATAATATAGGTATCAGTTTGGTTCAGTTCAGTTGCTCAGTTGTGTCGGACTCTGCAACCCCATGGACTGCAGTATGCCTCTACAGATATAGGTATATAGATATAAAAGGGTTTAATAACACTGTAAAATCAGACTGCATTTTAGAAGATTTGAAACAGATAAAAGTGCACATTTCCAAGTATAGGAAGCTGCCTGCTGATGCATTAGGTATGTGGCACTGTTCCCACTTCTAGGGCGTCTCAAGACCTCAGCTGGTGATTAACTGAAGCTGCTGCGGGCAGACTTTAGGTGTGGACCCTAGTGGCAAGACAGAGCTGATGCGTGCCAGGGTGCTAACTAGTTAAGCTATGCATGCTTGCCCGGTGGATGCACATCCAAGCGGGATGTTAGTTAGAATGCTTTTTCTGAGCACAGACAACGTTACCTTCTTCTTGAGTGACTGCTCCGTCTCTTGGACGTGCAGGCTGCTGGTGATGGAGGCTTTGCCGTATTCCTGCTTTCTGTTGAGTCTGTTTCTCCAGTCTTCCTCACCGCTCTTCTTCAACAGTGCTAATCTAAGAAGAAGACATGCCAACCAAAGACTTCAGCACCAATCCTTCCTTGGAAAAGAACCACAATTTAAGCAAGTTAGCCATAAGTAAGAAATGACCATAGCTGCCTAATTTGAATCTTTCTGAATGGCATTTATTTGGAAGAAAGTATGTCTAGAAAACTAATATAATTATACTATGTAGAGTATTATATTTTCTAACATGGTCCCAAAGGTTTGAAAGTTTGATGGAAAAGCAAATCTGAAGCCTGACTTCCCAGATAAAAGATGGAACATCATTTTACCAAAAGAATATCTCTGTTTTTGCCTTGCTTTTGGGCTGAGGACACAAAGGAAAATAAAAATAAATGTCCCCAGAGAAAAATGTCTTCTGGTGACCCCTTCTGGTCACATGAGGAATTAACAGGTAATGCCGAAGGTGGATGGTACTTATTTGCAGAAAATATAGCAGAAATGAGTTTAACAATTTAAAGCAACAGAATATAGACAATCTCTGGATATCATATGTTTATAATTACAGGTAAAAGCTGATGTTTAAGAATGTTTCTGTTCTTGAATTCTAAGTCACGCTATTTTCTTCCAAATGAACTTGGTCTTTCCAATCTGCCTTCTTAATACAGAAACTTCTCTAGAAACCCATTTTTAAAATGATCACTCCAACTTTCCTCAGGAGATAGCTATATACAAAAAAAGAATCTAATTAACTGAGGTCTTTATCTAACCTACTTTAGGTCAACTATGGTATCACTTGATAAAAAGCTGCTTGGATGTGAAAATTTGTGAAAGGTTATCCTCATGAACACAAGGCTGTTTCAGTCTTGGACATTTAAGTTGGACAAACACAGGAAAGATAAAAGGCACAAAAGTGGTGATCATTAAACTCATTTGAGCTGGTGCTCAAACAATTAAAGATCAGGGGGGGAAATGACTGGACCCTTTCCCTTGCAGCTGGGTCTGCTGGGCTGGGTCTTTTAAACATTTCATTAATACATGTCCATGAAGAGTGTATTTTTAAGCAACATATAAGCCCTATTTTGGCTGTTAAGTCCTGTCAAGTCCCTTCCTTACTGGTCACAATGGAGACTGAACTAGATGGTCTCTAAGGGCCCTTTGACCAAGTGCCCTGACTCCATTAAATAATGGAATTGGAGATGGGATGAAACATATCATACTCCTCATGGAGATAACCTAAATGTCCATCAACAGAGGAATGGATAAGGAAGATGTGGTACATACATACAATGGAATATAACTCAGCCATTAAAAGGAATGGATTGGGTCATTTGTAGTGATGTGGGTGAGCCTAGAGTCTGTCACACAGAGTGAAGTGAATTAGAATGAGAAAAATAAATATCGCATATTAACACATACATGTAGAATCTGAAAAACTGGTATAGATGATCTTATTTACAGAGCAGAAATAGAGACAGATGTAGAGAACCAATGTATGGATACCAAGGGGGAACAGGGGTGAGGGGTGAACTGGGAGATTGGGATTGACATGTATATACTATTGATATTATGTATAAAATAGATAACTAACGAGAACCAACTGTAGAGCACAAGGAGCTCTACTAAATGCTCTGCGGTGACCTAAATGGGAAGGAAACCCAATAAAGAGGGGAAAGTAGGGAAAACCACTAGACCATTCAGGTATGACCTAAATCAAATCCCTTATGATTATACAATGGAAGTGAGAAATAGATTTAAGGGCCTAGATCTGATACATAGAGTGCCTGATGAACTATGGAATGAGGTTCGTGACATTGTACAGGAGACAGGGATCAAGACCATCCCCATGGAAAAGAAATGCAAAAAAGCAAAATGGCTGTCTGGGGAGGCCTTACAAATAGCTGTGAAAAGAAGAGAAGCGAAAAGCAAAGGAGAAAAGGAAAGATATAAGCATCTGAACGCAGAGTTCCAAAGAATAGAAAGAAGATATAAGAAAGCCTTCTTCAGCGATCAATGCAAAGAAATAGAGGAAAACAACAGAATGGGAAAGACTAGAGATCTCTTCAAGAAAATTAGAGATACCAAGGGAATATTTCATGCAAAGATGGGCTCGATAAAGGACAGAAATGGTATGGACCTAACAGAAGCAGAAGATATTAAGAAGAGATGGCAAGATACACAGAAGAACTGTACAAAAAAGATCTTCATGACCCAGATAATCACGATGGTATGATCACTGACCTAGAGCCAGACATCCTGGAACGTGAAGTCAAGTGGGCCTTAGAAAGCATCACTACGAACAAAGCTAGTGGAGGTGATGGAATTCCAGTTGAGCTATTTCAAATCCTGAAAGATGATGCTGTGAAAGTGCTGCACTCAATATGCCAGCAAATTTGGAAAACTCAGCAGTGGCCACAGGACTGGAAAAGGTCAGTTTTCATTCCGATCCCAAAGAAAGGCAATGCCAAAGAATGCTCAAACTACTGCACAATTGCACTCATCTCACATGCTAGTAAAGTAATGCTCAAAATTCTCCAAGCCAGGCTTCAGCAATACGTGAACCGTGAACTTCCTGATGTTCAAGCTGGTTTTAGAAAAGGCAGAGGAACCAGAGATCAAATTGCCAACATCTGCTGGATCATGGAAAAAGCAAGAGAGTTCCAGAAAAACATCTATTTCTGCTTTATTGACTATGCCAAAGCCTTTGACTGTGTGGATCACAATAAACTGTGGAAAATTCTCAAAGAGATGGGAATACCAGACCACCTGATCTGCCTCTTGAGAAATCTGTATGCAGGTCAGGAAGCAACAGTTAGAACTGGACATGGACAACAGAATGGTTCCAAATAGGAAAAGGAGTATGTCAAGGCTGTATATTGTCACTCTGCTTATTTAACTTATATGCAGAGTACATCATGAGAAACGCTGGACTGGAAGAAACACAAGCTGGAATCAAGATTGCCGGGAGAAATATCAATCACCTCAGATATGCAGATGACACCACACTTATGGCAGAAAGTGAAGAGGAACTCAAAAGCCTCTTGATGAAAGTGAAAGTGGAGAGTGAAAGTTGGCTTAAAGCTCAACATTCAGAAAACCAAGATCATGGCATCCGGTCCCATCACTTCATGGGAAATAGATGGGGAAACAGTGGAAACAGTGTCAGACT
>NW_011495023.1:17085105-17133773 GCF_000754665.1 Bison bison bison
CCATTCTGAAGGAGATCAGCCCTGGTGTTCTTTGGAAGGAATGATGCTAAAGCTGAAACTCCAGTACTTTGGCCACCTCATGAGAAGAGTTGACTCATTGGAAAAGACTCTGATGCTGGGAGGGATTGGGGGCAGGAGGAGAAGGGGACGACAGAGGATGAGATGGCTGGATGGCATCACTGACTCGATGGACGTGAGTCTGGGTGAACTCCGGGAGCTGGTGACGGACAGGGAGGCCTGGCGTGCTGCGATTCATGGGGTCGCAAAGAGTCGGACACGACTGAGCGACTGAACGGAACTATGGGTATATGTATAGCTGATTCACTTTGGTGTATAGCAGAAAGTAACACAACATCATAAAGCAACTGTGTTGTTTTACTCTAAGTCATGTCTGACTCTCTGTGACCCCATGGGCTGCAGCACCAGGCTTCCCTGTCCTTCACTATCTCCCAGAGTTTGCTTAAATTCATGTCCATTAAGTCAGTGATGTCATCCAACCCTCTGTTCCCCCCATCTCCTTCTGCCCTCAATCTTTCCTGGCATAAGGGTCTTTTCCAATGCAACTATACGCCAATAAATTTTAAAAAAAAAACTGAAGGAGAGGTATATCACACTGTACAATAAAAGTTTAGTTAAGCAAATAAGAAAACAAGTTTTACAGTAAATATAAGCCCATGTACATCTACAAAGTCATGTATAACCATATTGTATACTTGCCTATTTGTTTGGTCAAATAAGGAAGGTAAGCCAGGAAGACTTTCCAAAGGGAGCAAGAGCTTCAAACTCTGGACCTTTCCCCTCATCCAACCTCTTCCTCTTCTTCCTTCCTTTCCTTTCTCTCTATGTGACTGCAGATAAGACCCAAACGTTTACTCTACGAAACAATCACTCATCTGTGATATTGTGATTTATAATACACACTTGGTTATTGTCCTCTTTGCAGGTACAGAGCTCCCACAACTTGGAATTTCCTAAATGATGAGAGTGATAAATGTGTCAACTTATGTGAATGAGATGACCTTTAGAAACATGTATATGGGGATGTGTTGCTGGGAGAACCAGACATGTGATTAGATGGTTAGAAGTTTTAGTCCCACCCCCTGACCTCCAGGAAGGAGAAAAGGGCTGGAGAGTAATTAAGTCACTGGCCAATGGTGGCTCAACTCAATCATGTCTATGTAATAAAGCCTCCACAAAAAGGCCACAAGGACAAGGTTCCAAGAGTTCTTGGTTTGGTGGACATGTGGAGGTTTGGGGAGGGTAGCACACCCAGGGAGAGCATGAAACTCCACACCCTTTCCTCACACCTTGCACTGTCCATCTCTTCTAGCTGGCTGTTCCTTATATTGTTTTTTAAAAAGTTATTTTTGGCTGAGCTGGGTCTTTGTTGCTACTTGGGGGCTTTCTCTGGTTGCAGAGAGGTGCGTGGGCTTCTCACTGCAGTGGTTTCTCCTGTTGCAGAGCACAGGCTCTAGGCATGCGGGCTCCAACAGTTGCAGCCCACGGGCTCAGCAGTCGTGGCTCCTGGGCCCTAGAGCTCAGGCTCAGCCATCGTGTGCATGGGCTTAGCTGCTTTATAGCATGTGGGATCTTCCTGGATCAGGGATCATGTCCCCTGCATTGGCAGGGAGATTCTTATCCATGGTACCACCAGGGAAGTCCTACATTCTTCTATAAACACTTGAGGTCTAGTAAATTAGAATATTTCTCTGAGTTCTGTGAGCCCCTCTAGTAAGTGATTGAATCCAAGGAGAAGGATGTTGGAACCTCCAGTCTCTATCTGGGTAATGGGCTGGAGCATAGATAAGGGCCTGGACTTACAACAGGTGTCTGAAGACGGGCGGAGGGACTGTCTTGCAGGACCCAAGCCCTTACCCTCTGGTCTGATCCTATCTCTGCATAGACAGCGTCAGAATTGGGTGGAATTGTAGGACACCCAGCTGGTATCAGACAACTACTCAGTGGTGGTGGGGGATGGAATCCACTTGGAAGTCAGAGTCAGAATCTTGTATCTAAGTCAGGCCCCGTGCTGTGCTGTGCTGAGTCCCTCAGTCGTGTCCGACTCTTTGTGCCCTACATGCTCTCATTCAGCCCCAGATTCTATCATCTGTGATGCTTGACAGTGCTCTGCCTTCTACAAGCGCTAGTTCATGTACTTGAAAAGAGATTCTAAATCCCCTTAAGGGTTTCCATCTGGAGGTCAGACTATATACGGACTAAGATTGATCTTTCCTCCAATTATTCTGAAATGAGTCAGTTTTCTTCTAATAGGAAAAATAATTGAGTAAAATCAAATCATGAAACGAAATCAAGAGCATGTGCATGCTGTAGTAGGGCCTTCAAAGTGTCTATAAAGAAGACTTCCAAAAAATAAGCATGCCAGCACTTTCACGCCCACACAAAGATGTATTTCTAATTCATCATCTTGTGAACACAGACATTGGCTTCACTGATATTCTCCTTACAGCTCAGAACCAGCTCTCTGACTTCACCCTTGACCCACGAGTCATTATTCATCTTGGCTACCTTACCTTTCGAATCAGATTAGAGTCCAAGTGATTTCAGAGAAATTAAAAAATGCAGCCTCAGAAGTTGGGTTTATGATCTACTCTAGGTCTTTAAAGACATTCTCAAAATAAGATTCCAAAATCTGAAGCAATGGCAACATCATCTAAAGAATCATACCCTTTCCTCACACCTTGCACTGTGCATCTCTTCTAGCTGGCTCTTCCTGATTATAGTCTTTTCTTTTTTAACTAATAAATTTATTCTTGGTTGTGTGGGGTCTCTGTTGCTGTGTGAGGGCTTTCTCCTGTTGCGGGGAGTGGGGGCTACTCTCTAGCTGCAGTGCATGGACTTCGCACTGTGGTGGTTTCTCTTGCTGCTTACCTTAGTGGCTGCTTTGGGAATGGAGAACTGATTTAGAAAAAGGCAAAGCGTGGCTCTTTCATCACTCTATGGTCCACCATGTATTCTGCTAATACGCCCCACGACCTCTAAGAGCCCAGATATCGTTATCCTGAATGAGGCAAGGATGCACACACAGGCCAAGGATGTCACCACTCAGGTCACCCTGCATGTCACGGGGGCAGGGAGCTATGGTTCCATCCCGGGCATATCCTGCCTCCCATCCTAGGGCGTGGCTTCACTACTTGTGTGTGAGCTCACCAGGCATGTTTTCACTCGCATGTGTTAGAAACTGCATTGTATGTATGTATATATATACATTTTTTTTTTCCCTTGCTGGGATGGCCTTCAAAGAATTCGTCCCTTCCAAGAACCTGAAATCTTGCTTCTGGATGTGCTGGCAGGGTCATTCTCAGGATGACCATAGAAAGTCTCACTTCCAAAGACTACAGAGTAACCAAAATAATATGGAAGAAACTGAGCTTCACTTGAGCCCACATGGCCTGAATCCAGCCCAAGCCTGCAGAGTGCAGGTAACAGAAAACTTGAACACCCACTGAAACACACATGTATTATTCCCGGCCCTCTTGATTTCCTACTTAGTGTTGAACAAGCTCAGGAAGGTGGGGGGACCTTTCCAAACGCCTTCTCTCCTGCAGTCTCACAACCCTCCTGACTCCCTGCAGACCCACTATGCACTGCAGAGGGCTGGGGAGCTGAGCATCTGGTCCTACATGGGTGTGTGCTGTCACTTCAGTCATGTCCAACTCTGAGACCCTATGGACCATAACCTGCCAAGCTGCTCTGTCCATAGGATTCTCCAGGCAAGAATACTGGAGTGGGTTGCCATGCCCTTCTCTAGGGGATCTTCCCAACCCAGGGATCGAACCTGTGTCTCTTGGGTCTCCTGCATTGGCAGGGGAGTTCTTTACCACTAGCGCCACCCGGGAAGCCCACATGCCATAAATTACTGCCTAGGCAATTCAAACAGTCAGTGCTTTTAGCATCCGCCAAGTCCAAGTGCTATTTGCAGGGCTGGGATGTTGAGAACTGGGCATCTGCTTAGTTTACTACTGCTTAGTTCGCTACTACCAGTGAGTAGTTCCTTGTTATTTACCCCGAGACCAAGCCCAGGGCCACCACATGGGTATCTGTCCGGCCACTGGGGAAGTGGTTCTCCCTCCGGCCATAGCCCATGTGTTCCCAGCAGGCAATACTAGCCCAAGGCAGGACATTTCAGCAGCACTGGTCTGAGAGCTTGACTTGATTAGAACAAGTTCTGCAGGTTCACAGCAGTCAGCATGGAGTCAAGTGTGGGCCGGGCAGATCGTGTGCCTCTAAGCTGCTGTACAGGTTTTTCTTCCTCCTTTAAAAATGTCCCGTCATTTCAGAGAATCACAGGTACCACACAGACGTGGCTGAAAAGAGTGTAGACTAGTCCTTAGACCAGATCTTGGGTTGTGGCTGATTTATAGGCTGGAGGAGTGTACTAATAGATCTTTTAAATGAGGACAAATCAAAGATCAGAAAAGGAGGCAGCAAAGGAAAAAACGCATGCCTGCCCCAAGCTCTTACATGAACCTGGGGCCCTCTAGTGGCTGAACTCTGAGGCTGCAAAGTAAGAACCTCCAGTCTGGCTGCGTGGATGGTGGGACTCACAGGGAACACAGGGGACCCCCGCCGGGGCCTTAGAAGGCAGGAGTCGCAGGCTCACCAGAGGCACGGGTGGCCTCTTCAACATTCCTGGGAGTTCAATACATCCTTAAGCTCCATCAACATCCCAGTGGAAGATTGGATCTTTTGCTCTTTTTAGTCATCTTCTCCACCCCAAAGTGAAAGCACAGATACAGGTGTTTCAGTAACTGTGGAAATAAGATTTCTAAAAGCCTAATCTACTTTTAAAGAGGTGTCAAAGATTTTATCCTTAAGCAACACAAAATGTATCTGATTTACCATGGTTTTCAAAGAAGTCCCCCATTAGGGACAACTTAAACCCAATACTTTGGCCACCTGATGCGAAGAGCTGACATTTGAAAAGACCCTGATGCTGGGAAAGACTGAGGGCAGGAAGAGAAGGGGATGACAGAGGATGAGATGGTTGGATGGCATCACCGACTCAATGGACATGGGTTTGGGTGGACTCCGGCAGTTGGTGATGGACAGGGAGGCCTGGCGTGCTGCGGTTCATGGGGTTGCAAAGAGTTGGACACGACTGAGCGACTGAACTGAACTGAAACCCAAACCATGTAGGCTGTTATGAAACAGTGATGCTATCAATTCGATGGGGAAAGCAAAATATATCCTCAACTTTAGGCTAGTTATGATCCAAACTTGACATTCTACATGTCGGAAAGATGAAGAAAGAAAAGGAACTTACAGATATGTTTTCTTGAGCAACACATATATTGTAAAAGAAGAGGAATGTATGGAAGAGTTCCTCTAATTTCTCAGTTGCTACGCTTTTCTAAGTCTTAGTTTATGTCTATGAAACAGGGATATATTGGCTCCTTCGAAGGGCCATCTTCAGCACTCTGTGATGTCACACAAGAGAAACACAAGAGGCACCTCTGTGGTCCTCGGGAGAGAGGACTTAAGATGCTCAAGTCCTGGGTTTCCCTGCTGGCTCTGTGGTAAAGAATCCACCTGCCAATGCAGGAGACACGAGTTTGATCCCTGATCCAGAAAGACCCCACATGCCACAGAGCAACTAAGCCTGTGTGCCACAACTACTGAGCCTGTGCTCTAGACCCCAGGAACTGCAACTACTGAGCCCAAGGGCCTCAACTTCTGAAGCCCGCATGCCCTAAAGCCCATGCTTTGCAACAAGAGAGGCTGTTGCAATGAGAAGTCCGGGCACCCGAACTAGAGAGCAGTGCCTGCTCAATGCAATTAGATAAAAGCCCATGCTACAAAGAAGACTCAGCATAGTAAAAACTAAATAAATAAAATTACTAAGAGAAAAAATAGTCAATTCCAAGAAAATCTTTGAGTCCAGACAATTTGCCAGTCCATACCACCAGCTTTAAAGAAACAAAAACAAAAACAAATGATGCTCAAGTCCTGAGCAGGAAAGAGACAGACCCACAAGATCAAGGAAGACCGAACTACATCCTCAGGCTGTAGTTGTTTAGAAGAAATGATGAAGGAAACTGGCAAAGTCCAAAGTCTGGTCTCCAAGAGTCTGAACCCTGAAAGCGAAATTCGAAACAAGTGATGTCAGGAACACACGAACTGAGAAAATTAGTACAGGAAGAGGATGGATTCTTCCTAGCACTGTTGTCTAGTTAGAATTTCTGTCGTCCAGGGAGAAAATGTTTGCTGCTAAAACACAGCAGCCTTGCCTCATGTACGGAGGGAGAGAGACTAAGCCCGGCCCCTCTTAGGGTTGGCCCTATTCACCACGTGGCCCCAGGGCCCCTGGAATTCAACCTCTCCTATGGTGAAGCAGGTGATCGGAGGAATTAGAATAAGGTTTAAAAGGTCTACTTTATTTGTCACCTCAAAAAAAGCAAAGCCCAAATAAATATTATATGAGGAGCATTCTTATTTTAAATGGTCAAGCCTCATAATTATTTAACAGGAGGAAGGACCAATGTCCCTCCACTTCTTGGGGAAAAGCTATTGTGTGGATTGTAAAGAAATATGTAGCTCTGCTATATCAGCAAAGTGCAAATAAAAGTACCATTGAGGTAAGGGGGAAAGATCTCTGGCCGTATATTTTGTCTTGGCATAGTCTATTACCAACGTAGATGCTAAATCAAGTGTCCCTCTTTCCTTTTTAAATGTGCAGTTTGTCAAGGAAACTGAATAGCTGAATATTTAAGAAGCATTCTCACGATCATGGGTCTGGACAGACTGTGGCCGGGAGCCCCTTGGGTCTGTGGGAAGGACTATCTCTCGCCGGCCAGAACGTCCATGTGTACACAGCTAGTTGGTTTTCATCCCCCTTCCGGGCAGCTAATAGCAACCTTACAGCCACCCTCCAACTCCTCAGACATCCACAAAGCCTGGGTTAGGAAGCTGCACCTTTACAGCATCTCACATTTTTTTTTATTTAGAATTTTACAGTAGAATTAGAACTGCTTTCAGAAAAAAAAGAAACTAAAATTTGCTAAGCACAGGCAAGTGAGCCAAGAAGGACTGCATAGCAGTTAGACACAAAACTTCATTAGACATCCTGACAGACAGAATACACCCCAAGACGGGAAATCTCTTTCCAAAGCCTTTGAGAAAAGGGAGTATATTGGTATTTTCTACTGGAATTTTACCCCAAGAACGTTTTCTGGTGTGTCAAAGATCAGAACTTGTGTATTAAGTGATATTTATCATTAATTTCCTTAAATGATACTTCATCCTTTTACCTAATCAGTTATCAATAGTTGGGTCTTTGGACGGTGCAGAGAAAAGGGTACCCTCCTACACTGTTGATGGGAATGTAAGTTTGTGCAGCCACTATGGAGAACAGTAGGGAGGTTCCTCAAAAACCTGATCCAGCGTCCCACTCCTGGGCATGTAACTGGAGAAAACCCAGCCTACAAAAGCCATGCCCCGCAGTGTTCATAGCAGCACCAGTCACAGTAGCCAAGACATGGAAACAATGTAAAAGCCCATCAGCAGAGGAATGGGTAAGGAAGATGTGGTCCACGTACAATGGGGTACTACTCAGCCATAAAACGCAGTGAAATATTGGCATTTGCCGCAACACGGATGGACCTAGAGATGATCATCCTAAGTGAAGTACGTCAGACAGAAAAAGGCAAATACTGTATGATATCGCTTACATGCCGAAGCTAAAAAATAATACAAATGAACTTATTTATGAAACAGAAACATACTCATAGAAATAAAAAACAAAACTTACGGTAACCAAATGGAAAAGCAGGGAGATGGATAAATGAGGAGTATGAGATTAACATATATACACTACCATATATAAAATATCAATCGATAAACAACAAGGACCCACGGTATATAGCAACATCCCGTAATAACCTAAAGTGGAAAAGAACCAAATCACTCTGCGGTACACCTATAACTCACAACAACATTGCAAATCAACTATACTTCAATAAAGACATAGTAAGGACTCTGGATCAAGCCCTCTGTGAGCTGGGTTTCTGTGGAGGAGGACTTCATGCCAGAATAGGCCAAACACCTTCTAGTTAGCTCACCCCAATATCCAAGCCTCCTCAGTCTTCTAAGTATTCTGTACTGTGAATTTTAAATAAGCAAAGGTGAAAGAAAATAAGCTTTAGCATTCTCATTAACTTGTTGGTTGAAAAAGTCTCCATCTATCTAACATTTTGTGAATATTATTCCAAGGTTTGACTTGAAAAAAATGAATGAAGAGTTTTCACTGTGGTTTATTACATTGTCTCAACTAGTTGGAAATGTACTTAGAGAAATCAGAGTTGCCAGTGCAGTTTAGAGGAAGAAAACTTCTGAAAGGTGGAGGTGCTAAGGGATCGGGGGTGGGGATCCAAGTGGGTGGAGCCATACTTCTGCCAATCAAACTAGGAAATTGAGGAGAAGCTTCTTCACCCAGTCCTCCGGTCACTTACATCTTTTACTAAAGGCTAACAAGGAAAACACCCCAAATATTTAACTCTGATTCTTAGTACATGCCCTCTTTCAGTTCAGTTCAGTTCAGTCGCTCAGTCGTGTCCGACTCTTTGTGACCCCATGAATTGCAGCACGCCAGGCCTCCCTGCCCATCACCAACTCCCAGAGTTCACCCAGACCCACGTCCATCGAGTCAGTGATGCCATCCAGCCATCTCATCCTCTGTCGTCCCCTTCTCCTCCTGCCCTCAATCCCTCCCAGCATCAGAGTCTTTTCCAATGAGTCAAGTCTTCGCATGAGGTGGCCAAAGTACTGGAGTTTCAGCTTTAGCATCATTCCTTCCAAAGAAATGCCAGGGCTGATCTCCTTCAGAATGGACTGGTTGGATCTCCTTGCAGTCCAAGGGACTCTCAATCTCCTCTCAACCCTCCATCACTCTTTTGAATGAAATGAGGTTTTGGTGTTATTTAATCCTCAGATACAGTCTTCACAGCTATTACCTGATATGAAGTGTCTAAATGCACTGCAGAAGTCATCCATTTTACTTTTTGTAACATAAACAAAACTTTGATTCAAATCCCAAGGATTTGTGTCCTAAATCTGAATTTATCTCCAATCCCTCCACACATATTTTCCATTGATAGATAGTCACAAGCAGCTATGCATTCAATTTCAAGCCATGCAAACCTGAAAGGAAAAGAGCCACCATCTGAAATCCCTGGCTGGTCAGTGAATTTAGTATTAAAAAAAAAAAGAAAAGAAAAGAAAACAGAAGCAGCAACCAAAGAAGCAGGCGAAAGTCTGTTTGCTTCCTCATAGAGTTTTGAACCAGCACCTCCCAGCTTTATCAGTCCAGACACCAGAATGAACGTGGTTAGCTTTCAAACTTCCTGGAAGAACAGCACATTCCCTTGTGTAGTTGGCTTCATGATTTTCTCCCATTGCCTGTTCCTCGGATCTTTGTCTGAAAGCAAGCTGTAAACTGCCATCCCACCCCAACGGAATTCCTTCTCGGTCATGAAATCTCATTACCTTTCTTTAATGGACATGGTTTTGCTGGGGGAGTCGAGGCTGCCCTCCACCGCCGGGGCTTTGATCTCTCCAGCAGCAAACATCGCACACGGGCTCTGATACCGCTTCTCCTGAGGCTGTTCGGAGGGATCCTGCGGCTTCCAGGACACCGGGGTTGCAGTTGGAGCAGCCGGTTTCCCAGCAGCCGCGCCGGTCTGCTCAGAAGTGGGTTCCCCGAACTCCGCGGCTGGGAAGGAAAGGAGCCCTGTCAGCACTTACTCCCCCGGGCAAACATTCTTCAAGCCCTTCACCCCCGGATGATCCCGCACTTAAGAGTTCAATCCGTGGGCACGTGGCAGGTTACCCAATCCCCTGGGGTTTATGCAAATCTGGGGCACGCTCGTCCCTGAGAAAACCAAACTTCCCAGCGGATGACCCCACCCAGCAACTTGTTCTGTGACAATTGGTCTTCTCCTACGTGCCAGACACAGGAAGTTGGTTTGGACGACACTGCAGAATGTCTCCACGCCTCCTAAACAATACTTTGACATTTCACATGTACAGTACTCCCCAACTAAAGCCACTCATAACTGACACACTATCATTTTATGGAAATGCAGAGAGAGAATTACAGTCCTGTGCCGCACGGCTTGCTAATCTGCACAAGAAGGATCTAGAAAGAGAACCTGAAACTCCAGAGACTGGGTTCCTGCCCTATTCCCTGTACTTTTCCAGCCCGGGACCTTTGAGGTCCTCAATTTAATTTTTCTTATTTTTATATTTTTAATTTTTTTTTTTTTTTTGGTCATGCTGCAAGGCACGTGGGATCTTAGTTCCTCGATCAGGATCACCCCTGCACTGGAAGCTCAGAGACTTAACCATTGGATTGCCAGAAAAGTCTTGTGAGGTCATCAATTTCTAAAAGGAGCCAAAAGAGCTAGCAGTTTAGTTAACATGACCAAGCCATCCAAAACCCTTATGAAGATGTATTAAAACACTTCAGGTACTTTTATGGCAGATATATTCATGAGTCCTCTGAACAGGTCAAGTTCAAGAGGAAGAAAAGTCCGGGAAGGGTACCATTCACACCAGACTTTCATTTAACGCTTAACACTCAGCTGTCAACTGCCTTCACAATTCAGTTAAAAACAATCCCAAACACATGCAACCCATCCAGCAGAAAAGAAAGAGCAGTAGTAAGTTACCTTTCAGCGAAAACTTCCTCTTTGTGACATTCTCCAAGTCCACCTTCTCTTCAAAGAGCTGCCTCTCCTTCCAGTCTGGGCTTGCCTGCATGGTGCTCTTTGGGGTGGAAAATTCCTTCAGCTCATCACCAAGCTGGGCGATGGGAGGATGGGCGAGCTCCAGGCTTCCTTTCCTTGGAAGGGCATAGATGGCCTCTTTATGGTTGTCTCCCTCCCGGACTCTGCTGAGGACGGGGTAGGACAGCTCTGCTTCCTCGAAGGACCCATACTTTGTAACCCCGCCATCTCCACCTGTCAAGCCTCCCTTGCGTTCTGTCTCTTCAAATTCTCTCAACATTGCTTTGCTCCCAGCACCCTCGACCGAGGGCTGCCAGCCTTGGGATTTCAGGATGCTTCTAACTGGGGAGTCGGAGTTTTCTAGCGAAGAAGCAAACTTCTGCTCAGTGGCACCAAAGCTGTCATCTGGAAGTGGCTTTGTCCGAAGATTTCCTGCATACATGGGGGGGACGGTAGATGCCACGGTGGACACGGAAGTGTTAATGGTGGGAGAGAAAGCCATGAGCTTGCCACTCTGCACCTGGGAGGAGACAGTTCAAAAATAAAAGCTGATTTAAAAACACCGCTTGGGTAAATCCCCGTGGATGGACTGACATGGATGGAGGCACTACATTTGGGGTAGTTTTCCTGCTTCTGTTGGTGAGAAACCAAACCTAGATGTAGTTGCACAAATGCGTCTCGATAATCCAATCATCTGGGTGAAAGGCAGGTTGTGCATTCTGTTTTTCTCCCCTCGATGGACTCAACTTCAGATGATTTCAGCCATAATGTGAACAAGAGAAGAGAAACATCCTTGGCATGGTTATCCTCCTTAAGAATGAAGTTATGACCAAGTAGCGACAGGTAACACAGAGTACAAGTAGAGCCCCTTAATCATATCATTAACCCCCATGGGACAGCATGCTCCCATATTTTCAGGACACACGTGCAACCTTGGAGCTGGATCGCAGGGCACCCACCTGTTCCACTTCTCCAAGCGTGACCGGCTGGGTTTGATAACGAGCATTCATCCTCCTCTGTCTCATGTCTAATCTGTTCCGTGTTGAAATGGCTTTTGAGACCGGCTGGGATAGTTTGTTAAACAAGGCCAGCTTCTCCGCTAAGCTCAGAGTGGAGGAGTCAGGTTCTCCCTGCTCAGCAGAATCTTTGCTCTCGTCTGTCTGGTCTCTGGCTAGTGCCTTTTGGTGAGCAGACGCCTGCAATCTGAAAGCGGGGAGACGTCAGCCCCACACGGGGAGAGAAACAGAAGCCCACCGCTAGTCTGTCTGTTAACTTTCTTCAAAGTGTCACTGGAAAAGGGGCTTATTTTCCCCTATCTAGATTCAAGACAGGTATGGGCAGTTGGTCAGCTATTAATAAGAGAGTGAATACTCTAGGCTGAGGGCCCTTGCATGGTCAATGTCACACAGATTTTCAGCTCTGGATTATTTCTAAACATTGAGTTTCCTAATTACAGAATTAAACAAATTAAGGCTTAGGTATACCTTATCTTAGAGAGAGGAGCTGTATTGCTAGTATCAACAATAAATACAGCTAGGAGGAGTCCTCAGACCTTGCCTGTGGCCTATTTGCTGCTGCTGCTGCTAAGTTGCTTCAGCCATGTCCGACTCTGTGCGACCCCATAGATGGCAGCCCACCAGGCTCTTCTGTCCCTGGGATTCTCCAGGCAAGAATACTGGAGTGGGTTGCCATTTCCTTCTCCACACAGCCTATTTAGACATTATCTAAATGTGTGGTTCAGAAGGTGGTCTTTACATTTTTTTTAATTCTTTTTTTTTAATGTGGACCATTCTAAAAGGCTTCATTAAATTTGTTACAATATTGCTTCTGTTGTTTATTTTTCTTTTTCATAGGAACGGGCAGAATTGCATATATCTTAGCTCTCTGGGATCTTAGCTCCCTCACCAGGGATCTAACCTCCACCCTCTCCATTGGAAGGCAAAGTCTTAACCACTGGACCACCAGGGAAGTCCCTGCATTTTAAACAGTTAGGAAATAATACAGTTATTCTATCAAAAGCATTAACTACGACACAGGGTTTTGATGTTCACTTACTACACACAAATAGTTTCACTGTAAAGATCATTCTCCTCTTTTAACCTAGGATTTTCTCTTGTAGGTTTCCATCTGTTTCCTAAAAGGTACTAAAAATCTGAAATTCCTGGTAACTTGAAAGGTGAAGGACATTTTGGTGCTGATAAATCCCTCCAAGAGGAGAAGGCTTCCAGTTACCTGGTCTAGTGAATCTTGGAAAGTCTAAGACAATGTACCTTCTGCCACAGGCACATCCAATTCTCAAGTCCAGGAGAAGAATATATTCTGCCTTGACTCCGATTAACTAGTGCTTTACAAGTTGTCCCAGACAAGAGAGGGGTGTCAGTTTTCCAGGGCACAGTGAGGTGGGAGTAAGGGGACCTGAGTCTTGGCATCTTTCCTGAGGTCCAGAGAAGAACTGGGCTTCCCAGGTGGCTCTAGTTGTAAAGACACCAATTTAGGAGACGCAAGAGATGTGGGTCCAATCCCTGGGTGGGGAAGATCCCCTGGAGAAGGAAATGGCAGCCCGCTCCAGTATTCTTGCCTGGAAAATTCCATGGAGAGAGGAGCCTGGTGGGCTACAGTCCATGGGGTCACAAAGAGTCGCACATAACTGAGCACAGGGAAGAACTAGGTGTGCTGGAAACCTGTTTTCCCAAAGACAGCCCACATCTCGACAATGCCAGCTTTCTTTCTGAACTGTCATCTTACTCATTTTAATCCTGCTTTAGCCTTTGTGTTTTGGCCTGTAACAGTGAAATAGAGGGGATATTTACCTGCCTTAAGGACATCACTTTAAAACACCACAACTTAAAACATAACAGTAAAGCATCTAAGTTCAGACACTATAAGTTGTTATTGTCTGGATCCTCAAATATAATGGCATTGTCTATCCATTAGAAAACAGGTAAGGTTGTTTGTAAGCATGTATTCATGTCTAGAAGTGTTTAAGCATGATAAGACTTTCAACATTCAGGTTAATGTCCTATTTTTCTGTTAATCTTTATTAAGTGCTAGTATTTTAGATGAAAAACGAAATTTTTTAGGGATGATCAGGGTTATGTAAAACAGAAAGAAAACAAATGGATGAGTGGGTTAGTTGGGGTTGAGTCCCAGGACAGAGAGAAAGCAGGTGGATGAAATGCCGGCATATGCAGGCCTACGTGAAGTCCCCCGGTGTGAGACGGCAAGATGCCACACGCTTCGCTGGGACAACTCCTTGCGCTGACTTGTTTGTCAGACAAACGACAGACATTCAAGATCGGAAGATGCACCTCTGCTCTCAGTGCGACATGCAGCAACTTCTGTCCAGTACCTGGCAGGCTGCACGGGACTCTTAGCTACAGTGGGGCTAGGATGTCTTGTCATTACAGGGTGGGTGGCCACTGAGCACGAAGCGGGGGTAGGTTCACTTTAAAAGCAATTGCCAAAGGTGGAACATTCATAAGGAGAGAGAAGAAAAGAAGCATTAAGGAGAGCGTAGTTTTCAATTCAGAAACATTACGTCAAAACATACTGGAACAAAATTGTTCGCTTGTTTATTTGGGAAAATCACAAAAGAACTTGAAAAGCAATTACACACTGAGGAAATAAGAGACAGAGACTACCCAAAGTCAGTGGAACAGGAACAGATTTTTCGAGCTTGGAAAGGATTTAGAATATTTAGAATAAGTGTCCCAGTTTAAAAAAAAAAATTAAAAAGAAGCTAATATATTAACCACCAGCAAAGCAGTAGATTATGTCTCTGTTTTACTAAGTTGTCCTAAGCTCTTTTTTAGAAAAATCATGGTCCTCATATCATCTATAAGCACATCAAAGTACGTTCAGGGAGTCTGACAAGTGGGTAACTTTTGCTTATATTTACTGTTTTGCTCCTAGGGTTAGTTGTTTCTTATTTTACAATAACCAAACTATTATTATTTTTTGATTTGCCAAGAGTTCCCAGTGAATAGAAGATGTACTTATCCACAAACTGGAAGTGCAGGCGGCTGAGTTAAGTGCAGCTTCACATGTGGGCTGTTCATGCTCTAAATGATATGAACTTCATTTTTTCAGGAAGGGTGTGTGCACGTGTATGTCCAGCAGGAGAAACTATTTTTTTAAAAAACTAATAAAAGTTTTCACTTAATGGAAGCAATGATCCCTGGATGAATTACTTTGGGAAATTCATACTGAACACATGGGAAAACACGGCTCAAAACCTACTTCCCACCGTTTGGAGACTTCCATGGAATTAAAAAAAAAAATCATGATAATTTAAAAGCCAAGAGAATCCTTCTGTACCTTTAGTCTGTTTTGAGATACAGACTAAAATATTTATGGAGGAAACGATATATAGGGTTTGCTTGAACATAACTACAGCAGGAAACGGGTAGAGCGAGATGAGATGGGCTTGGGGTTCTTGGCTCTTGGGTGATGAGGACATGGGGGCTCAGAACATTAACCCGTCTACTCTTGTATTTTAAATTTTCCATTGTAAATGGATTAAAAAAGAAACCAGGGAAAAAAATAAAAAGAAAACTCCCCTTCATGTTCTTCTAGAAGATACAATAGGTTAACACCACCCCTTTACAAAGTTCAGGGACACCAGACACCCAAACACCTACTTTTTGGTGGCTTCTAACTGAACTGTCTTCAGATCGCCTCGTTTTAAAAGTCTTTAAATTTCTCTTTACAAAGAAGGCCTTCCAGCCAAGGCCCAGAGGCCCTGGAGGGACTTACGTGGCTGCAATGACCACCTCCTCGGTGGTGACGGGCTGCGTGTGGGACCGGTCCTGGAGGCGCCGCAGCCTTTGCTCCACGGCCGCATTGCGGGAGCGGCGCTTTGGGACGCTCTTCTCGTCAAACGACTTCTCCATCTCCTAGGATGGGAAACAGTGTAGAAGCCTGAACAACTGGAGGAAAGGAAGCTGGGGCGGCAGAATGTGGCTACTCTGTAGACCCTGCAGGGTCTACAGGAGGGCCCCCAACCACCACCTCAGGAGGCAGCATCGCCATCAGCAGCACACACAGCAGCCACATGGGAGGAGAGATCACACCAGAACCCAGAGCCAGAGCGGGCTGCAGGCTGGCTTACCCTGATGACCTTTCAGCACATCTTACCCTGAAGAGCAGCCTCTTAGCAGCGACGCTCAGCCTCGCTCGCTCATCGACCTTTTCTTCATCTGGGAAGAGTCACAAATAAAGACTGAACATCATTAGAAGACGTAGGGAAAGTCTCTGAAAAGTTTTCCAAGGTGGACTTGGAAATCTTCTGAATAAAAGAATCAATACGCTAAAGGAGATCATCCCAATCCAGGGATCAAGCCCAGGTCTCCCGCATTGCAGGCAGATTCTTTATCGTTTGAGCCACAAGGGAAGCCCCAAAATAACAAGAGGCAATATTTTCCTCTGGGTGAGGAAGGCTATTCTTCTGCTCAGTGAAAATGTACTAATTCCCATTGCAATTCACCAAACAAAATTCTTGTCCAGGCAATAATTTTCTACTATCAATTTGGACTTAAGAATAGATACTATGGAATTAAGAAGAGATTTTAAGGAAGGAATTTCTCTTGTTTATTATTAAATAGTAACAAGAAAGTAACATGAAAAACCTGCTTCTTTGATTCAAATCAATGGTTTTAATAAATGGTTAATATCACAGCTCTCTCTCTCAAAACTAAAGAAAGTTCTTGTGAAAACCTCAACAGGTTTTATTATATTCACAGGAAGAAAATCTGCTGAAAAGAAAGTAATTGTTCCATAATCTCATTCTTTTCAAAAGCAAAAAATCTCATCTAAATCTAATCTGGGGTGAGATGATTAAGAAGAAAAAGACAGATACTTGCCCTCGGCAGCTGGCATTTCTGAATTTGAAGTTGACCTAGGAAAGACATGAGTGAAAAAACAATAACAAACAATTAGCTGATTGGAGTGGAAGATCCAAGGATCACATTAAAAGTGAAAATAAAAATTCAATTAAAGCCTCTTAAAGAACATCCTCCTGGTAGCAACTCTAGTAGTGACTACGCATGGGCAACTATTACAGACACTGTGGGGTATGTGTGCTCACAGCCCGGCCAGGTGCTTCACCTTGTGGAGATAAACCAGGACCAAGGGGGACTTATTAAACACGACAGACAATCGTCTTTTAGACGGACGCTTTCATTTCTCTGTGTTAGCATATGATAAAAACTCACTCACATACAACATGCAGATAAGACATTGATAAACTGAATATGAACCCCCTTAGTCATTTTCACCATATAATTTAGTGGACAATCCGGATTCTAACTTAAGGGCATAAAAATTTAAAAACATCAAATGTTTAACGTTTCTCATTTCTTACCATCTGAATGCAATTTAAAACGGTATGCTGATATTGGCATCATGGTCAACATTCTTTAAAAACACATTTATACCAGCCAAACAAACATCACTTATAGCTTGGATGGAAGAATTATGGAGTCATTACATCCCATTGAAACAGCATCAGAACCATCCCTGGGGTAGAAATTTCTATAGGATTTCTTATAAGTTTCTCGACCAGGGAACTTGACAGACACATGCCTACCTATCCGATTCCTTTCGTTCTGCCGAGGTTATAGGTTGAGTTCTAAATCTCTCGGAAGTCTTTCTATTTTCACCAGGAGAAAAATAGCGCCTCGGTTTCCGGGACCCTCTCTCCCGCTCCACACCAGGGCCTTCGCTTGACCCCTCAACCCGAGAATGGCTTTTAGAGTTGGTGGGGAGGAGGTACACAGAAGGGAGACAGAGAGAGGGAAGAAAGCAAAGGTTTATGTACCCTGGTGAGTCAAGGCATGGACAGTGCAAATCCCACCACATGCCTCTACCATGCATGTCGGGAGGTGGAACATTCCAGAGTCCCGATACTCTAGAGGCACCTCCCACCCTCCGCCCCAGCCCCGTTAGTAGGCACAAGCAGAATGGTAGTCGTGGAGCCATGTCCTGGATGGTCTGCCCTACACACACTGGTGAGCTAAGCTGGTAAGATTCAAGGCAGGATGCCACACAAGTCGGAAGGTGAATAACTCTGCCAAGGACGTGCAAGTGACACATTGAGGGGACACGTGGACATCACCTACAGCTCAGGTTTCCTGCTGGCCCTGGCTGACTCCAGGAACGCATTGCGGAGCTGGGCGACCGAGACCTTCGTGTCCAGCAGGCCCAGTTCCAACTCGGCCTTGGACGTCTGTGACTCGGCATCTCGCTTGGGAGCCGGGGCCTTGGCCTTCAGAGCCTGGAGCTGCGGAGGGCCCGTGTAGTCGGACAGGGAGCGGGTGAGGACCCTGTGTTTCCTCGTGGGCACCTCCTTCCTGTGACCTTGGGACACAGCCTCGCTCTGAACATACATGACCATCTCACTCCTGCCCATCCTCTCGGTGGGCTGCTGCTGAGCCATAGGCGGGTGGGCCAGGCTTTCTGATTCCTTCTGAGGTTCCGCGGTAACTATGCCAACAGCGGGCTGACTCAAGTCCTCAGTTCCAGGAGGGGCTTCCTGGCTTCTTCCAGACCCACGATCCTCCAAAACTGCAAGGGTCTTCCTGGTTTTCTCCAGAGCATCAGAGAAGAGCACATCTTCTGCTTTGGATTCGCAAATATGGAGAACCGGGGTGTCTCTTCTTTCACCTTCTAGAACCTTTGAGGGGGGAGGCTTTGTGACAGTCTGGGGGGCTGGGCCCACCCAGCTGCCCTCGGAGATGCTTTCTGGGGTGTCTGAGGTCACCAGCATGATGGTGTGGACAGGCTCTGCTGGCTGGACGTAGCCGCGGATGGGCTGTCTTGCGGAGCTGGCCACCTTGCCCGAGACCCTATCGAAGGCCGAGTTCTCTGACTGAAAGGCCAGGTAATGGCCTGGTGCCGTCTGGTGTCTCCTCTGAGTTAAGGACTCGGAGGTAAGTTCAGGGCTGCTGCGAGCGCTCTCCTCTCGCACCAATTTTTCTCTAACTTTAACTCTTTAAGAAAGAAAAAGGATTTAAGTTGCCAAGTGTGGTAATGGCTCTGGGGGAAGAGAGCTTGTGTGTGCAGACCGGAGATGCCTGGAGACTGGATAAGCATCTTGGGGTCCCGCTCGCCTTGCCAGAGGAAGGAGTTTGTGTTGAGTTTACAAACTCGCTCTTCCTTCTGTAAAGCTAGGAGGGGCCAGATGCTATCCTGGGAGAGAGTGGATGCCTTCCGACTAAATGAATACTCAGAAGCCCAGGAAAATTCATTATTATGCACCACTGGTATGCATGAGGGTGCACTGAGGCTGGGCACATGGACAGGCCCAGTATATGGACTGGGGTGGGGGTGGTTTCCAGGCATGTATAAGCCTAAAGACCAAATGTAATTGCATTGTCTCCTATAAATGTCATAGCATTCATGATGATGGTTATTTTTTATTGAGCTCAAGATACAGCAAATGATTACCCTTTTTCAAGCATTTAAGAGTCACAAATTTTTCCATGCCATGCAGACAACATTCATTCATTCAGAAAACACATGACCAGTTAAGACATCATCACTTCCAGCAACTCCAGCACTAAGAGGGATGCCAGGGAAAAAAAGATTTTTGTTGAAAGAATGCACTGAACATGTTCTCCCCACTGGAATGGTCATTAGGCCATCCATTAAAAACTAATCCAAAAAGAGAGGGCTCTGGTTGTTTCTAGAGCTATGTAAATAGCCGAGAGCAAAACTGAAATCCACTGGAAAAGCTACCAACCTTTTCTTATTACTGTGGAAGCAAAGTAGCCAAGACCTCTGGCTGAGGGGCCCAGGAGACCTCTTTTCAAAGCTTCAGTCAGCCAGTTTGAGCTGTGTGGTCTCAGATAACCTACCTGCCTCAGCTGCTTCATCTTTCAAATGGAAATGATAGTAACAAGATGTAATGTGATGCTTGCCAAGTATGCAGTTTAGCACTTAGCAAAGGGTAAACATTCAACAGTGCAAACTAGTTGTTTTTACTTTTTTTTTTTTTTTAATACCACATAGTGAGGAAGGACAAACCATTCAAACTGCTCATGAATGGACTGTGGACTGGGGATAATCTTTAAAAAATAAAGGATGCTTTTGAAGTGGGAGAAGTGATTTCTCAGGGGAATGAACGTAAAACCTTTATTTGCTTAAGATTAGTCAGCAAAAATAATTGCTTGCGATATTCATTTTCTAGAAGGGAATTTTTCCTTAGATGACAAAGGCATCCTACTAAACTTGAAATAAACACCTACGTGTCTTTCAACATAAGACGCAGGATATGTATATTTCATTAAAGAAAAGTCAAAGACACACATAAAAGGCAGTTACTGTGAACCATTCAGGGGAAGAGAAAAGCATTCTGAGTTGTTATTTTTCCCAGAGACTAGCGAGTGTTGGAGGTTTTCATATTTATAAGCTTTGTTAATTTGTTCAAGTTCTCCTGCGGAATGTGTCCTTGTCATGGGAGACAATCTGAATGTTGTCCTCAGCCAAGAACAAAGTGACTGTTAGAAACTCAATATATGGGTGCTTTGTCCTGCCAATGACTTACTCATTCTTAACTCCTTCTGTCTCTCCCTGCCCCCAACCTTAAAAATGAAGCTAGATGGGGTTTTGTCTGCTTTGAAATCCAGATGCCCTATACGTAGCTGTGGAAATTAACAACTGGTTGAGAGACAGCCAACATGGAAAGGAGGAGGCTGGAAGGCCAGGACAGGGGAGCTGATGATAAGATGGGACCCTGGGTAGGTTAGCCTGACTTAAGGGAGCAGCCCAGAGATGCTGGTTATGTGCTCACTAACGCTCCCTCCTGGCAGCATGTGAGTGGTGAGAAAAGAGAAAAGCCAGAGGTGGAGTCAAAAGATTTTTCAAAAGAGAAGCAAAGGGGAACAGTATGAGCAGCCATTAGGGCAGTAGAAGGAGAAAAAGGAATGATTAGAAAGCAACTTCCAGCAGCCCCCTTTTGAACACGTTATTTTCAAAAGCCCTGCCACCAAAAAGAGGGCAAAGGCGAGTTAGTTTCGGTGATGTGCGGGACAGGGACACACGCACTAAACACAAGCTGACAGCTTGGGAGATACCTGGATGGCCAGTTGATAAGTGAAGGTGTGTCCCCTTCGGAATCTTTCTGGAGAAACCACTCATGTTTGGGTTTCCCGGTACTATTTTGTACAAAAAAACAAAACTTCAGGTAAAGCCTATGAAAACGTCAACACATACACAGATGTCATTATCATCATTTAAAACCCTCAAGGCTGACTTTTCTTAAGTAAGGAATAATGCTGGCTTTTGAAAATGTCTAAGCATGTTTTGCCATGGGGTTTCTATTTGGTGCACGGAATGTCCAAGATGTTCATTTATTACAGATATCAAGATAGAACAAATACATCTGAAGCCACCAAATAAAGTGTTTTGTGGGATCATTTGGAAATATCAAGAGTCTGCTACAGTCATATTCTGCCTGTAAATACCAGACAATTCTCTTGTAGGAGGTTGAATTAAAAATACAAATTATCATCTGTAAGTTCTGTAAAGGTACATTGGTAAATAGCCAAATATAAAAAGTGTCCATGCAAAACAATACATATGAATAAAAAAAGAAATTCCATAAGATCATATCTTTAATTGCTAGTCTACATTTTTCTTTTACATTTATCACTGAATAATGCAACCAACAGTTACCAAGTACTAATACAAGTCCATTTGATAAATGTTTATTGAGTTCTGACTATGTACAAAATACTGAGCTGGGGCCTGAGAAGTAGCCAAGGTAAATTAGGCATCACGCCAGCCATCAAAAACTAACATTGTGTTGGGCAAGATAACACAGGATTGACACACTCATTCTTCAACACACAATCAAATATAATGCAAGGTTGAATATGACAAAGTCGTAATGTCAGGTTGAAGATATCTTACCAAAAAATCAGTGGCAAGCAAAATCTTGCCATCAGTATATTAAGCAAGACACAGGAGGAGTACCCAAATCATTGACCTGCATGCTGTTACAAAACAGAAAAAGAAGCATGGGAACTCTACACACTAGTTAAAATGTTTACCAGCTCAAAATCTTACCAGCCTACCTGTGAGAGTCCTTCAATACCAGACTGGAAACACAGATCAAAGACATTTCCCAAAGCACAGAATAATAATTAAAACGAAATACTCTTAGTTTCTAAAAATCATTTTAATTTGGGTTTTGTTTCAAACTCCCAGGCAAGAACCTGTTGGCCATCACTACTGTGCATTCCGCTGTGACCACTGCAATCTGTCACACTTAGGCATGGATCCCTGTTCTCCAGTCTGTCTACACCCTAATCTATGACCCACCTCTCTGTCTCTAGTATTATAGCCATTGAGCCCATGGCAAATAAAAAACTCAGATTATGGAAAGACATTTTCATTTCCAATGATAAAGGATCTAATTTCTCAGCATTTATTTAAACATAGGAATAGTTCTGCACATTGTCTGCAGTTTAGAAAGGAGGCAATCAGTATAGCTTGGGATAGAGTGAGTGCAATGGATACTTGCTTTTGAAAATCATCAGTTAATAACTCATATGCCTACCTCACAGTTATTTTAAGGCCCAGATGCTTTTTGTACAATAGAATGCGTTGCAAACTGTGACATATGCCATACAACTTTCTGAATATAGTCTTCATTAATCAGAATAAAACTTGGTCAATAGAACCCTAAAAAATTATCAGGCCAGTTACAAGTAAACAGGTTCTAGGGATGTAATGTATGACATGGCAAATACAATTAACAGTGCTGTATGATATATATGAGTTCTCATTACAAGCAAAAAAATTTTTTTTCTATATCTTTGATTTTTTATCTATACAAAATGATAGATATTCACTAAACTCTTTCTCCCTGGACTCATCCACCCCCATAGCTACATGGGCTGGCTGCCTTTCATTACATAGGTCTCTGCTCAACTATTATTAGAGATACTTCCCCAAGCATTTCATATCAAATAGCAACCTCAATCTCTTCCTTTTTTAAGTTTTTTATTTTTTTCTTGAAGTATAGATGATTTATCATGTTGGATTAATTTCTGCTGTACAGCAAAGTGACTCAGTTATACACATATATATTCTTTTCCATATTCTTTTCCATTATAGTTTATCATGGGACATTGAATATAGTTTCCTGTGTTATACAGTAGGACTTGGCTGTTGACTCATTCTCTACATATAGTAGTTTGTATCTTTTAACTCCAAACTCCTGGTTCTTCTCTTCCCTTCCTCCCGCTCCTTGGCAACCACAAATCTGTTTTTCATGTCTGTGCCAATCTCTTCTGTTTGATTAGAACCATGCCTTGGGTCCTAAAATGATGAACTGAAGTACAGCACTGGGACTTCCCTGGTGGTCCAGTGGTTAAGAATCAGCCTTGCAATGCAAGGGAACTAAGATCCCATATGCCATGGAGCAACTAAGCCCATGTGCTGTAACTGCTGAGCCTGTGTGCTCTGGGGCCCTGGCGACACATCTAGAGAGTCCCTGCACTGCAAAGAAAGATTCTGAATGAGGCGATGAAGATACCAAGTGCCACAACTAAGACCTGACACAACCGGGAAAAAAAAAAAAGCGCAGCACTGATCTGGGAAATTCATGGGCACCCGAAAGTGTGGAACATAATGGAAGTTAGGGACCAAGCTTCCCACCATGGGAGCCTGCAGGGTGCCCAAGAGAGGCCCAGACTCAGATGAAAAGCTACATCATTTCATGCAAGTACAAAATGTATTTCTGGGGCCCAGCAGGTACTGTTTTTTTAAGATGTAATAACAGTAGGTGAGCATTTTAAAACATGAAAAAAATAAAGAGATCACATCTGGATAGTGGCAATGAAACCCTGGGTTCTTTCGTATTTTTTAAATCTTGCATGGATAATGTTGTTTTATGTCCCTTAACATTATGCTTAACTATTTTTAATAATTAAGACTTGGCTAAAAAATTAACAGTGGGAAGGATTAATTTCATATGAACATAATGAGTTCAATAGATGATACTACCAGCCTGTGAGAGCTAAGTGAGGCCCTTGCAAAGTCAAGAATCAACGCTGGTGGCCAGAGATACAGCAGTGATGGAAACCTTCTCTCTCTCTCGACAGGGGGAATGGTTATACATTTCCCAAACTCACTGGCCTGCGTCCTTAAAATACTGTGTGCATCCTGATGTAAATTATGTCTCAATTTAAACATATATCACCGCTGGGACAGAGAAGAGACTTGCGGTTGCCAACAGGGAGGTGGGGGAGGTAAGGACTGGGAGTTTGGCATCAGCAAAAGCAAACTATTATATATAGAGAGTGGATAAACAACAAGGTCCTACTATACAGCACAGGGAACTATATTCAATATCCTGAGATAAACCATAATGAAAAAGAATATGAAGAAGAATGTATGTGTGTGTGTGTATAACTGAACCAGTTTTATAGCAGAAATTAACACAACACTATAAATCAAATCTATTTCAATAAATTTTTTAAAAAAGCCTCACTGTTGGATCATGGAGTAAAGACTTTCTGAGTAATCAAAATGTAGAAATAGAGTCTTTTGGGGGCAAAGTGAAGTCACTCAGTCGTGTCCGACTCTGCGATGCCACGGACTATAGCCTATCAGGCTCCTCCGTCCAGGGGATTTTCCAGGCAACAGTACTGGATTGGGTTGCCATTTCCTTCTCCAGAGGGTCTTCCCGACCCAGGGATCGAACTCAGGTTTCCCGCATTGTAAGCAGATGCTTTACCATCTGAGCCACCCAGGAAGAACTTTTTTGGGGCAGAAGCAAGATAAACATGGGATAAACTTTATTCCAGTTTCCCTCAGGGCTAATCTCAGCGCTGAAGGCCTAAATGCTGCAAGGTTGGCTGAAAAAGAGTGAAAGGTACGTGCAAATGGACCAGAGAGTCAGAGGGAACAGCTGAGTCTGGGGAAGGGATTGGAGGGATCTTCAAAGGGGATCCGTGTCTCCTACTTGACTTCTAATGAAGTAACCAAAGTAAGGTAGGAACTTGACTGCCTTGGTTGTGGGACCAGCCTAGAATCAGCCTTTTGGGGCTGGAGACTTGAGTTCGAAAGTCCCCCAGAGCAGCCAGCGACTTTTTGGTTCATGTTTCACAATCCCCACTCACAGCTGAATATATTTATAAGCACATGGACTCAAGACCATGTACAAGGATTCCAAGCCCAGACAAAGTGGAAAGAGCCCTGAAGTACAAACAAGGGCTGCTCCAAGTATACTCTGCTGATTGGGGTCACTGGTCCACAGTGAGATTAAAGGCTTGGACCAGAATGTAAACAATGGTCTCTGAGCCTGCTGTGTAGGTCAGTGACCCCTTCTTCCCATCACAACTTTCTTGAGGAAGGTAAAGACCCATGGCCTACATTCCTTGCAAGTCCCTTATATGTTGAGGGCTGATACTGAGTTTGCAGACTGGCTATTTCAAGCAGCACAGATATCGTTTTTTGACACTTCATGAAGACATGGAAAACAGCAGAACATTCGCTCAGAAATAACTGATGGAGGCCCTTGGTATGTGTTAGATGAAGGGAAGGAGTTGGGAAAATGACTGAGATGCTGTATCTATTCTTCCTGCAAGACTTCTACAAAAGTAATGCTATCACTGAGATCATCCTTATCAATCTTATGGATTGGCTTAATATCAGATTCATGGCGCCGTATTTGGGGAAATCCTGACAAAACTGCTAACATCCTTATCTGGGTGTGTCAGCTTTGTTGTAGGATACTGGGCATCTAGATGTCCCTCTTCCTGAGACATGAAGCATAGGTGAAGCTGCATTTGAGGCACCTCATTTGGTACATGAGGTCTTTCTCCCCTTTCCCCCTTTTGGCAGATAAACTTAGGGCTCCCTGTGGCAAGTCAAGTTTCAGCTTTATAACCATACTGGGAAAAGGACAATCTGATACAGAGAACAGACTGGTTTGGGAGTCCAGCAGCACAGAATATGTAAGAGACTCCAAAAATGACTCTGGTTTCTTTTAAGACAGGGAGAAAGGTATACAAACTTGGAAAGGGAAGATGCAAAGGTGACTCTCTGAAAGTATTCTTATCGGTCAAGAGCTCAGTGAGAATGAGACCCCCAGATGTGACCTGACCGCTGGAGAACACAAGCGGACTAGCGCTACCTGTGTCATTGACAATTCACATTCATTAATGTCCTCCCAGATTGGAATAGCCATCTTGGCAGTCATATAAAGAACTTATTGTCAACTAAAACTCCTAGGTCTGCTTCACACAAACTGCTATTAAATCAAGTTTCTCCAATCCTGAATTTATACACTGATTTTTTTTCCCCCTTCTAAATATAGGACTGACTTTGTTAAATTTCATCTTGTTAGCTTCCTACCATTATTCCAGGTATAGGCGCTCTCTTGCCTCCATGCTCCCGTAGTCTCTTCCTTCTTTCTCTCTTTCCCCCATCCCCTCTAATCTCTTCTCTCTCAATCCCTCCCCCTCTTTTCTTTTTTTTCCTACCATCAAATTTATTTACAATCCCTCCTTCAGAAATTAGTATCTCCCAGATCACCTAATGAAATGCCAAACAGGACCAAGTTAAGAACCAAGGCCAATGTGGAACCAAGACTTCATCACCTCATGTGTAGGTAACTGCAACCACCTCTTTAGTGGTCTCCCTGACTAGAATCAATTCTCCTTCAGCCAAATCCCCCACACTCTTCCAGAGTATTCTTTCTGAAGTACATAACCAAGCATGCTTGCTGTCAAATCCTTTGGGCACTTCCCATTGTACTGTCCACCAGGAGAAGCCCAAACTCCTTGTCATAAGTTGCCCCATGGTTGGTCACCACCTGACTATCTCAACTCATCCCATCCCCTTCCTTCTAGGTCACCTGGAGCAGCCACCTCTCCATGTCTAGCAAACTCACCACATCCTTAAGGACTTAGTTCAACTATGGCCACTTCTTCAAGGAGGAAAGATGAACAACTTATCTTGGTATTCCCATGGCACCCAACTTTGGGCTCTATAATCTTATTTACCTGACTGTGTTGTGGTTAACTCACACACTTAAAAATAACATGCCCACCCAGAAACACAGTGCCTGGCACAAGATAGCTTTCTTGAATGAATAGCTAAACTACTTCAGAGCTGAAATTAACCCATAAATCAAGACCTCTCAGGTTTGGGTGGATGGACAGATGCCTACTGAGTTTGAGTTTTCCCCCACCCTGACTACAAGTTTTCATTTTGTTTATGGGGATGAGGTTTTTAAATACCTTATGTAAATCCACATAAATGTTTTCTATAATATCCCCAATCTTATATCCTAAAGTTTCTAGCCTTCAAAGGGCAAAAACAGCTACCTCTTTTTTCTACTATGATGGAAAATAGAACTGACATTAATAACAAGAGCAATGTGTCATGGAAAGAACTCTGATGAATTCAGAGACCTTGAATGACTGACCAGATCATGGACTCAGCTATATGGTCCTAATCCAGTTACTTAAAGTCTTTCATCTTCAGGGCTTTTCATGTATAAAATAGAGTTTTAAACTAAATAACCTCCCAGCTTATTTCTGATTTTAAGAATTTAACATTCTTTAACACTATCTATTCTGTGGGGTCCTAGGGTGAGCCAGTTCTCTATTGGGCAGTGGCTACCTCCCCAGGAGAGGGCTATAGGGTTACCTGTGAAAGAGATGGTGACCTGAGTGTAAGAGAACTTTTTTTTTTTATGATATGGCAACTGGAGAATTATATCACCAGGAAATAAGAACTCACCCTAAGTTGTCATGGAAAGGAGTTTCTCTGGGTTTGCATCCCTAAGTATCTAATAAAATGACATGCTTTGACTCCTCACAACCCCTAAGAGTTAATGGGTGAAAAAGTGATTCCTGCCACCAAAATGAAGTCAAATCCAGCACAGTAAAATTGGTTTCACCCTGTGGGTGTCTAGCTCTAATTATGTAACAGCTCCTAATTATAAAACATGATTCAGCTTAAGAAGAATAGCTATTAACACCAGCATCTCATTCAAATTAACAGTTTATTTGCTGAAAGTTGCTTGTTTGGAAAAACTGCTAATGATTGCTTTGCACATTCACATGAGTGTATGAATGTGCAAAGCCACAAGCACACAGGCAAAATACTGTATTTTAAAATCTATCAGACATTTGAATTTTTAGGACATACCAGCTAGTATTTTCGGTGACATCATCTTATTTTGTTCAGTGGATAGAAATGGACATTTGACAGTGAAAATAGAATAAAATGAAGGAAAAAAAAAAAAAAAAGGCAATGAATTAACCGTAAAAACAGCCCAAAGCTAGAAGAACAAGACAAGAGTGATGTCTGGGGAGACAGGAAGGTGAAAGCAATCCTGTGCCAATACAAACACACACGTGAGAAGTATCCAGCAGTCTCTTTAGAGAGTAGATCCTCAGAGATCTCTGTTCCCACGACATTCTGGCCCAGTGTAGACTCTGTGTTAGGAAACTTCCTGCCGTGGCAGAGACAGAAGCTGACCCAGGAATGCCAATGGTCAAGAGGCAGTTGCCTCACTCAGCATCTCGCCAATTAACTAAAACAATGAGCTCCAGGCTCTGGAGACAGTTTTTAGATGCAAACCTCTCACTGGGAGATGCGTAAACGATCAGAAATAAAGGATAAAAACTCTTGAGAAGCCACGTGCACCCTAATGTTCATAGCACAACTATTCACTATAGTCGAGACATGGAAACAGCCTAAGTGCCCATTGACAGATGATGGATAAAGAAGCTGTGATGTGTACCTACACAATGGAATATTCCTCAACCTTAAAAAATGATGAATATCGCCATTCGCAGCAACAGGATGGACCTAGAGAGATTATAATACTAAGTGAAGTGCATCATAAAGACAAATACCATAAGGCACCACTCATACGTGGAATCTAAAATACGACAGAAATAAACGTATCTATGAAACAGGAAGAGACTCACAGACACAGAGAACACACTTGCGGTTGTCAAGGAGGAAAGGTAGGGGAGAGATGGATTGGCAGTTTGGGATTAGCAGATGCAGATGATTATATACAGGATGGATAAGCAACAAGGTCCTGCAGTACAGCACAGGGAACTATTCAATATCCTTGATAAACCGTAATGGAAAAGAACATGAAAAAGACTTCAGTGTACAGCAGAAGTTAACTATACTTCAGTAAAATTTAAAACAAAACAAAACCTTTTATTTGTTTATTTTGGCTGCAGCACACGGCTTGTGGGCTCTTAGTTCCCTGACCAGGGATTGAACCCTGGCTCCCGGCAGTGAAAGAACAGAATCCTAACCATTGAACCATCAGGGAATTCCCAAAACAAAACAGTTTTGAATTAAAACAGAAAAATAAAAAAAAGAAAGGGTAGGACTGTATCATAACCCTGCTTCCTTCCTGGATGGCCAGAGTCTGCATGTCACAGTGCTGCAGAAATGGTTCATTCTGGAGGGGGCCGTGGCCCACTGTGCGGCCAGGGCACAGCTCTGAGGAAGCCCCGTTCAAACCATCATTCACCAATGGCAGCCACCCCCGATCAAAGGTCAGCGTCAGCGCTGCGTGAAACCCCCACCATCAGTCTTCTGGCATGAATGATAGTTCGCTAAGTGGGAAAAGGAGTGGTGGGGACCCCAGGAGAATAATAGTAACAATAAAACCCCAGAGTTCTCTAGAGCAGATCACCACTAGAAAATTAGGTGTGCTTCTCTTCTTTCCAGTTCCTGTAGGGAAATACACATGCTCAGGAGAAGGGCAGGTGTGGGACTTGGTGGGGGGGGCGGGGTTTCTGCACTCACAAAATTAACCCAGATGGTGCACTTTATTGTTTGTGACATTAAGAGATGCACCAAATAGCAAACTGACAAGAGCTTTGGATTTAAGATTTTTAATGGAGTTCAGACTTTAAAATTTTGAATAACACAGAGGCTCCCAATACCTTGGAATTTTATTCTAAAATTCACAGTGGCCAAATTAACAAAGAATGGTTCATTTCAGTTATACCATCTATTTGGAAAACACAATTCTTGAAATTCCAAATTTACAGAATTTGGTAGGACAAGGGAATGGTGGTTGGCATGTGATTTATTCTCTATTACCAATATAGCATATATAGAGATAAATATGTAAAAATATATACACATACTGCTCTGTTACTATGTATGTTCTGAGTTTGCTAAAGAACAATATTTTCATATGAATTTCTGGACAACTGACAGGATTTCTGAACTAAAGACTCTTACTATCATACATACACACACACATGTAACACGCATACATACATACACATACATACATATCTTCTCTATCACATAAATTGTGAAAGTGAAAGTCGCTCAGTCGTGTCCAACTCTTTGCGACCCCATGGACTATACAGTCCATGAAGTTCTCTAGGCCAGAATACTGGAGTGGGTAGCCTTTCTCTTCTCCAGGGGATCTTCCCAACCCAGGGATCAAACCCAGGTCTCCTGCATTGCAGGCAGATTCTTTACCAGCTGAGCTACCAGGGAAGCCCAAGAATACTGGAGTGGGTAGCCTACCTCTTCTCCAGGGGATCTTCCCAACCCAGGAATTGAACTGGAGTCCCCTGCACTGTAGGTGGATTCTTTACCAACTGAGCTATTAAAATAAACTAATCACTCAGCTAAATATTGCCCTAAAAACTGTTACTGACCTTATAATGTTTAAAAACAGTATAGTACAAGAACTAATGATTATTCTGTTTGTACATATATTTGCATTAGCATATATGAGAACATATAAAAAAATATGCATTCAATATCTGGCTCACATTTGAATTTTTAGGACACTGTGTAAAGTGTTTGGATGCTATTTTCATGACTGATGTATTCCAATTTAATTAATGAAACAAACAACAGCCTCTTCCTAGCGAGCACAAAATGAATTGATGGAGCAGGAGTGACAATTCAGAGATAAATAATCCCAAAACCGCCTAATTCAGAGCTTCACAGGGATGAAAGAGTAAAGCATAACAGTGAGAAAAAGATTCCATTTCAGTGATAGGACAAATCCAGTATGCTATTCAATTGTTTTGCCATTTGTAGATATTTTTCTGGTCATTTCTTAACCTTCTAAACTTCTCTGTCACATATTTCCAGGTCAGATACCATCTTATTTTCACTACAGTTACTGGGTCACCAAGAGTTCTTTGTTGTTTTAATTCACAAAGTATTTTTTGGCTCTCTTCTCCCGGAATGGAAGTCAGACAACAATGACTCCCTGACACCTGAATTTCCTGGCTCTAGAGAAAGGACTACCAGCAGAATGTTAATCCACTTAAATCCATCTTTAAAAGCTGAACAAATGAAGTTAGTGTGGACTAAATCCCAATGCTATTTTAACATCATACCTGTCACACATTACTTTCCTTGCTTTTTAATGTAAACACATCTCTGGTTTTTTCCTTTTCTATATGAAATGATTTGTGTTTCTTGGCCTGCAAATTTGTATGTCTTGAGTGGATTCAAAAAACAAGGCATGTGCTTCCTTGCAAACTCCTTTACAATTTCTTAGTTCCTTTAAGCCTTTCTTCTGTGAAAGAAAGGCACTGTCAAGCAGAGGCTAGGTGTATGAACACTCCCAGGTAACATGCCTCGTCAAATAACCAGGAGGGGACTTCCCTGTTGGGCCAGTAGTTAAGACTCACCTGCCATTACAGGGGACGTAGGTTTGATCCCTGGTCCAGGAAGATTCCATGTGCCGTAGGGTCTGCAGCCCGTGCACCACAACTACTGAGCCCATGAGCCCTACAGCCCGTGCTCTGCACGGAGAAGACTGAGCACCTCAACTAGAGAGCAGCCCCCACTCTCTGCAGCTAGAGAAATCCCACACACAGCAATGAAGACCTAGCGCAGCCAAAAACTTAAAAAACAACAAAACCTAGAAGGAAGTGGGCTCTTAAGATTTTAAGTGATATATATATTTGAATATTGAGATTTTTACTCATACAGAACTATCATGTATCCTATCATTTTACCTGGAGTACTCTGCACAGTTTTTATTATTATAACTGCTTCAAAAATCTTGTTGAGAACTGATGATATGTGATGTAGATGGTTAACCCAGACACCGCGATGATAAACAGTTTTCATGATATGGCAATCAAAAATTGGATTCCTTGTTATTTTTTAAACCATGTAACCCACACAACTCGAACTTTCTTTCTAATTTGTGATGTTAGGTTCCTTTGTCCTCTTACATAGCTCGCCAAGAGTTTGCTTTGATAGAGTATAACTAACCCAAGAACATTGTTTCTACTACGAAATGCAAATTTCCCACAACAAAAGAATATGACTATAACATATGTTTCAAAATACAAGACAGTAAGTCCCTAAACTTTGAGCAGTTTAGTCTGAAGGATGAACAAAGGCCCTCAAAATACAATCAGGATCCATACTATTGAATTCTCTTAGAAGCTGCTGCTGCTGCTGCTAAGTCGCTTCAGTCGTGTCCGACTCTGTGCGACTCTGTGGGACCCCACCAGGTTCCCCCGTCCCTGGGATTCTCCAGGCAAGAATACTGGAGTGGGTTGCCATTTCTTTCTCTAATGCAGGAAAGTGAAAAGTGAGAGTGAAGTCGATCTGTCATGTCTGACTCTTAGTGACCCGATGGACTGCAGCCTACCAGGCTCCTCCATCCATGGGATTTTCCAGGCAAGAGTACTGGAGTGGGTTGCCATTACCTTCTCCTCTCTTAGAAGCCAGTATCACTAAATATTCTAGTGTAGGTGGTCAAGCCAGTAGCGGCCAGTCTTGGAGTCAATACACTTCAATAACTGAAATAGTCTGTTTTAGATGTAAGACTGCCACGTGAAGATGGCCATATTTACTTTGTCCCAATGTGGAATAAACAGCAGTATTTTCCATCATGTTTTCTTTTCTTTTTTTTTTTTTCTAAAATAAATTTGCCTGATCTCAGGTTCTTATCCCCCTGAATTCACCTGCAAACCTAATGTTTATTTGAACTGAAAAAATACATTTAGGAGTCTGCCTAGACAATAAGCCTAAACCATGAAGTAGGAGATTTATGTAATTTGCATCCTAATTGTTCAGCACACTTTTTAGATTTAAATATCTAAACTGAACTCAAATTTAAACTTAGATATTTAAATTGCGAGAGAAACATATATTCTCTTCAGGCATCTGACTTTCTGATTTTATCCATTCTCTGATTTTCCATTCGCTGACTCTGTGACGCAGCAATTTCTCCTACTGGTAGATCTTTTCAATGAGGTGCTTTGATACACAGCAGTATCCTTAGCATGCTGATATACTTATGTAACATATGTTATAGTCATATTCGGTGTTTACTGGGCATACTTCACATAACCTAAACTGAGACCCAGTGAAAATTGGTTAGTGGCGCCCTTCTGCTTTGTTACTTTAAATGACAGCAACAGAAACAATGGCTCCAAAGTCTTGGGTATGATCACAGGAAAATGAAGGAAAAGACACTTGTTAAAGGCAGATGAGAAATAGAAGAAAGATCTTGAAAATGTGTCGCCATAACACCTGTTCAGTTTCTTCTTTTAAAAAAGAACATACCAAGAACTAAATTGATAAATTTAAGACTGGGAAGCTTTCTGCTTTGGTAGAACCTGTGTTGACATTGTGAAAATGAAAAAAAAATCATCAATATCATTATTTCTATAGTTAGCCCAGAACTTTGCAGAGCACTGAGGACCCCAAATCTCAGACACAGAAGCAGCAGAGGGGATGTAGGTGACGGTGGGTCAACACTTACCTGGCTCGAGCCTCCGCAGGGAGTGGCAGGTCACTGGTGGAGTGGCTTGGGGAGGCCGGCTGCCCAGGCGATGGACTGGGCAGGCTGTGCACTGCCTTTGGGGACCTTGGCACTTCACCGAGGGCAGAGTCTCGCCCGGAGAATGAGAAGGAAGAGGAGACCTCCCCTGCAAGGGGCAGGTCTCGGGCCAGCCCGGTGGCACTGGGCTCTTGACCGCGTCTTTGGTTTTCTGCATTGAGCAGCACCTCTGTGTCGGAAACACCGTCGCTCCGGTGCAGGCCATAGTCCTTGGACTCAGCCACACAGGTCCTGAGCCCCGAGAGCTCAGTCCTGGAGTAGGATGAGCCCGAGTCTCTGCTGGACTCAGCCGATCGCTCGCTTCTTACCCCCCTTTTCTCCGCAGCCTCGGGGTCCTTTCTGGACCTGCTGTATCGAGTTGGAGTTTCAGAGTCTGCTTCCGGATCCAGGGTGAGCCCATACTTTTCTGCCAGCTGCCGTCTTCTCTCTGCTTTGTACCTGGCGATTCTTTCGGCTTTGGACTCGAGGCTCTGGGTGTCCATGATGCCTGAACTGTAGGGCGAGTCAGCATGGATGCCTGAGGTTTCTGTGCACTGTTTGGATCGAGTCTGCTTTTCTAGTGAAGAATCTGAAGTTTCTTCTTCTTCATTTGATCGACCTACAAGAAGATCATATATACAGAATTCAATCAAAGACATACATTTATTCTACTCTGCTATGTACACAATACACTGAGTGGCCAGGCTGTGAAGAACAAATTTTTCACCTCCTTGAGGTTGCCTACAATGATTTACCTGGGAGGCTGAAGAAATCTGAGGTCTGCAGGGAAATACATTAAGGGCTGAGATGCTCTGTGCACCACCGCATAAGCCATGTCAGGCATGGCCTCGGCTTAAAGCTCAACCTTGACAGCCTTCACTGCTGCTCAGTGTCATTTCCCCTTATTCATCTACTTTTCTGCTTTTGAGTTTAATATTTCATGTGTGAGGCCAGAGGATGTGTTCAGAGTCCTCTAGAAAGGATAACAGATATTTGAACTGCTGTAATTTGACAAGTGACAGAGTGTGATTTCTCAGCATCTGATAGTAACTATAATAATAATGGGCCATGTCAATATCCGCCAGGTAGCAGTGGTCCTCTCTGTTAACAGAAGTGGCTTTTTCCAATTACACTATGCATGTGTGATGTAGAAAAGATCTACAATGAAAACACAGGAAAGTTAGCCCCCAAGTCACCAATAATCACTAATCTATAATCATCAGTAATAAATAAATGCATAATTTGCTAAACTTTCCTGTATACTCTTTCTAGTCAATGATTGTTTTCTATATAACTCATATTTTATATAACCTAATGTTCTACATAAAACATTTCCCTGCTTGCAAATCTTATTTTGAAGATATCATTTTTTAAGACTTTATACTATTCTATCCAACAGGCATTTTAGAATCAGTTTAAGTCATCTCATATTTCTAGGCATTTAAGTTGATTCTAACTTTTAATCCATCTTATTTTCTGATTACAATTACAAAAGATAGTTGTGTAAAAGTAGAATTGCTTTATCAGTAGGTACCTCATTTTAAGATACTTGCTATATTGTCAAATTAATTTCTATAAAGTTTGCATCAGTTTACAATGAAACCTGAAATTTATGTTCTCTCACAAACACTGCTAATTAAAAAAAAATCACCTTTGAAAATATGAAAAAGAATGTGTATATATGTATAAATGAATCACTTTGCTGTACAGCAGAAATTACCTCAACACTGTAAATCAGCTATATGTAAATAAAAAATAAAGATAAGAAAGCATACTTGTAATATATAAAACTATAAATGAGAATATCAAGTAATCATATAATTTATTATCTATCTGTATCTGTTGTACTTCATTTTACACCGCTATTTTGGATTTATATAAATAGTTCCATATTTCTAAAAATGTTTGTTATGATGTGATGTTTCTCCAAAAAATTAAAAATTGCCCTAGATTAGCAGGAAAAAGAGGATACATGCATTTTTCAGTTATTTAGTAGCCATTTTATTATCTTTTTCTCCTCTAGAATATCTGGCCAAACTTGTTGCTCTATATTCTTTTGATTCATAGTATCATTTTAATCAATTTATGTAAAATTTTATAGGTATATGAGTTCTTTATATTTTTCATGAATATTTCCAAATTTAATTTTTTGTGAAGTCTGTTGAAGATTGTCTTTGAAACACAGATGTTCATTATGTAGTCAAATCAACTGACCTGGTCACTGGTGATTTCTACCACTATTTCTGTGTTTTGGAAGTCCATTTCCATTCAACTGGACCTAAATATTCATTTTTGCTTCCATATTCTTAATTATTCTCTTATAATTAATGATGTGAGTCGCTGAATCTTATTTTTGTGTTGAGTAGGAAGTGAGGATCGGATATTGTCTCTCCCTACTGCCATCCCATTTTTCCCAAGACAAGTTTGTTAAATACTTCTTCCTGACCAACATGATGCTTACATGATCATATGATACATTTTATATACAATAGGATTTATTTGTGGCCATATATTATGGTACTCTGGCTGTTCTTGATTCATCATGTGTGTAATGAGAAAAAAAAAAATCTTAGTTCTCTAGTTTTCTGGCCATAGAAAACCAGAAACTGTAGAGACAAGCAAACTGATCACATTATGAAAGGAGACTAGCAACTCCCTCTGAAGAAGAAACTAGAAGACGCTGGCTATTAAAAGCAGTAGCACAGAGCAGCAGAACCTGGGCTGCAGACGGGAAGAGTAGCCCCATATATGCCATCCTCTCCTAAGGTCATGTGCGATATCTGATGCTCATACCGACATCTGAGAAACCACAGAAAAACTAAGTCACGTTTGACATGCTATTTAACAAGAAATAAATATATGATACATTTAAAATTACACCTGTTCAAATAATTTAAAGAAGATATTTGTTGCATAAACACAGAGTGAGACCCCTGAGCATGAGGTCCAGCTTTGCCCATCAAGTTCCCTGCTGCGGGCAGCTCGGCCCTGTGCCGGGCATCAGGGCATTCTGTTTAAATCCATTATATATAAGAGATGGCTGTCTTATTCAGCCCTTTCCCAAACAAACCTGAGGATCTCTGACAGCTGGGGCCCTGAGGAGACGGAGAGAAAGAGCCAGGACCTGCCCCTGGTGGGGCCCAGGCTGGGGTGGGGGAGAAATGACTGGTCATCAATTACTCAACAGTGGGGTCCTTTCTTGTCGTGACACCAGGGACCACACCTGGGAGGCACGGGGGAGCTGACGTGGGTGTTGCTGCTGGTTTTAACAAACACATAGCTTAAAAAACATTACAACCTGCACAGTTCACTTGTTGCAACATCTCCTTTTCCAGGAGTGCTGGATAGAAAACGCTGATGATAGGGAATTCCTGGTGGTCCAGTGGTTGAGAACCAGCCTGCCAGTACAGGGGACATGGGTTCGATCCCTGGTCCAGGTACTAAGATTCTACATGCTGTGGGGCAACTAAGTCCATGTGCCACAACTACTGAGCCTTCACGCCTTGAGCCTGTGCTCCACAACAGCAGAAGCCACTGCAAAGAGAAGCCTGCCCACAGAAACTAGAGTGGCCCCCGCTCACCACAAGTAGGGAGAACCTGAGAAGCCACGTAAACCCAGCACAGCTATAAATAAATAAAGTTAAAAAATTTTTTTTTTTTTAAAGGTTGATGAGAGGCCTGCGGGCCACAAGCTCACCAATGTGCGGGCTGGCCGGGTCTGTGGCACGCATGTATCTGGGTGTGTCCTCCTCCAGCAGGCGATGAGTCACCAAGCCCGTGCAGCTCTGCAAGAGGATGGGCTGCGTGTCGGTTTCAATTCCTTCTAAGCGCCGGGCAATTCTTTCTTTTCTGCACGAGACACCAAACAGAGGCAGTGAGTCAGGGGCATCGGTTTCTCCACGAACACTGGTTACTCAGTGTTTTTGCTCAGCAAATTCTTCTCCCTCTTCATTAAGTACGATGAACATCTTACCTTTTCATTTCTAAAAATTCTTTCCTCTTTGGTTCAAAGATTTTTCTTAATTCTGCAACTAAAAGAAGACAAAAAAGAAGAAAAAGATGATCCGGTATTTAGTTGTCATGCATTCATTTTATTCATTCATTCACACATCTATCTTTGGAACTCTGTTTATGGCTCCCTTGCAGCAGTGATGTACAAAACGGACATAGTTCTTGCAGACTGTGTAATAACAGGGGAGGTAGGTGCCAAATGAGTAGGTATGTACGCAGACATAGACACAAATACACACTCACACGTACATGTCACAGGTTGGTCTAAGAAGTAATACCATGAGAACAAGAGATGGAAAAAAGAAGTGAGCTCTATTTCACCCAGGAGAACCAGGGGAGGCCTCACCAGTTTCTCTTTAGGTTTTTCTCTAGTCAGCAGAAAGCTCACTATCTGGTTTTTAGTTTTATATAGTATTTTAAACTTTCCATCCTGCAAAACGTCAAACATTTGCAAAAGTAGAGACTGGAGGACTGTGAGTGCCATGGCCACCAGCAGGTTATACCATGCAGAAGCTCACAGCAGTCTGGCGTCCCATCACTGAACCTGTGAAGATTTGCAACCTCCTTCCTGCTCGGGTTTCTAAGGTTACGTAATGTGGTACACCTTCTCCAATACAGTTTAGATTAACCTAGTTCCTGTGCCTCCCCTTCCAAGCTTTCACTGGGAGGAAATGTTAACATGTTTCCTTGCTGGAATGTAGGCGGATGGTAGAAAGGTGATGACCCTCACTCCCCTGGGCAACAATGGATGATCAGACAAACATTTTGCTGATCTTGGGAGGGCCTCATATAACACTGACCACAAGGATATTTTTATTGAGAGGCCACAGGTTTCTGTGGAAATGGCCAAATTTGGTAGAGAAATTCTTCTTGCCTCCTCCTCAATCCCATGAATTCACAAGGGCTCCTCTGAGCTTTTCCTGCTGATGTCCCAGGAAGAGAGGAGTGGTGATAGGCCCGGGGCCCATGAAACATCTGCAAGGCTGAGTCAAAGCAGAAGCTCAGAAGAAGGGATATAAACGCTTGGGATTTAAATTGCAACTGCTTCAATTTCCACTTGAAAATTGGAACTTCAATTTCCATTTTTTTAAGTGGCTATTTTTATTTTTGGCCACATTTCGTGGCTTGCACGATCTCAGTTCCCTGATCAGGGATTGAACCTATGCCCTTAGCACTGAAAGCATGGAGTCCTAACCACAGGACTGCCAGGAAATTCCCTAAGTGGTTGTTTTTAGGAAGGAGTCAAAACCATACATGTGCATGCACACATGACTTTTAAATTGTCCTTTGATTGTGTTCAGAGATACCAGTCATGTTTTTATTTATTAATTTATTTTTAAATGACAGCTACCTTAACGGTGGGCTGGACTGACATTTTTACAAGGATAGTTGGCTTCACAGGTATCTCTGTCACCAGTGGCCTTCCCGGGAGTGGCTAAGAGCAAATGCTCGCAAGTAGAAGACCACAATCCAGTGACAATGGTACCTCCTGCCTTTGGAGGAAGTGTGGCCTATCACTGCTTCCCAGTTAACAAACGAGCTCTCACCAGATGGTGCTGATAAAACTTTCATGGCTGTTAGCGCAGGTTCTGGAGATATTTTCAAGGATAAGTACCAATGAATTATTTAAAACCCAAAGTGGAAAACAGAGCTCTATTTTTCAAAAAACTGCTCCAGAAACAGTTGACACCAAATTCCAAGGACTCTGGGAGGTTTGTCTTAAATCTGTGCCCCAAACCCATAACTGAGAAATGGAGCGTATGAATAGAGTCTGAGTGGTACAATGACATGTTGCCTTTTCTCCTGAATTATTTCAACTAGGTAGATTACAGTCTGAAAGTGTGTGTGCACTCTCAGTCATGTCCGACTCTTTGCAACCCCATAGACTATATAGCCTGTAAGGCTCCTCTGTCCATGGGGTTTCCCAGGCAAGAATACTGGAGTGGGCTGCCATTTTCCTCTCCAGGGGACCTTCCCAACCCACGGATGGAAGCCTGGTTCCTGCCTTGACAGGCGGATTCTTTACCACTGAACTACCTGGGAAGCCAAATGTGTGTATCCCCCTTACCAATTCATATGTTAAAATTCTAACCCCCAAAGTGATGGGATTAGGAGGTGGGGCTTTAGGGAGGGATTAGGCCCCGTGCTCATGAATGGGACTGGCCCTTTAATAAAGAAGCCCCACAGAGCTCCCAAGGGCTTCCCTGGTGGCTCAGACAGTAAAGAATCTACCTGTGATGCAGGAGACCCGGGTTCAATCCCTGGGTTGGGAAGATTCCCTGGAGAAGTAAATGGCGACCCACTCCAGTATTCTTGCCTGGAGAATTCCATGGACAGAGGAGCCTAGTGGGCTATAGTACATGGGGGTGCAAAGAGTTGGACACGACTGAGCAACTGACACTTTCACCACTTTTTCACAGAGCTCCTGCGCCCCATCCACCACGTGAGGATGCCATGAGAAGTTGGCAGTCTACAACTAGCAAGAGGGCACTCGCCAGAACCTGACCATGCTGTTGCCCTGATCCTGGACTTCTAGTCCCCAGAACAGTGAGCAATAAACTTCTGCTGTTTATAAACCATCTGAATGAAGTAAGCCCGAACAAGCATAAAAAATAAGAATGCGATGCATTCGGAGAGGCACACGATGTCCACTCTGAAAAATTAAGTTGACTTTTCTGGTCCTCATTTGCGACTGAAAATCATTTTTATCTCATTAAAACTTGAACATTTTCTATAGAAGTTGTGCACCTGAAAACATTTAAAGAAAATCCAGCAGTACAGTGAAAAAGATAAGCAACACGCTCCATCTTGACATATTTCCCATAATCTGGAAGGAAAGGTCAACTCATGGGGACTTGACACACATATAACATAATTACTATAGTATATCTATTCCACAGATAACACTTAGGTTGTGTAAAAGAGAATGACTTTTTATTTGTCTATGTATGTTCGGTTGTTATTTTGTTTCTTTCATTTTGCTGGTTTAAAAAAATTTTTTATTTACATATAGTTGATACACGAGGCTGTGTTAATGTCTGCTGTACAGTGAACATATACATATATTCTTTTTTATATCCTTTTTATCATAGTTTATCACAGGATATTGAATACAGTTCCCTGTGCTATACAGTAGGACCTTGTTGTTTATCCATCCTACATATAGCAGTTTGCAGCTGCAATGGCAACCCACTCCAGTACTCTTGCCTGGAAAATCCCATGGATGGAGGAGCCTGGTAGGCTGCAGTCCATGAGGTTGCTAAGAGTCGGACACGACTGAGCGACGGCACTTTCACTTTTCACTTTCATGCACTGGAGAAGGAAATGGCAACCCACTCCAGTGTTCTTGCCTGGAGAATCCCAGGGACGGGGGAGCCCGATGGGCTGTTGTCTATGGGGTCGCACAGAATCGGACACGACTGAAGCGACTTAGCAGCAGCAATCCCCAAAGTGGGGAAACAGTGGAAACAGTGTCAGACTTTACTTTCTTGGGCTCCAAAATCACTGCAGATGGTGACTGCAGCCATGAAATTAAAAGACGCTTAGTCCTTGGAAGGAAAGTCATGACCAATCTAGATAGCATATTCAAAAGCAGAGACATTACTTTGCTAACAAAGGTCCGTCTAGTCAAGGCTATGGTTTTTCTTGTGGTCATGTGTGGATGTGAGAGTTGAACTGTGAAGAAGGCTGAGCGCCAAAGAACTGATGCTTTTGAACTGTGGTGTTGGAGAAGACTCTTGAGAGTCCCTTGGACTGCAAGGAGATCCAACCAGTCCATTCTGAAGGAGATCAGCCCTGGGATTTCTTTGGAAGGAATGATGCTAAAGCTGAAACTCCAGTACTTTGGCCACCTGATGCGAAGAGTTGACTCATTGGAAAAGACTCTGATGCTGGGAGGGATTGGGGGCAGGAGGAGAAGGGGACGACAGAGGATGAGATGGCTGGATGGCATCACTGACTCGATGGACATTGAGTCTGAGTGAACTCCGGGAGTTGGTGATGGACAGGGAGGCCTGGCGTGCTGCAATTCACGGGGTCGCAAAGAGTTGGACACGACTGAGTGACTGAACTGAACTGAACCGAATCCCCAAAGCCCAGTCCTTCCCTCCGCTTCACCTCCTCCCACTTGGTAATCAGAAGTCTGTTTTCTATGTTCGTGAATCGGTTGCTGTTTCATAGGTTAGCTCATTTGTGCCACATTTAAGATTCCATGTACAAGTTGTATCACATGGTATTCGTCTTTCTCTTTCTGACTTACTTCACTTAGTATGATAATCTCTAGTTGCACTGAATGATGTTTTATTTGAACTGCGAATGCAATTCCAAAGGAAAAAAAACTTCAGATGAGCACTTGTAGTACTCCCCACCCCCACTGAATTTTGGTCAGGTATATTCTAAAGCACTGTAAAAATAAAAAGCTAGTAAGAAAGCATGGAAGTCGCCCCTACTGGGGAAACACGTGGTCACTTCATGTCTTTTGTACAGAGTCCACAGACTGCTCTATCACTGCTCCATCTTCTGACTGCCGGCCCTGAACATAGTTTATTCTTATTTATGATCTCCCAAAAGAAGGTTTCCTTCCTTTAAAATTTTCATATAATTTCAGTCTCAGAGAAAAATTAAGACATTTTCCATTTGTAAACATTTGTTACTATACTTATTTTTACCCCCCTTTTCTATCTCCATATGTATATTTACATGTAAATATATATGAAAATATGCCTATATTTATGTGTATATACACATGGATATAGCACTTCCCAGGTGGTAAAGAACCTGCCCGTCAATGCAGGAGATGAGTTGGAACCCTGGGTTGAGAAGACCCCCTGGAGAAGGGCATGGCAACCCACTCCAGTATTCTTGCCTGGAAAATCCCATGAACAGAGGGGCCTGGTGGGCTACAGTCCATGGGGTTGCAAAGAGTCAGACACGACTGAGCAACTGAGCACTGTGAGCACGAATGCACACACATTCTCATATTCACATATTAATTTTTCTGAACCATTTAAGAGTAAGTTGCAGCCTGATGCTCCTTTTAACTCTAAATCCTTCAGTGTCTCTTTCCTAAAAACAAGGGATTTTGAAAAATTAGACTCAAATGCCATAATTCAATTGATGGTATGCTGTGTCATATGTATAAAACTAATACATGGTTCAGAAAATAGCAATATTCGTCATCATAAATCCAGATAGAAACTAGCACAGCTGGTCTAACTTCTGTTGCAATAAATTTTCAAGTGCACTGAGACTTGTATGTACACTAAATTATCCCTTGCTAAAATCCCTGTGATTTTAGTCTGCTGTCCTTGTCTAAGAAATATGAGTTCTATGACTCTATTTCTTCAGCAATTTCTGACGGGACTTGCATTGGTCATTTTCCAAGTAAGGCAATTTAAGAGGATTTGACATCAGGGGCTATAATACTTTATAAAACTATTTAATTTGCCTCATATATTTTGTAATAACGTATAATAGCAATACGCAGGGTAATTTGGTCTGTTAGGTGCTTTTCTTGGGAAGCATGGTTTCTTCAATTAGCTCTGAGAACAGGCTTTCTGGTAAAGTTATTGTTGATTTCAGTCCCCCAAGTCTGAATACAGTAGAATCTTCCAAAGAAATATAAGTAGCGGGGGGACTGCCAAGAACAGCTCTCCCCCTGCCTGCATTTGATACCACGGGCCAGGTCCAGAATATTCTGTATGCTGATCTTTCTTCCCCAGGAGTAATCCACTTTAACTTTTACACTTGGATGGCAGCCACTAATACAAAGACCAGCAGCTTATAAAATAAAATCATTACAAACCTAGAGGAAAGAGGGGGAGGTGTGATGGCTATCAGAAAGGTTTTTGGGGGGATAATGAAAATGTTCTAAAATTGACTCTGCTGATCAATGCACGACTCTGTGAAGCTACCAAAAGCCACCAAACTGTCTACTTAAAATGGATAATTGTATAGCATACGAATTATATCTCAATGAAGCTGTTAAAAAAAAAGTAGAATCATATATTTTGTCCATTTCATAACTCCTAAATGGAAAATCTATTTTAATAGGATAAGCTTTACACTGGTAAAGGGTTTTAATCCCTTGATTACTTGTTCATGATACATGGGTAAAGGAAGTTCCTTAGAGAAAAATCAAAGATCATTTAAAAGCTCAATTTCACAGAAGCATAAATCCCATCACTAAATGAACAGGAAGAAGCTTCTGTAAACTTATAAACCAACATGAAACTCCATGACATTAAAACTCATAATCAATTCCTATTTTTAACTTGCTATTACCAAGAACTGACAGAATACTGAATACATCTGTTAAGGTGGAGAAATAAAAAGACTTCAGGTAATACCTGCGGTCTTTCCAAATGTATCTGCCCAAATTCATAAAGAGTAAAGACTATGAAATAAATCTATGGGAATTAAGATGAAATTCAGGGAAGGAGGGATACTAATGCTTAAGAAGTATGTTTGAAAAACCTTGTTAATTTAGAAACATAAATCTGGTGAGTACATAATCATCTTTGATTAGGGAAAATCATGATTTTTAATGACCAATTATGATAATGTCTAGTAAAACTGGTTAATAAGTTTATACATTTTAAAATTGTTATATGTAGAGCTCTGAGTCATTGAGCTTTGAGGAATCTAGCATCTGACATTGTTCTTAATTTTTTTGATCTTCTTATTTATTATTCACTAAGAGAAGGAAAGGGGGGACAAAGAGAAGAGGAAAACTTTAGCTTTCTGTAACTTTCCATAATCAGTCAAATCTAAACTGCTGCTGATATCAGTTTGTTCATTCTTGCTCTTTGTTTTGATCACCTTCATAGATTTTTACATTTGGCTCGGGCTTCCTTGGTGGCTCAAATGATAAAGAATCAGCCTGGAATGCAGAAGACTTGGGTTTGATCCCTGGGTCAGGAAGATCCCCTGGAGAAGGGAATAGCTACTACCCACTCCAGTATTCTTGCCTAGAGAATCCCACAGACAGAGGAGCCTGGTGAGCTATAGTCCATGGGGTTGCAAAGAGTCGGACACGACTGAGCGGCTAACCCTTTCAGTTTCACTCAGATTAAATTGAGTCTGTCTTCTGAAAGAGTCTTACAAATTGGAAGGACTTTTCCATTTCACACCTGGGGTTCCAGGTGGGAACCCCGCTCATAGGTGTCCTACCCTTGACTTGAACAGTTAATGAGATCACAACGCAGTGCCTTTCATTTCCAGGTACCATGAACTATCAGAATTTTCTTCCTCATATGAAATCTCACCTGCCTTCTTGTAATTCTACACATTCTTCTTATTTTGGACCGCTGGAGCAAAACAGAACAAGACTCTGTTTCAGTTGACAGTTTTGTTAAACTTAAAAATTGAAAAATGTCCCTTCTTGAAGTTGTCACCACCAGGTGACTCAAATCCCTGGGGTCCTCCTTCAAGCATCCATCCTCATAAACCTGTGTCCAGGAGTACGACTGGTTCAGTTCCTGGGGATGCATGTAAATTTGTCAGTGGGACTTTTAAAATTGATTTTGTTTCTGTTAAGAGAATATTTTTTCTGGTCTAATTTCGTCTGGGCTTGATATCATGATTTACTGCTGCTATTTTTGGTTTTTATGTTGTTGTTTTTTTTTCAGGATAGAAGAAAACCCCTGATCTTCCACCAGAAATATTTCTTTTTTTAATTTATTTTTATTGAAATATAGTTGATTTCCAATATTCCAGGAGTGTAGCAAAATGATTCAGTTTTATATATGTATGTCTGTATATATATATACACACACACACATATATACATGCTCAGATTCTTTCCCATTATAGGTTATTATGAGATATTGAATACAGTTTTCTATGCTAAACAGTAGGTCCTTGTTGTTTGTCACTTTTATATACAATATGCTGCTGCTGCTGCTAAGTCGCTTCAGTCGTGTCCGACTCTGTGCGACCCCATAGACGGCAGCCCGCTAGGCTGCCCCATCCCTGGGATTCTCCAGGCAAGAACACTGGAGTGGGTTGCCATTTCCTTCTCCAGTGCATGAAAGTGAAAAGTGAAAGTGAAGTTGCTCAGTCGCGTACGACTCTTAGTGACCCCATGGACTGCAGCCTACCAGGCTCCTCCGTCCATGGGATTTTCCAGGCAAGAGTACTGGAGTGGGGTGCCATTGCCTTCTCTGATATACAGTATAAAATCTTATAATTGATAGGATTAATTATAATTAATTATTAATGAATCCCCAACTCCTAATTTATCCCTCCCCAGCTTTCTCTTTGATTGCCATAAGTTTGTTTTCTAGGTCTGAGTCTGTTTCTGTTTTGTAAGTTCATTTGTATAATTTTTTCAGATTCCATGTGTGAGTGATATATGGTATTTATCTTTTTCTCTCTTTTTTTTTAAATCCATTCCTCTGCTGATGGACATTTAGACTGCTGCCATGTCTTGGCTGTTGTAAATAGTGCAACTTTGAATGTTGGTGCGCCATGTATCTTTTCAAATTAGAGAACTATATGTTTTCTGGGTATAGGAGTGGGATTGCTGGAAAAGCTGTTTCTTCTGAAGCAAGGTTTACACAGCTCATTTGGGATAAACCCAGTTTGTGAGCTGGTACTCCCCTGAGTTAGTGTTACAGTTGGTAGAAACAAACATCAGGTAATGCTCGTATTATTCCACGTGCAATACTAGAGGTAGAGGGCTGGTAGCTGATGCGAATATTTGACTGCATGTACATCTTAACCAAAGTGTGAATTCACAGATGTGAATTGGATAAGAAGAGAGACGTTTAAGATGCACTTTACACTGCTTGCTCAGTGTGTTGCCCAGTCAGGAGCTGAAAGATATCCTAGCACTGGAAAGCCTCAGGGAGCTGGAGGACAGGAAAGAAACAGGCAAGTAAGCAGAACTCATCACCCTTGGAGAAGGTGAAAAGTAAGAGAGAGATGAGGTGAGGCTGATTCTAGGACTGCTCTCTTATCCTCGGTGCCAGCCTGCAGCAAAAACTTGAGGATGCCTAAAATGAAAGGAAGGGACTCATGGTAAGGTGAAGTCCATCTACAGAGGAATGGATAAAGATGTGGTACTTATGTACTATGGAATATTATTCAGCCATAAAAAGAAATCGGATCATTTGTAGAGATGTGGATGGACCTAGAGACAGAGTGAAGTCAAAAAGAGAAAAAGAAATATTGTATACTAATATTGTATACGTGGAATCTATAAAAAATGGTGTAGATGATCTTCCCTGCAAAGCAGAAATAAGAGACACAGGCACAGAGAACAAGTATATGGACACCACGGGCAGAAAGGTGGAGTGGGATGAATTGGGGGATTGGGATTGACATATATACACTCAGTTCAGTCAGTTCAGTTGCTCAGTCATGTCTGACTCTTTGCGACCCCATGGACTGCAGCACGCCAGGCCTCCCTGTCCATCACCAAGTCCTGGAGTTCACTCAAACTCATGTCCATTGAGTCAGTGATGCCATCCAACCATCTCATCCTCCATTGTCCCCTTCTCCTCCTGCTTTCAATCTTTCCCAGCATCAGGTTCTTTTCCAATGAGTCAGTTCTTTGCATCAGGTAGCCAAAGTATTGGAGTTTCAGCTTCAGCACCAGTCCTTCCAATGAACACTCAGGACTGATTCCTAACTAGTAAGAACCTACGGTATAGCTCAAGGAACTCTACTCAGTGCTCTGTGATGACCTAAATGGGAAGGGAATCCAAAAGAGAGTGGATCTGTGTAGAGCTGATTCACTTTGCTGTACAGTAGAAACTAACGCAACACTGTAAAACCACAATATACCAATAAAGAAGAATTTAAAAAATAAAAATGTGACAAAAGAGGTTATTTAATTAAGGCTGCTTTCTTGATGAGGCAGAAAGGGGCACAGAGGAGAACCAAGCTGGAGATTAGGGAAAGAGTTCTCCAGGAAAATTAGATAATACATTTACACACTCTAGATACTGGTCGACCATCTAGAAGTCTTACCTTTAGGAAGGGCAGCTAAAAGCTGAGCATCGATCCTTCTTTTGTGGTTATCAAGCTGTTCTTTGTCTTCAAGCAAGAACTCTTTCTGAAAGCTAAAAATGATTCCATTAAGAAAATGTTTATAGAACAGTCTTTTGGACTCTGTGGGAGAGGGAGAGGGTGGGATGATTTGGGAGAATGGCATTGAAACATGTATAATATCATATATGAAATGAATCACCAGTCCAGGTTCTATGCACGATACTGGATGCTTGGGGCTGGTGCACTGGGACGACCCAGAGGGATGGTATGGGGAGGGAGGAGGGAGGAGGGTTCAGGATGGGGGACACATGTATACCTGTGGCGGATTCATGTTGATATATGGCAAAACCAATACAATATTGTAAAGTTAAAAAATAAAATAAAATTTAAAAAAATAATTAAAAAAATAAAAGAAAATGTTTAAAGTCCTTTTAAACCCAGGTATCTGATATGAACTGAGATATCACAGAACATAAAAAATTATGTTACTACTGTACATAGTTAAACATGTGTGTATAGATTATAAGTAAAATAGTTTATTTGGGGGAGTTAATAGGTAGCTTTTTTTCAATTATTCATGGTTATATTAATGTGATTTTGGGGTGCAACTAAATAATTACATCAGCATAGGTGGCAGGGGGTGGGAGGGATGTGAGGGTATGTGTGGCCTCTGGTGGTAAAAACATCACTGCACTAGGAGATGGATGCCTCTGTTCAGACTGACAACCTCTTCAAGGGCCACCAGTAGCTGTGCAAACTTGAACTAATCACTCGACTTCTCTGTGCTACAGTCTTCCTCAGAAAATCAGTGACTTGTGTAGGTGATCTACACGCTGTCTTCCGCTGTTGAAACTAAAGTAACAAACATCTTCAATCAAACAAAAATCAAAGAATGGAGAAGAGGTGTGAAAGGTTCATGAAAATTTGTCCAGGGGAAAAAAAAGAAATGGGACTTCCCTGGTGGCCCAGTGGTTAAGATTCTGCCTTTCCAATGCAGGGGGTGAGGGTTCAATCCCTGGTTGGGGAAATAAGGCCCTGTATGCGGTGTTGGTACAGGCTTACCAACCAGCTCCTTGCTCTGCCCACCATTCCCAGCC
>NW_011495023.1:17133873-17143334 GCF_000754665.1 Bison bison bison
AAGCACCCGTTTCTTATACCTGCTGGTGGTGTAAATACTCCCCCCACTGCTGCTCTTCAAGCTCCCACAGGACTCAGCAATCTCTAAGTTGGAAGGAACATGGGCACACTCACCAGGGTGCGTGTGTATGTGTGTGTGTGCGTGTGCAAACACACCCCTGGGACCACTGTTGTCTTCGGCTTACAGATCAGGAAACTGCCCAATGCTTTGGCCAAGGACACACACGCAGCAAGAACAGTATGCAACGTGCAAATCTCCTTCTGCTCTGACACTGTGCGCATGCACCTGGCCCAGGACTTGGAGCCCACAAGTTCACGGCCTCCAGGGGAATGCTCCTGGAGTGGGCAAGACCAGAGCTGCGGCCTCAAAGGAAGAGAACAAACCTAGGGAAACAGGCAACTCATCTTCCCCAACAACATGATCACCTCCAGAGAGGTGGTGATGAACCCGTAAACAAACCCAGCACCAGCCTGACCTTTCCCATGGATGGTCCCGTCTGTGGCTCCGCCCTGCAGGGGTGTGTCCACAGAGGCCCAAGGGGAGACTGAGGAAGCGCTGCGGGAGCTATGAAGGGGGCGTACCAATCACTTAGATCCTAGATACAAATTAAATTTCAACGATTGTCTGTATACTCCAAAATACTGCCATCCCATCTTCCTAGAACCAAGCTTATCAGAAACCCTTAGTTACTGCTTATAAATGTGGAATGCTTATACTCGTAAACAGCAGTGCCATATATTCTTATCAGTTAATAAAAAGTCTTGAGAATAAGTAGGCTTTGAAAACCACACTCCAGGTGGCTTGAAAATCCTGACACCCCCTGCTCAGGTCAAAAACTTGGAATAAGCACTGACTTCTCAATAGGGAGAATCCAGTGACGGTTCTCAGTGTTTTTTCATATGATTACATCATACCATCATAGAGGTATGATGTAATCTAAACTTAAAACATTAAACAACTGCAGAATGGCACCCTACTTAAGGAGTGACATGCTATCAATATTTTAATTGACTATTTAACCACTTGAAACATTCCAACAAGTTCTGTACTTTCTTTGGGAAACAAAAATCTCAGGAAGAAAATTCTATATTACAAGGAATGATGCAAACCCTGAAGTATTCAGCTCCAGACCACTGGAGCACAAATATTATCTCCTATTTTCAAAACTGAACATCTGTGTTTCTATTTTCCCCCTTTTATCTGCTCATCAAAAAGCTCAATGAAGCTGCTTAAGGAAGACTAAAAAACTACCCTCTTGTTAAACATTTTACTGAACTTGCACAGAGTGGGGTTCACAATCCATCACCCTACACCCCTGGCTTCACACGCATTTCCTTTCTTGAAACAAACTACAGATGTGTCTGCATTGATGGGCACAACAGCCTCTCACGGGTGGTCAGAAACCATGAAAACCATAGCACGTTAGGGAAATCTCTCCTGCCTCTTCCCATGGCTGACTGTGAATGCTGTTTCCTCCTCAAGTCTCTTTCTCCAGCTGCCTTCCATCCTGGCTAGTCTTGCTCCTGGTCTGGGCCTCAGTTTAAGGTCATCTCCTTAAGGAGGAACCCTGTGACCCCGTGTCCACCTACTAGCACCAAATCTACACTATGTACCTCTGTTTATTCTCTGATGTGACCCTGTTTTCCTATTTATGGAACATATTACAAGTGTCTCATTTTAACTTGCTGATTTTAAAAAAATACTTTTAAAAATCAATAAATGTACAGTGAATGAATTGGCTCTAATAAAATATTTCAAATATTTACGACAACTACTCTGAAGTATTTTTTTTTAAGATTTTATATTTTTGATGTGGACCATTTTTAAAGGCTTCGCAACACTGCTTTTGTTTTGTTCTGGTTTGTCTTTTTTGACCCCACAGCATGTGGGATCTTAGTTACCCAACCAGGGATTGAACCCACAGCCCCTGCCCTGGAAGGTGAAGTCTAAACCACCAGACCACCAGGGAAGTCTCCTGAAGTATTTTATGTATACACTTTACACACTGTGGATATGATGGGGCAAAGAACATGACAAATACTGAGACTCATTAGAAGAGCATGTATTTAATAACGTCATCCCTTCCTCCCTTCCTTCCTCTCCTTCTCTTCTCTTTAAAATAACATATAATTGGGAAAACATTGCTCATTACCTTTGCCTACCTTGCCCGTATGTATGAAAATATGTGTATGCTTGCATGTTTATAAAGTATTTTTCAGGTCTCCATCCTCAAGGTAAAATTTTCTTACTGGAATCCACATGGCCGCCTTTATACTTCTTTCTTGCTGTTAATACCTCTCTCTCCAATTTCCTCCAAGTAACTACTAACCTCTGACTGCTAACCAATGACTACTAACCAAAGATGACTACCAACCAACAATGTCTAGTAACCAATGACTACTAACCAATGAGGAAGTAGATGAGCCATAGGAAGAATAAGGAAGATGGGCTGGAACCAAGGACTCTGACTTGGAATTGTCACAAGAGTTGTGATGGATGCAAGTTTCCCCAAATCAATACGAAACCAGACTGAGACAAGTCACGCCTCTATCCTGGACTTCTGACACGTGGGGGCACCAGTCAGCAGTGAGAATGCAGGCAGGACGCACTGGTGAAGCAATCTGGACCAGTCACCCGAGCAACTCACTTGCTCATCTAATGGCTGGTTAAACACTTACAAATGTCCTCCCCCACAGCCCTAGCGCCACTCTCCTTTCATTCTCTGAATCAGAAGCACCCAAAGCAGCATCACTGGGGGAGCCCAAGCCCTGGATGCCGGACTATGTCCCTCCTCATTATCAGCTACATGCGGATTAGGGGGTCTCTGCCCAGACCACCTCTCTGGGCCTTGGTGGGTTGCCACAGCTCCAGTAAAAGGTGGGATCCTCTATTACACCATGAAACTGTCTCTCCATATAACTAAAGTATATGCAACAGTCTTCATTTTGGGGAATTAAAATTTTTAAAGCTTCTAATATGAATACAATGGGGCTTTCCTGGTGGCTTAGTTGTAAAGAATCTGTTTATCAATGCAGGAGACATGGGTTCAATTCCTGGGTGGGGAAGATCCCCTGGAGAAGTGGCAACCCACTCCAGTATTCTTGCCTAGGAAATTCCATGGACAGAGGAGCCTGGAGGGCTATAGTCCATGGGGGTCACAAAGAGTTGGACATGACTTAGTAATTCAACAACAACAACAATATGAAGAAACACCTTTAATATGTTTTTCGTCTCCTCTGAAATGGAGCTCCCTTCTTCATGACTAATTCTTTCATACTTCTAGCTCTTTCCTCTGCTTCAGTGATCCAAGAAAAGATTGCCCTTCATGCTTCCATGATAATTTTTTTTAACATGTCCCATTAACCTACTTAAATGCCCAGCAAGACAATAAAAGGACATTTTATTAAAGTGAGAGCAAAAAAATAAATAAATAAATAAAGTGAGAGCAGCCTATCCTGCGGTTATTATCTTCTATCTTTTTTAAAAAATGGGATGTCCTAATAAGGAACATTCTGTTCCATACCGTGAAGGGCTTCCCGATAAATAACTCTTCTACTGAAGTTTAGTTACAAGACAGGGGAGGGAACATCCCTGGTGGTCCAGTGGTTAAGACTTCATGCTCCCAATGCAGGGGACATGGGTTTGATCCCTGGTCAGGGAACTAAGATCCCACAAGGCCTGTCTGGGTAACTAGATTTCTCTGAAGGAGGCAGGTACTTGTATTTCCAGCCCATTTTATATTTAGGGCCAGAGCCTGGGGGCCACTGTTTTAATAGGCGTACATGAAATACCACCACTGTTTGAGAACCGCTGTGCCCCTCTGAGTCTCTCTCCTTGAATTGACTGACCTGCGCTCATACTTCATATTTTCCCTTGAAAAAGCAGCACTTTTCTGTCTCCTCTTTTTTTTCCCTGCTCTTCAGTTCAGTTCAGATGCTCAGTTGTGTCCGACTCTTTGCAACCCCATGAATCGCAGCACGCCAGGCCTCCCTGTCCATCACCAACTCCCGGAGTTTACCCAAACTCATGTCCATCAAGTCCCTGCTCTTAGTCACGTATTAAGTCTATAACAGCTAAACCAACCTGCTAGTGATGTATTCAAAACAACGTTGCTATGATCTGAATGTTTGTGTTTCCCGGAATTCATAGGTTGAAATCCTGACCCTCAAGGGTGAAGATATTAGGAGGTGGGGCTTCTGGAAAGTGATTAGGTCATGAGAGTGGAGCCTTCATGAATGAGACTGGTGCCCGTTCCAACAAGACAGGATGCAAGACACAGGGCAGTGGGCAACCTGGAGGAGGGTCGTCACCCGTGACAGTGCACCCTGACCTCAGACTTCCAGCCTCCAGGTATGAGAAATAAATTTCTAGCCACTTATAAAATAAATTTTATAAGCCACTCAGTCTATGAGAGTGAACAAATTAAGACACAAGCCTTAGCTTCTATTAAAAAGAAAGCAAAGATGAGAAATAAGGGAGATTGTATCGAGTACTAGAAGAGTAAGGTTTCATGAGTCAAATAAGACAGCCTTACTGATGACCATGCCTCCTCACTGCTCTGGTTTACCTTATACTATTAATAAGATCTGGATGAGATTCATCAAAGTTTACCCCATCCAGTGTGTTCAGAAGGTCAAATCTAACATTCTCAAACGCAGAGCCAAGCTTGCTTGGCTAGGGCACTGCTGACACAACAGCTTATCCCAATGTTTTGAGATGCAAACTTTTAAAGTAAAGAAACAATGTCTTATGTCATACATTAGGAACAAAAGCATCTAAGTGGAATGAAGGGTAGATCTGGGTTGTAGCCTTCCTGCATAATAAAGTGGATGCTGAAATCCACATCTCTGTGTGTTCAGAGACCATCATTTTGTGTCTCCACTTGAAAATCTCAAAACCTGTTAGGGACAGCCATCTGTGAGGCTACATCGGAAATATAGCTACCTTATTAGGCACAAAGTTTAATTTTTCTATTATCTCACCTCACTGATGTATGTACCACGGAATTTTAGCATATCAGGTACATCAAATAGGTACCCATAATATCCTGCAGCCAATGGAATTGAAGGGCAGAAAGGTTAAGAGACCAGGCAACTTGAACTTACCTGGACAGGTGACTGGGTGGATGGGTGGAGGGAGAGAAGTAAGGGGAGAAGAATGGGTCAGAAGGAAGGGACAGAGGGAGGAAGAACAAGACTAGATCCTTTCTTAAAAAACTAAAAGCATATATGTGGATAACTGATTCACTGTGCTGTATAGCAGAGATTGGTACAACATTGTAAATTAAATATACTTCAATAAAAAAAAAAAAAAGAACAACAACAAGCCAAAAGCTCCCTTACTAAAAGGATAGATTGCAAAAAAGGTATCATATCCTTAGAGGCAGATATAAGAAAGAAACGAACTTATAAAGAAAAGCCCTTTACAAGTTTGCAATTACAGAGATACCAATAGGCCATTTTGCAAATAGTTCCCATGTGTGTGTTCAGTCTTGCTCTTTGCAGCCCTATGGACTGTAGTCTGCCAGGCTCCTCTGTCCATGGAATTCTCCAGGCAAGAATACTGGAGTGGGTTGCCATTTCCCACATCAGGGGATCTTACTGACCCAGGGATCGAACCCATACCTCTTGTGTCTCCCGCATTGGCATGGGGATTCTTTACCACTAGGGCCAATACAAAAAGAATCTTTGCTGGCTGAGTGCACTGCTAAGTCAGCCTGCTTCACATGTTTTAATAAGTTAAACTCTGGAGAGAAAATATTTTTTTTTAAAACATTTAAAACTCAAGGATTAGAAATTTAGGAGAATAATTTCTAAAGCTCCTACAAATCTTTGAAACTTAAGATTTCTTGAGCAAAGACTTCTTTACCTTGGAACTTTTCTTTGACACGGGAATCCAACGAGGCTTAAGTTTTTCTTGTTCAAATCTAAGGGGAAAGAAATAATGTAAGAATGAAATACCCACACAGTAACTTAAAACCAAAAACATAAATAGATAAACTCCAATGGGGAAAAAAATTCTTCACGCTCCCTTTGAGACCATTTAAGAAAAAGGAAACTGTGAACCAGAAATATGAATATAGAAAATACAAACACCTTTAAGCATCAAACCCCACCACATGCATTATACTTAGGAATTGTTTTGTTTTGTGTTTGGTTAATAGTAGCCAAGATACTTCATGGGTTAAAAAAGAATTCTGACATAGTTCAATACTACCATTTAAATTCTCTATGGTTACAAGAAAAACTCCAAAGCAATTAAATACTGAAAAACATAGCTATTATCCTCAGGGGCAAAAAAGGAGAAAAAAATTAAACAATTTTGGTCCAGGTAACCAGAAAGGTTTAAAATCATCACTGCCTGGTATATTTGATGCTTTTAAAGAAGGCACAGCAGGAGTTGGGGTGCATGAGGGGTTGATGAACAGTGGAGGGGACACTTCAGCTGTGTTTTTATTGACTTCATTAAAATCTAAATGATAATGACACCTCAAATTCACCACTTATTTATTTTTGAAGACAAGACATATATTACGTAAAGACAGCTGGTAACAATCACATCCAGCAAAAACACACATCCGAGTGAACTGGTTAATGAAAACCAGGCACAGGCAAATTTATAACCAGCTTTGGGTAAGTAATCTGTTTTACAGCTTTTGGCATAGCAACTGTTTGTCCACCCAGAAAACCACAATTAGACCACTTACAGAAATTTCTTCCCTTATGGAAGAGCCTTTTACTGCTTAATATTTAGGGGCAGAGCTTGAGGAAAAGGAGGTACAAGATATACCAGATGCTGACATGTCATTACCTATCAAATACATTCCGAATCCTGGAATTTGGAAATTCGGACCAACTAGAGAAACACAATACAAAGGTATAATGCCAATTAAACATCTAGGCTTTTTGGCTAATGACACAAATATCCTTGTTATGTGCTTAGAAAAAGAGAACTTGGTTCAAAAAGCTATCAAATATTGCAGAAGCAAATTCCTAAATGTGACGCCTCAGTTGTCCAAATCTCTTCCCAGTCGTGCATTTGGACTGGAAAATACTTTCATAGACAATGGCCAAATTTCCAATGTGATATTCAAGATAACCTAAAGATTTCTTTTTAGCTCAATCTGTGAACCTAATGTGAGATGCCACTTTAGTAGTTAAATTGAAAGCACATCTTTTCCTCTGGGCTCAAAAGGAAGCCACTAAGAAGACAACATCTTTTGTTCCAAACAGCCTCCCATGAAGATTTCATAAAAAGACAAACACACACCACTGCCTACTGGAAAAAATTTAGTAGATATAACATTTGGTTTAGAAAAATACTTCAGTTAAAGTACAGCACATCCAGAACTTAATCCAAAGTTTGAGCATTCCAATATAATCTGCAATGTTTCCTTCATAAAGGCTTTAGTGGTTTAGCAATTTCTTTAACGTACAACAGGAAAAAAAAGCCACCTTTCTCAACCATCCTAAGATAAGCTAATTTATAAAGTCAATGAGATATTTAAAGCATCCTTTGAGAAAACCACAGACTAGTATAACGGGGCATCCAGGGTAAAATGGAAGATGCAAGACATTCATGATGCTATTAAACAGACACTTGAGGGCATTTTCCATTTCTCTCGCCTTACCTTGTTTCTCAGAGAACTTGAAAGTGCCCAGGTAGCTGGGAATCCCTGGGCTTCTGAACATGGCTGCACACATCAAGTTCGGGGACAGAGCCTGCTCTACAGCTAATTCTCAAGCAGCCACGGCTTGCGGCCCGTCTGAGCAAAATTGGGTTGAGCTTTTCACAGCGCAAGGCAGTCAGGCACTGGTGTCCTTGAGAGTAGAGTAAACGCAAAGCGAGACACTGCAGGCTAGAAGAGCTCAGACCCCGTAATCAGATTACAAGCAGAAATTAGGCCTGTGGATGCTGAAATAGACTGGATTCCAGTGATGGGACATTTATGAGGTTACACTTCCGAGCCATGGCTGAACCACAGCTCTTGCGTCGGCTAAGGAGACGACGTTGTAAACCTAACCACCATCAGGAGAGGCAGGACAGCTCCTCCCTGCCCTAAAAGCAAACAAACAAACAAAACCAAAACCATCCAGAGATGCTCCATGTACCGGGACGAAGGAGAGCCTCTGAACTATTCCCAGGCTGCTCAGAGTCTGGCTTTGGCTAAGTTCAATGAAACACTTGATCGAACAGGGAGCCAAAACCCCCGAGTTAAGAGTTAAGGTTGATGAACAACATATGAGTGAAATTGTGGGAACAGAAAAAGCAGATATTACTAGAGGTTCAAAAATTTTAATTTGAGACAGAAGCTCCTAAGTATAATACTACTTTTTCTACTCACGCTGTTTTTCTTACTTTCTTAAAGACATTTTTTTTTTTCCAACAGGTTTAGGTTTACTACAAAACTGAGAGAAGGTACAGAGTTCTCATGTACGCCCTGCCCCATACACAGCCTCTCATGCCATCAACATCCCCCACCACCAACATCCCCCGCCACATGCTACATTTGTTAGTTACCAAGGATGAACCTACGATTTAACCTACAATTCACCATAACCACCAGAGTCTACCCTCTGAGTTCACGCTTGGTACTGTCCATTCTGTGGATGTGAATACACCACGACACGTATCCATCACTCTACTATCATACAGAGTACTTTTGCCCTCAAAAGCCTCTGTGCTCAGCTTGTTTATCTCCCTCCCTCTCCCCTCCCTCAGCAACCGCTGATGTTTTTATGTCTTCATAGTTTTGCCTTTTCCAGAATGTCATATAGTCAGAATCATGCAGTATGGAGTCTTTTCAGATTGGCTGCTTTTGCTTAGTACACAGTATGCATTTAAGGGGTATTCCTAGGGAGGCGCTAGTGGTAAAGAACCTGTCAATGCAAGAGACATAAGAGATGCGGGTTCCATCCCTGGGTCAGGCACATCCCCTGAAGGATGGCATGGCAACCTACTCCAGTGTTCTTGCCTGGAGAATCCCATGGACACAAGAGCTTGGTGGGCTACAGTCCATGGGGTCGCACAGAGTCGGACACAACTGAAGCAACTTAGCATGCACATGCATTTATGGATGCTCCATGTCTTCATGGCTTGATAGCTCATTTATTTTTAGTGCCTAATAAGCAAGAGAGTTCCAGAAAAACATCTATTTCTGCTTTATTGACTATGCCAAAGCCTTTGACTGTGTGGATCACAATAAACTGGAAAATTCTGAAAGATATGAGAATACCAGACCACCTGACCTGCCTCTTGAGAAATCTGTATGCAGGTCAGGAAGCAACAGTTAGAACTGGACATGGAACAACAGAATGGTTCCAAATAGGAAAAGGAGTACATCAAGGCTGTATATTGACACCCTGCTTATTTAACTTCTATGCAGAGTACATCATGAGAAACGCTGGACTGGAAGAAGCACAAGCTGGAGTCAAGATTGCCGGGAGAAATATCAATAACCT
>NW_011495023.1:17143434-17150242 GCF_000754665.1 Bison bison bison
CAGATGACACCACCCTTATGGCAGAAAGTGAAGAGGAACTAAAAAGCCTCTTGAAGAAAGTGAAAGAGGAGAGTGAAAAAGTTGGCTTAAAGCTCAACATTCAGAAAACGAAGATCATGGCATCTGGTCCCATCACTTCATGGGAAACAGATGGGGAAACAGTTGAAATAGTGTCAGACTTTATTTTGGGGGGCTCCAAAATCACTGCAGATGGTGATTGCAGCCATGAAATTAAAAGACGCTTACTCCTTGGAAGGAGAGTTATGACCAACCTAGATAGCATACTCAAAAGCAGAGACATTACTTTGCCAACAAAGGTCCGTCTAGTCAAGGCTATGGTTTTTCCAGTAGTCATGTATGGATGTGAGAGTTGGACTGTGAAGAAGGCTGAGTGCCAAAGAATTGATGCTTTTGAACTATGGTGTTGGAGAAGACTCTTGAGAGTCCTTTGGACTGTAAGGAGATCCAACCAGTCCATTCTGAAGGAGATCAGCCCTGGGATTTCTTTGGAAGGAATGATGCTAAAGAAACTCCAGTACTTTGGCCACCTCATGTGAAGAGCTGACTCATTGGAAAAGAGACTGATGCTGGGAGGGATGAGAAGGGGACGACAGAGGATGAGATGTCTGGATGGCATCACTGACTCGATGGACGTGAGTCTGAGTGAACTCTCGGAGTTGGTGATGGACAGGGAGGCCTGGCGTGCTGCGATTCATGGGGTCACAAAGAGTTGCACACGACTGAGTGATTGAACTGAACTGAATGAGGAACCAGAAGGCAAAGGAGCTGCTGGAAAAAGAGGAAGTGGAGGAAATTGTAGAAGCAACTGATTCTGAAAGTGAATAATTAGATAGGATGGAATACAGTTTGTGTTTATAAATAATCCTCTGCAAAAATTTAGTTTATAAAACATAATATTTACATTCCTGAAAACTATTCTTCTTACAGAATCCTCATCCTAAGGGACTCTCAATGCTTCTTTTGAATTATTATGATGGGATAATTTTAGTTAAAAATCTTAAAATACAATTCCAGTACAGAATAAAAAAATTTTAGGGACAGGGGGCTGTGCCCCTTGGCTTCTGGGATCTTAATTTCCTCACCAGGGATCTAACCAGGGCCTACTGTAGTAAGAACATGGAGTCCTAAGGACTGAACTGTCAGGGAATTCCCAGAATAAAAAGAATTTGGAGGGAATTCCCTGGTTGCTAAGTGGTTAGAACTTAGGCTTTCACTGCCATGAAACCCGGGTTTGCTCCCTGGTTAGGGAACTAAGACCCTAGAAGCTGCAGTGTGTGGCCAAAAATAATGAATGTGGATATCCTCTTTAAGTTGGTCATGGATCTTCCTACAATGACTTGCCTCAGCCAACAATTATGAAACAAAGCAAACAAATTAAAATAGGGCTTCATAGCTATAAGAAAAAAAAAAAGACAGAAGTCTTTATTAAACTATGGATATGCAATTTAACCTACTATTTAAGTACCCCATCCACCCCATTCACATTCGACTTAACCTCCTATTTAAATACCCCATTCACATGAAACAAACAAAGACTATGAAGGGGACTTCCCTGGTAGCCCAGCGGTTAAGAATTTGTCCTGCAAGGCAGGGGACATGCGTTTGATCCCCAGTCGGAGAACTAAGATCCCACAAGCCATGGAGCAACTGAGCCCGTGTGTCAACGACTACTGAAACTGTGCACCAAAGGAAAGATCCGCACAGCGCCGCAAAGATCCGCACAGCGCCGCAAAGATCCCGTACGCCGCAACTAAGGCCCAACACACCAGGTAAACAAATGGTCCAGAAAAGAGAGAACTGAAGGGGGAGAGCGCCAAGATGTTTTTTTAAAAAGTATTTGAAAAACAAGACTACAAAGAAATCTACATTTTATATCAATAGAAAGTAGCCGTGTTTCTTTTTCATTTACTTTCCAACAATTAGACATAAATTAAATCCCTTATGATTATACAGTGGAAGTGACAAACAGATTCAAGGGGTTAGATCTGATAGAGTGCCTGAAGAACTGTGGACGGAGGTTCGTGACATTGTACAGGAGGCAGGGATCAAGACCATCCCCAAGGGAAAGACATGAAAAAAGGCAAAATGGTTGTCTAAGGAAGCCTTATAAATAGCTGTTAATAGAAGAGAAGTGAAAGGCAAAGGAGAAAAGGAGAGATATACCCATTTGAATGTAGAGTTTCAAAAAATAGCAAGGAGAGATAAGAAAGCCTTCCTCAGTGATCAGTGCAAAGAAATAGAGGAAAATAATAGAATGGGAAGTCTAGAGATCTCTTCAAGAAAATTAGAGATACCAAGGGAACATTTCATGCAAAGATGGGCTCAATAAAGAACAGAAATGGTATGGACCTAACAGAAGCAGAAGATATCAAGAAGAGGTGGCAAGAATACACAGAAGAACTGTACAAAAAAGATCTTCACGACCAAGATAATCATGATGATGTGATCACTGACCTAGAGCCAGACATCCTGGAATGTGAAGTCAAGTGGGCCTTAGGAAGCATCACTATGAACAAAGTTAGTGGACGTGATGGAATTCCAGTTGAGCTCTTTCAAATACTAAAAGATGATGCTGTTAAAGTGTTGCACTCAATACGCCAGCAAATTTGGGAAACTCAGCAGTGGCCAGATGACTGGGAAAGGTCAGTTTTCATTCCAATCCCAAAGAAAGGCAATGCCAAAGAATGCTCAAACTACCGCACAATTGCACTCGTCTTACACGCTAGTAAAGTAATGCTCAAAATTCTCCAAGCCAGGCGTCAACAGTATGTGAACTGAGAACTTCCAGATGTTCAAGCTGGATTTAGAAAAGGCAGAGGAACCAGAGATCAAATTTCCAACATCCATGGATCATTGAAAAAGGAAGAGAGTTCCAGAGAAACATATACTTCTGCTTTATTGACTACACCAAAGCCTTTGACTGTATGGATCACAACAGATTGTGGAAAATTCTTCAACAGATGGGAATACCAGACCACCTTACCTGCCTCCTGAGAAATCTGTATGCAGGTCAAGAGGCAACAGTTAGAACCAGACATGGAACAACAGACTGGTACCAAAATGGGAAATAGTACATCAAGGCTGTATATTGTATCCCTGCTTATTTAACTTACACGCAGGGTACATCATGCAAAATGCCGGGCTGGATGAAGCACAAACTGGAATCAAGATTGTGGGAGAAATATCAATAACCTCAGATATACAGATGATACCACCCTTATGGCAGAAAGTGAAGAAGAAATAAAGAGCCTCTTGATGAATGAGGAGAGTGAAAAAGTTGGCTTAAAACTCAATATTCAGACAACTAAGATTATGGCATCCCATCACTAAGCCATGGTCCTATCACTACATAGTAAATAGCTGGGGAAACAATGGAAACAGTGAGAAACTTTATTTTCTTGGGCTCCAAAATCACTGCAGATGGTGATTGCAACCATGAAATTAAAAGATGCTTGCTCCTTGGAAGAAAAGCTATGGCCAACCTAGACAGCATATTAAAAAGCAGAGACATTACTTTGCCAACAAAGGTCCATCTAGTCAAAGCTAAGGTTTTTCCAGTGGTCATATATGGACGTGAGAGTTGGACTATAAAGGAAGCTCAGTGCTAAAGAATTGACACTTTTGAACTGTGCTGTTGAAAAAGACTCTTGAGAGTCCGTTGGACTGCAAGGAGATCAAACCATTCGATCCTAAAGGAAATTAGTCCTGAATATGCATTGGAAGGAATGATGCTGAAGCTGAAACTCCAATATTTTGGCCACCTCATGTGAAGAGTTGACTCATTGGAAAAGACTCTGATGCTGGGAGGGATTGGGGGCAAGAGGAGAAGGGGACGACAGAGGATGAGATAGCTGGATGGCATCCCCGACTCGATGGACGTGAGTCTGAGTGAACTCAGGGAGCTGGTGATGGACAGGGAGGCCTGGAGTGCTGTGATTCATGGGGTCTCAAAGAGTCAGACACGACTGAGCGACTGAACTGAACCCCAAACTCCCAATCCTTTCTTCCCCACCACTTGGTAACCACAAGTCTGTTTTTTCTCTCTGTGAGTCTGTCTGTTTCATAGATAAGTTCACTTCTGCCATAGTTTAGATTCTACTTATAAGTGATATCATATGGTATTTGTCTTTCTTTTTTTGAATTACTTCACTCGGTATGATAGTCTCTAGGTCCAGCCATGTTGCTGCAAATGGCATTATTTCATTCTTTCTTATGGCTGAGTTAATATCCATCATATATATATATATATATGTATACACACATATGTCACCTATTCTTGTTTATAAACCTCTATAAACCTCTATCTTCTCTATAAACCTCTTCTTTATCCATTCATCTGTTGGTGGACATTAGGTTGTTTCCATATCTTGGCTATTGTGAATAGTGCTGTTATGAACATGGGGGTGCATGTATCCTTTTGAATTACAGTTTTGTCTGGGTGTATGTGCAGGAGTGGGATGGCAGGATCATATAGTAGCTCTATTTTTAATTTTCTGAGGAGTCTCCATACTGCTCTTCACAGTGGCTGCACCAATTACACTCCCACACCTGCCTTTCTTTTTGCAAAATGTTGAACAACTCTCTCAGGATCACACAGCTTACAGTGTGGCAGTGCCAGACTGGAAACCTACCTCCTCTTACTCCTCCCAGGACAGCTCCCACGTTGGCCTGGGCACAAAACGACAGGGGCCACTGCCCTAAACTCCTGGATTGAGGTCATAGTGTCTCCCAGCGCGAGAGCCCATGTTGCCTTAATTGGCAAAAAGACCAATCTGACCCCAAGAGGGGGAGCACACCAGCTGTTGGTTGCTTATCTCATATGATTTCCTGGTCTGGTTTTGGTGCCACAGACGTTCCTCAAGACCAGGGCTGACTCCAGACATGAGCAATTAGGGCATAGCTGAGACCCAAGGCAAAGACAGAAGTCAGTGTGCCTGGTAGGGGTGAGTGTCACAGAGAAAGCAAGCAACTGAGTACTCTGATTCCTCCTCCCGCTTCCCCACGCCCTTAACTCATGGCAGAAGCACAAGCTGAGGATGTTATCAGCGACTTTGGGGAGCGTGTAAAACAATGACTCAGGAACTCTACTTCTGGAGATGCACTCAGTGAAATTACAGTGAACAAGTACAAGGCCGTTTACCACAGTTGTGTTTATAAACGTGCAAAACTTGACCCAGCCCGCGCAGAGGGACATGGAGAAGAACAGGTAAACAGATTACAAGAAAACCATGTTTGCAACTCCACTGGTGATCTGAAAATTTTTCATGATATATTACGTTAGAGACACACACACACACCTTATCAGAAAGTCAACACAGAGCCCCAAACGTTAATTATCTCCCAACTCATAGGTAAGTCTCTCCATATTTCCCCTCATTTTCAAAGTTTCCACAATAGGCATGAATGACTTCTATAACTACCAAAACAATTATGTACAAATAAAGACGAAGGTAATAAGAAAAACAAATATCATATATTTATGCATGTAGTATGGAATCTAGAAAAATGGTACTGATAAACCTATTTGTGGGGCAGGAATAGACACACAGACGGAGAGAACACACAGTGGGGGAAGGAGAGGGTGGGACAAAGTGAGAGAGCATCATTGACGTATATACACTACTATGTGTAAGATGGGGCTTCCCTGGTGGCTCAGAGGTTAAAGCGTCTGCCTGCAATGCGGGAGACCCGGGTTCGATCCCTGGATCGGGAAGATCCCCTGGAGAAGGGAATGGCAACCCGCTCCAGTATTTTTCCCTGGAGAATCCCATGGACGGAGAAGCCTGGTGGGCTACAGTAGTCACATGTGTAAAACAGATGCTAGTGGGCAGCTGCTGCAGAGCACAGGGAGCTCAGCTTGGTGCTCTGTGATGACCTAGAGGGGTGGGATGGGGCAGGCGGGAGGCTCAAGTGGGAGGGGATGTATGTATAAATGTGGTTGATTCACTTCATTGTATAGCAGAAGCTAAGACAACATTGTAAAGCAACTATACTCCAATTAAAAAATAAAAAGAATTTTAAAATCATTAAGAAAAAAGATGAAGGTAATAGGTCCTTCTGAAATCCCAAGGCTTAGAATTGGCCTAAAGATTCAGGAACAAATCACGATTGAAAGTGTGCCTACGGGCCTGTGCGTAAGATCAAATTGCCCGTTTCTTTTAAGCCTACTTTATTCGTTTCTTGGCTATAAATAGGAGAGCTGACAGAGATTCGCCAACATCCTCAATAACATGCAATACTTGAGGCTTTCCCAAACTTGACTCCAGGTGGGCCCTGACCACTGAGGCAATGTGGTCCTCATTCCACATTTGGTCCCTATTCCCCACCCTACTACCACAACCAGCACTGAATCCACCCTTGAAAGCCCCTTATTAATTCCATCTCCCTTGGGACTTCTCTTCTGCCAATTAAACTTTTCTGGCTTGAAAACCATCATTGTCTCCTGGCTAAAGGATTATGTAAACTTGAGGGAGAACACCTAGACACTTCTAGGCACATCCCTAGCTTAAAACAAGGACCTGTGAATATCAGATGAATGCATGAATGACTGGTTGAATGAATGAATGAAGCAAGAAAGCAGACAAGCAATGGAATCACTATGGTTCATCCCCAGTCTTAGATTCGGTCCCATTCCCAGCCAGCTTCAGTTCTTAACTAGGTGGCTTAGAAAAGGAGTTCCCCAGCCTCCAGGATCTAATGCCTGATGATCTGAGGTGGAGCTGATGTACTAATAGAAATAAAGTGCACAATAAATGTAATGCATTTGAATTATCCCCAAATCATCCCC
>NW_011495023.1:17150342-17178028 GCF_000754665.1 Bison bison bison
CCTTTGAGACTCCTTCTAGAGTCATCTTGTCTTTCCTAAAATGTGAGGCAATGACGGGGAGCATGAATGTGCGTGTGTAGGGAGAAACAGGAAGAAAAAGTCAAAGATTCTCCAGGGACATTGCTTAATGGGAAAAACCAGGGAGATAAACTTTGTCATACAGCTGTGGACATTATCGCCAAGCATCCAGATAAGAAGTACCATCTTCTACGTTGCCAAGGTCAAATGATGAGGCATCAGATGACAAAGGATCAAGTTGATAAACCCTCAGGGAGTGTGCGGCCTGATCACGGCTGGGGCGGTTCTGGCTGATGCCAGTCATGCATCCCTGCAGGACAAGGGGCAGCTGTCCTCTGGGTGGAGGAAATGGAAACAAAACCAACAAAAAGGGAAAGAGTCAAATACCCCAACCAGCAACTAGCCATTTCCTACCACACTTGGTGTGATAATGGGAAGAAGCCAGTTAGACCTGGACCCTCACTGACAGCACGGTGGGGTGGGTGCAATGCTAAGTGCTCTGCGGGCGTTAACTCTCGTGGAGTTAACATTTCTGCTCCAGGAGATGCTACTACTGGTATCCCCATCTGCAGGTGAGAAGACAGAGATACGGTGTGGTCTGGGAGAAACACTCAAACCTAGGCTGACCCCTTAAAATAGCTCTCTAAAGGCAAAACCAGCCATTCACACCTACAGCAAAATCAGGAGAGAAATAAGGAGGCAGGGATGTGACTGGGTGAGAAAATGATGTGGAGGCACTCTGAACAAGGGAGAGTGTTAATTACTCTGTGTGGGGTGGGCATCTACGTGCTGAAAAGAGATGCAGATACCGGGCGCACCACTGTATGATGTCATCCTGAATTCCCTATTGTGTGAACAGCAACTGGGGCAGCCCCGGTGGACAGGAAAATGAGCTGAAATTCAAGGCAGTACAGGGCAGTGTGAAATGATGACTAACAACTGTTGGGACACACACTATAGTGAGTTAGTAGTGCATTTCTAAAATTACAAAGTGCCACGGGATGGTTTTAATGAAATCTACCATAAGCTACTATAGTTGATGGCTGGGCTGACATTCCAAAGTACAAGATATATTTTTACAGCCTTCGAAAGGAGTGTTTTGTATGCTAGCAGCAGCTGTAAATGGTATTCCCATTTTCTTTGGTGGATTTTATTTGCGTGTTCAGACTCTTAATTTGGGGGCAGAATCCCCATCCACAGGGCAATCCCTTCATCTGGGAAGCCGTCCCAACTGTTTCGTTTCCTTTTATCACATACTGGCTATTTGCACGTTCCAGGTTCCTCATTTTACCGGCATTGTGAAACACTTGGTGATTTTTAGTTAGCGGTAATATTTAGGGCAAGTCTGCAAATAAAATCTGGCGTTGTGTGATTATGTAAAATAATTTAAAACAGGCCATGCAGGCAGAGATGAAAAGGCTTAAAAGTACTTTCAAAAATAAGAAATATTATGACTCACAGATATTTCTTTATCAGATGGGTAGAATGAAACATGTCAGTCTTGCTATATTCACGAATTCATTTTTTATGGGACTTCCAGTGGTTATGACTCCATGCTTCCAGTGCAGGGGACATAGGTTTGATCCCTAGTCAGGGTTCCCACATGCCACATGGTGTGGCCAAAAAAAAAAAAATAATAATAATAATGAAAAGGCTTATTTTGATCACTCAAATGACTTACTAATGCTTTATATTAAATGTTCAAACAAGTAATATTAACATTTGTTGTGAGAATTTAATCATTTGAATTTCTTGCTGATTTTGAATCTATTGCTAATGAATCTCGGGCAAAACAATCCAGATAGCTTAGAGGAAGAGAGGATAGTCAACAGTTTCTCAGAGGAAGAAAAAATAAAGGTGAGCTTCATGTTTAAGATATACACTGAAAGATACATAAGGTGGAATATTATTCAGCCTTGAAAAATGGGATTTTGACACACGTTATGAACATGTCATAGACCAACTTCAAAGACCTTACGTTCACTGAAACAAGAGAGTCATAAAAGGTCAAACCTTGTAAGATTCCACAGAGAAGAGGTGAGCAGAAGAGTCAGATTCACAGAGACAGAGAGTGGAGAGTGGTTACCAGGAACTAGGGGCAGGAGACTCGGGGAGCTGGTATTTAATGGGATAGATCTAGCTGGGGAATGAAAAAGCCCTGGAGGTGGTGGTGGTGATGTCTATATGACAATGTGAAATGTACTCAATGCCACTGAACTGTGCTCTTAAAAATAGTTGAAAGTATTAAATTATATATATATTTTACTACAATTAAAGAAATGTACACCGTAGGTAAAGCACAGACAGATACAAAATGTAGGCAGGTGTAGGGCATCCAGGGCACAGCTCCCCTGAGGGGCAGGGGATCAAAGATAGATGTTGACCCAGGTTAGGGAGATATCAAGGATGCTTCTGATCTGTCAGGGCACCTACACACAAAGGGTCCTGACGCAGTGATGTGACAGACAGACACCTAGGTGTTTATTGTATAAGATCAGAATCTGTCTCTTAGATCATCATGAGGTGCAGACACTTTTTCTTCAGAGCTGCAGGGACCCAACTCTCCCCTCACTAAGGGGGACACCCTGTCCAAGGGAAGGGGGCCTGACACAGAACAGTGATCCAGGAAGGCCAGAGAATGCGTCACTCGACACTCACAATACAGTTTTCAAACAAACAGAAAATTAGGGAATACTAAATCATCAGGCAGGAGAATTTTTTTAAGAGTCTCAAATCCAAATGGCAGACAAATAAACAGGTAAAGTCAGTGTTGACACCTGATAGACCCTAACTACTCAGAGCTATACTGAAGTGATTTGAAGGAAAGAGCTCTGAGTAAAGGAATTTCTGGGCTCCCTTGTCCTCAGAAAGGCATCTTAATGAAAACAACCACCACGGCCACCTCCACAATGACACTCCATCATGAGAACCCAAGAGAAGTGCAGCAACCTGCATTCCCCACACCTCTCCTGTTTCCCTAAGGTCATGTTACCCGATACCCAGGAGACCTTATCTACAGTCTCAAAACGGGTTCCCAACACATTTGCTGGTTGACTCGGGGGAGGAGGCTTGTCATCGACCATTGACTGTTCCTGGTGGGCTCTCCTTGTACAAGAGTCACCCAGAAAGCAGATCCTGATCCCCAGTGAATGATGAAAGAAGGTTATGACAAAGAAGTCAAAGACATATTCTGCTCTGCTCACAGAAATGACTAAGGATACACTTACCCTTCTGAGTCAGTTTCCTATCTGATATTAAGCATGGGTGCCCCATGGGTGCTTGCTAAAAATGAAAGTTCCCGGGCCTCCCTGGCTCAGTGGTAAAGAATCTGCCTGCCAATGCAGGGGCCAGGGGTTTGATTCCTGATCCGGGAAGATCCCACATGCCACGGAGCAACTAAGCGCGTGTTCCACAACTCCTGCGCCTGTGCTCTAGAGCTCGGGAGCTACAACTTCTGAGCCCACTGAAGCCCGCGCGCCCCAGGGCCCATGCTTTGCAACAAGAGAAGCCACTGCAATGAGAAGCCCGAGCACCGTGACTAGAGAGTAGCCCCTGCTCACTGCAACTAAGAGAGAAACTTGTGCAGCAGCAGAGACCCAGCACAGCCAAACATAAATAAAATTAAAAAAAAGAAGAAGAAAGTGCCCCCACCCCAGGTGATTGTGAGATGGTCTGAAGTTCGAAAACCACTGGTCTGAACGATTTGCAATATGAGACCAGGAAGAAGCAGGAAAGTAGATCAGAGGGATGAGTACGGTGAAGCAAAGCTTAGAAGGTAAGACCGATGAGGATAGAGTTAGATGGGGCAGGAGGAAGAGGGGATGAAAGCATGAGAAATGGGATGAGAACGATGCTTATAGGAGGAGTGAGCTTAAATGGGGTCCCATCCAGGAGTTGAGAGGGGCCTGACCAGGCCATTAAGAGGTCGGGGGGAGGGCAATGGAGAGCTTCCCAGACAGCAGGGTGCGGGATTTGTGTGCTGCAAAGAAACACAGGAGCTGTCACTGAAGCCAAGCAAAAAAGATATGTCAGGGTCCCTTTCACACCCGGACACCAAGCTGAACCGCATCGTGCTGCTTGCTCTGCAGGTGTCGAGGGAGCAAATGCTCTCTTAGGAACAGAGAGAATCACCTGACATCTCCTAATATGCGGCTTGTGTGCCTCTTAGGGCTTCAACCTCTGAACTGGGACAGAGGTTCAGAGGTTGAACCATAGACAGTGAAATTTGAAAACCTATACATACCACCTTTTTCGTATAAAGAACCTGGTGACTTCAATCCCTCCCTCACCTGGCTGCCCACAGCACTGGTGGGGCTTGGTCTCCATTAGGTGTGACCAGCCAGCCTTCGTGTCCCAGCCACCTGAAGCTGGCGACACAGAGGTAAGTCCCAGGGGACTCCAGGATTGAGACTAAGATGGAAAGTGGAGGTTGACACTTCTTCATTACCTGCAGAACCCTTCCAATAGATGCTTAGCCAGTGACCTGAACCCTACATACAAACGACAAATGTCAAAGGTTTCCCCTGACCCCCTGCTGGCCCGAACCTTTCCTGTCTCCTGAAGAACATTCTCTGCATCTCTGGACCCATCTTTTGTTCTTACACAGGATTCACTGAGCAACAACTAGAGGTCAGGGACCAGGGCATCAGTACTGTGAACACATTCATGGTCTGGACGAGGAGATCACCAGATACACCAAGGGCGGATGTTTGCACATGGTCCTTTCCACCTGTTTTCCTTGACTCCTTGAAGGTTTCCCTTCTTCTTCCAGTACTCTCATCAGGCACATGTATTCGTCTTCCCAAGTATGATACATTCTTCCGGGGTCTACTGGGAGAAAGTTTCAGGAGCTTCAGATGAATCAAGAGCCCAAGTAAAACGGAAGCAAACGGTACATAGTTCCTGCCCGGCTCAGTCCCTAGAACAGAAAACGTACAGCCCCCTCCTTCCTCATTTTGCCTTCAAATCACCCGATGCCAAGAGCTGAAGCATTTCAACTGTGACAACACATAAAAATAAGCATGTAAATGGCAGTGTCCCAGACAAATGTACATTACCATTTGTCTTTTTGATGACTCAGATGGCAAAGAGTCTTTTTGTCTTTTTACATTCATACTGATTTGGGAGTCAAATAATTATTGCTGTTCCACTATAGCTAATCACACATTTAAGTGATTAAAAAATAGTCAAACAAAGTCGATTAAAGTTGTATAACTCGTTAGAGTCAGTGATTAAGTCACTTTCCTGCCCTTTGAAAAAGTCAGCACTCTCACTTTCCCAAAACAGCGGCTGTTCCTCAAAAGTAAAGACTCTTTATCATTAAATCTATATACACAGATTTTAAAATCAGATGGGAAAACTCAATTGCCCACCTGCTAGAATTCTAACTCCCACATTCAAGATAACTAGGACATCAAAGATTCAAGCAACGGTCTTGAAATTTACATGTAGTAAACTTTTGCGGCGTCTAACTCAGAGCTTGAGTATGTTCTAACAAGAAGTCACTTCCCCTCTCCTGACATCTCTGTGAGGCATAAAGAGAGACTTCTCTGTTCCTCCTCATACTGGACACAGTTCATTTTCCTCTCTTTAAAATGTGAAATGCAATCATTTTCTCCCTGGCCAATGAGCTTTTTGCCTCAAGTCCCAGGGCCTTAGAACATCCCAGCAAAGCTTGGCACCAAGCTAACAGGTTCCTTTTTGTAGAGGTCAGAGGTTTATGTATTAAGAACAAGTCAAAGCCATATGTCAAAGCCAAAGTTCATGCCCTGGGAGGCCAATCAGCTAAGCAATTCACAGAGATGGAAACAGACACTTTAAACAGGAAAAGAAATAAAGATTTCTTTAATAGGATGGGAAAAGTCAATTCACCCCTTCCCTGAATGACAAGCAGCAGAAGTAGGTCAATTAAAGGTCAACTCTAGTGGCTCAGTGGTAACGAATCCGCCTGACAATGCAGGAGACACAGGTTTGATCCCTGGGTTGGAAAGATCCCCTGGAATAGAGCATGGCAATTCCTGTATTCTTGTCTGGGGAATTCCATGAACAAAGGAGCCTGGTGAGCTACAGTCCATGGGGTTGCAGAGTTGGACACGACTTAGTGACTACACAACAACAAGGTCAAACTAGCCCTGACTCCAGCAGCAGGAGCACCCCTGTTCACAGAGGCAGCCGGGGAGCTTTGCTACCACAAGATTTCTGGAAGGAATCACGTGAGTGAGGGGACAGGGCGGGTAGAACAGCTGCTGTAGTTCTAGGGAGACTGCCCTAGAACAGGGAGACTGTTCACAGGGAGGCTGCCCAGTGTCTGCACCAGGTACAGACAGGAGGAGGAAGCCATTTAGACCAGAGACATGAACTTGAACCCACACATCACCAATTCCAGCTCCTTCTCCACCCCCGCCCCTGCTCACTGCCTTCCGCACAGCTTGGGTTCACGAGCTGTTTAAGTTCAAGAACTTGCAACATCTGAACAAAAATTTCAGTATAGAAAAGTACTCTCTTCCCTAGTTTCTAGCTACTGCCTCAAATTTTGGGGGAACACACACACACACACATACACACGAGAGAGAGAGAGACAGAGAGAGATAGAGAGACAGAGAGACAGAGAGACAGAGAGAAGATGGATTCAACCTAAAAGATTCAATCAAGTTTGACATCCCTGGAAGCTGAGCTGTGGTTGCCATCCACCCACGCTCATTAGACTGTATTATTGAAGAGAACGAAGCGGATGTAAGGAGTGCCATTTATGGAAGAGAAATTCACACGGACAGGTCACTTAAGAGCTTGTTCAGTCGAACCTGCATTTTTCAGGGAGCAATGGGAGTGCCTGGTCCCAGGCCCACCCACAACAGCCTTCAAACCAGATCCCCTGCCCCCAGGACTTGCTGCCCCATGACAGTTCCCCAAGCATGACCTCACCCCTAGAAAGACTTGACTATAAAATGAGATCAAGATTCTGACTCTCCAAAACATCCTGAACTAAAAGGAAAGCATTAAACATTTCCGGGCTAAGCCCATATTTTGTAGAATGAGTCCTGCCACAGGACTTGACAGGACACGCTACACAGTAAGTGGAGCTCTAGGAAAAGGAGCTGTGCCCCCCTGTCCTTGAAGTCACCTCCTACTTTCCGACCCCACCATAAAGTGTGTCTGCCAAGGAGAATGCCTATTCTGGCATCACTGCGACAGAATTAATTGAGCGGTTCTAGGCCATGTCTCCAGGGTTTGGGCTCCTTACAGGACGCAAGCCCACTGCCACCCACTCTGCCGGCCTGTCCCCAGGTGCCAGCCTCTCTGGCCTGCCTGTCTGCCTAATAAGGCCATGTGCAAGTGGTCAGGCTGGCTGGCTTGTAGGTCACCTACTGCTCCCCGTACAAACCCTGGGCTGGCAAGCAAAGCCACCGCCTACCTTTTGGCAGAAAAAGGGTTACCCTTTGCCAAAGCTCTTAAAAGCCTGCACAGTTGGGGCATTTACATAATAATAGAACCCAAGGCTGCTGGAGCCTGCCAGGCTCAGGATTGGCTTTTTGGGTTAAAGGAACTGATCTTCAGCTGTTGCCTCAGGCCTGGGAGGCTGTGCAAGCGAGAAACTTCATTGCCTCTGCCTCCCCCAGGCCCTTCTAGGCTCCATCAGAGAACACACACCACCAGGCTTTGGAGCAACCTATTTGGCACACTTCCTGACTCCCCCAGACGTTCTGACTTCCAAAATAGCTGCCGACTGTCTACAAATAGATTGCATGTCCTGGGTCCTTAAAAGGGAGTCAGTGGGTCAGGTGCAGGGACAATGCTTAGCATTCCAGAAAATCAACTTCTGTATTTTCAAATAAGGAGGCCGAGCTGTCAGCCAAACCACGCCTGAATACCAACACCCGTTATTTCCATTTCTGTTTTGACCTGGGCTCCTTGGACTCATACATACAAGGAAGAGGCTGTGTATATGGTGATGAATGGCAGCATGGCCATCCGTGCCACCAATTTCCTTTTGCTTCTAGCCATCGGTCTCTGTCCTTCAGAAGGCGTTCCATCCCCTGGGTCACCCAAATCTATGTGTCTCAGCAGAGCTTGCAATGCTACCAGAACTTCGAGTTTTGCCCGTTGACTGGTGATGCGAGATAAGGAGCAGGAAACAGCAAACCCTGAGGATGCCCCCTCCTCCCAACAAGTTCACATATGAAACTACATATACAGCCACGATGCTGATGGATTATAGCAAAAGAAACTAACCCAACAGCCTCATCCTTCCACCCCTCCCCCCCGGTGCTAATGTCCAATGTGAAGTTTTCCCTATGAACTTGGGGCTCCTTCTGAGTATCTCAGAGCCCCAGTGAAAACAGGGCAGTCATTCTGTGCTTCTCAGAAGTCTGCAGGGGCTGAAACCAGAGTCATGAAAACCAAAGGCCTCCTCTATGCTAAGGCTGGGGATGTAAACATTAGATCAAGTTTTGGTTTCCATGAATCCAGTGTTTACCTATTCAGTCTCCAGGGAATTTCCTAATAGAGATATTAGGGAATTCCTGTCTAGATATTCCCTGGCAAAGAGCAAGAGGGAGAGAAGGGGGATACTTTAGACCGAAAGCTTGGGAGCAGCCTTGGAAAGCAGAGTTTTAAAAAGGACCATCAAGAACTTATTTGCAAAGCAGAAATAGAGAACAAATGTATGGACACATAGAGGGGAGGGGGAGCTGGGGGTGGGATGAATGGGGAGATTGGGACTGACATAGCCACACCGCTATGTAAAAACAGGCAACTAATGAGAACCTACTGAACAGCACAGGCAACTCAATGCTCTGTGGTGACCTAAACGGGAAGGAAATCCAAAAAAGAGGGGTTATATGTATACCCCCTTACATGGGCTTCCCTGGTAGCTCCGCTGGTAAAGAATCCGCCTGCAATGCAGGAGACCGCAGTTCGATTCCTGGGTTGGGAAGTTCCCCCAGAGAAAGGGAAAGGTTACACACTCCAGTATTCTTGGGCTTCCCTGGTGGCTCAGACTAAAGAATCTGCCTGCAATGAGGGAGACCTGGGTTCGATCCTTGGGTTGGGAAGACCCCCTGGAGGAAGGCATGGCAACCCACTCTAGTATTCTTGCCTGGAGAATCCCCATGGACAGAAGAGCCTGGCGGGCTACAGTCCATGGGGTCACAAAGAGTCGAACACAACTGAGCGACTAAGCACAGCACGTCTGTATACATATAATTGATTCACTTCGCTGTATAGCAGACACTAGTACAACATTGTAAGGCAACTACACTCCAATAAAAAGATAAATAAGAGGGTGATCAGCCCCATCTGTCCCTCTACTCTCCTCGCAACCTTGACTCTGAAGGGGTTGGCTTTCTCTCTCCTTTACAGTCTCTAAAGTCAGCAAAGCAGGAGAGGACCCAGGTGGGGCCAGACTCTGGAGGAGGCGGAGAGCTGCTCTAGGACCCCCATCAACCCTTGGAAAGCGGAGACAGCCCAAGCTGACCACCCCAAACTGCTTGGTTTTTGCAATTATTTTACTCCTAAGCAGCTAAATTCCCATTATTTAAGGCTCCATGAAAGAGCCCAGCAGAGAGCTCCCTTCTTCCATTGCCAGCTCTGTGGCTCTTTGATTCCAAATTTGTGCTCCCACCAGGGACGAGGCCATGGAAAGGAAAAAGGTGAGGGGCCTTAGCTATGGGCCATAAGCTCTGTCCACTAAGACTCCTCGAGGGGAGGACACTGCAGCTAAAGGCTGGGGTGGCCTGGATCTACCTGTAAATGGTTAGAAGGCCAAACCTCAAGATGGTTGGAAAGACAAACTGAAGATAGAAAACAAAAAAAGAATAAGTTTCTCAAATAATCAGCCATGACCACTGAGCCAAATTCAGGTTTATGCTAATAAAATATAATATTGTAATAAAAGAAAATCCCTCTCTCCCAGTCCCCGTGACCCTCCCAGTTAACAATGGAGATATTGCCTGACCTCCTCTCCCACGGGCATTTCTATCTTAAGCTGGGCTGTTCAACAGGTTTCCACACAAGAGATCTATTCATAGACTTGACTATATTAGATGAGCAACTGACACTCGGTTTTGACAGCATATATTTAGTCAATAGCCACTTAACAAAACTAGAACCACTGCGTTCCCCCCATGAAATGACTACTGTACCATTCACATCAGCAGATGATGGATTTTTTAAAATCAGATCTTTCCCTGTTGAGAAGAGGAAAGAATATTCTCTTTAATATGTACATGACATCTTTTTTTGCTATTAGACCATATATGCAATTTGATTGGGTGACAGGAGGGGACTTTAAAGTGATTAAGCACTAAATCTTCATTTGCTACCTTTTTATATGGTACTTTATTTTTAAGCATATTAACAGACTATTTTTATGGATGTATTTTTAACCTGGGCACATGCTTACCCTGTGTCCAGCTTAAAATATGCTGATGTAGCTTTAAGCCTCCTCCTGCAATACTGACTTGACTTAGTCACAGTTATCAACAAGTATCAGCTCTAAGTACTAACCTGTTTTTTAAAATAGTCTTTAAAAGTAGATTTCTTTACTGCACTATGTTGCCCTCTAGTGGCGGAAAGGAGTTGATGCACTTTCTCAAGTCAATATTTTTACCAACACAGTTCTCTGTGAAAAGCCCCAAGTCAAGACAATTTGGTTTATGGTGACTTTGATATCTCTAGGCTATGTAAGAGCTTGAAAGTGAAAATCACTCAGTCGTGCCTAACTCTTTTCGACCCTATGGAATGCAGCCTGCCAGGTTATTCTGTCCATGGGATTTTCCAGGCAAGGATACTGGAGTGGGTTGCCATTTCCTTCTCCATGTAAGAGCTTAAATGTTAGCAAATGATTTCATTCAATTATGCCACATATATATACTGAGTACCCTATAGACCAATTCCTGTTCTGGGGTTGGGGAGACAGATTTAGTGAGGATATAATGGGAAAATTCCACTTCTAGCAATGAACAACTAAACTGCTTGTGATTATGGAACACTTTTTTTTTTTTTCTTTTTTTGTTTTTTGTTTCCTATTATACAGATGTTAACTTTTAAGAAATAAATGTTATTTTAAAAGTTTTAGAAATAAAAAATAAAACAAAAGGTCTGACATAACATTCCATGCACCCAATGGCTTTTATTTTAATACACATGAAATGCATGGTTATGTAGCATAAATATCAACTGTTCTGAATGCTACTGGTTTTGTATTACTGGCTCAGCTCCTAGACTGTCATTCCCACCTGCCTTTATTTCCCTTTGTCCCAGCCAGGCCTGGAACTTTTCTGTCTGTACCCTCAATAAATACCTGCTAACAAAATGACTGTGGGCTATAAAGGACCCATGAATCCAAACTAACAAGGTCTCATTCTCAGCTAAATAAAAGGACTTTTGCTGTTTTCAGTCAACCATATTATAAAATAAAATATTGGGAGTTATAAAGTTGAGGCCATCTCATAAAAAAGTAATAGGTTCAGTGCAATAATCTACCACAATCATATTTTTTTGTAGATAAACATTACAATGCGGGGAACATTTTGCTCAGATTCTCACATCTGATCATAAATTCCATGATGGAGACTGAAACGTCAAGGGGCCCACAATCATAAATTCCAAAGCTGCAGACGATATTGTGTTTATTTCTTCCATCACTCCTCTTTTTTTCAAACTGGCAGTGTCAGGATGAATGGTGCTACACGTGCGAGTCCTTAGAACGTGAGTGCCACGGGACAAGCCAGGAGAGTAGGGAGCACCTTGATGCCAGACTGGCACCCGGGTCTTAGCTGTGTGAAGCCCCACGCTGACAAGGGGTCTCACCCAGCCACACACGGGGGAACCCAGGTGCCCTGTGGGTGGATGCTGACGTCAGTCCTGGGCTCAAAGGAAGGATGTGCAGGGTACCCATCCCCACCACCCATCCCTGCTCCTGCATCCTAGTTCTAGGTATGGGACTCTAATGCTCAGGCATGTAAGAGGCTTCTTGGAAACAATGCTAAGGTTTTCAATCGCCTCAGTGTCACAGACACCCATAGTCTATTTTTGAACCTATTACATGTCTTCTAAAAAGAAAATAAAGCCACTTGAATATTTCACAAGAATCAAGAGAGTCCCTTACAAGCACTGTGTTGTTCAGTCACTAAGTCATGTCCGACTCCTGCGACCCCCATGGACTGCAGCACACCAGACTTCCCTGTCCTTCACTATCTCCCAGAGTTTGCTCAAACTCATGTCCACTGAGTCAGTGATGCCATCCAACCATCTCATCCTCTGTTGCCCCCTTCTCCTCTTGCCCTCAATCTTTCCCAGCATCAGGGTCTGTCCCAATGAGTCAGCTCTTCACATCAGGTGGCCAAAGTATTGGAACTTCAGCTTCAGCACCAGTCCTTCCAATGAATATTCAGGAGAGAGAGCATAAACTCTCACAAAAGCGGACTACAGGGAGGTTCTCATTTCTCTTTAAAATCCTACCTAACTAGCCCTAACCCTCAGCTTCTTGCCGCCAAGATTCTTCCAGTTAAGGGTGAGGATGGAGACTGAAACGTCAAGGGGCCCACAGTCACATCTCTGAGAGTCATGTAGGAAGGGGGTAGTTTGAAAGATGTAACATGTGATCCAAACAAACAGAGACAACCACAGTTAAGATTACAAAGTAGCCTTGTTGGGTAAAATGTTATCTTGGGAAAAATAGCCAAGTTGATTTTCAAGCAAAGTCTGTGTGACTATTATAATGGAAGTCCAAACAAACTTCAAATATTTTCCCTACAGATTTCTTTCATGGCCAAGGCCTAGGTTAATCTCCATTCCACTCACTTTAGATCCTACCTTGTTTTTTAGGGATTTTATGTAAGGGGTAGCTGCAAATATGGTATCTGCCTCAAAAGCAAAAAGTCTCTGAAGTTCTAAATGATTAATCTGTTAAACCGAAATTTTAAGTAAAACCAGACCTTTAGATATTCAAGGTCATGTTGAAAGTTATCAATATGGTGATTCGGGCTTAAATATACCTGGCAGATTGTGGCTGTAATCTCTGTGCTATATTTAGAGTTTTTGATCACACCTAATGTTTGTATAGTTAGAGGGCACTTGTGAAAAAGGACAGGTTCTGTCATTTTAAACTAAAACTGTACTATGATGCAACATCTTATAAAAATTTCACGCCATTTTAAAAGTATAAACCAGGCACAAATTGTCCCCTGGTCCCTTGCACGCTCTGCAGGGAGCCAATGGCAGTTGGAAGTAAACCATTAAGTGCCTGAAGCTAGTCCTGAAACCTCCCCATGAGGAATATAGGCCTCTGTCCCTGAAATTCCCCAAGTATTTCAATTGGGAACCTGAGGGGTTTATCTCATGCTCCATCTGCCCTCCAGGAAGATTCCAGGCCAAGGGAACCCATCCATGGTGGCCTGGCTAACTGTCCATCAGACTTAGGTTCTCAGAAACCAGGCTGTCTTCACTAGCCTCTGATCAGGCTGGTTCAGTTCAGTTCAGTCACTCAGTCGTGTCCGACTCTTTGTGACCCCATGAACCACAGCATGCCAGGCCTCCCTGTTTTGATAACCTGATCAGGCTGTTTATTAGGCCAGATGCCTGCTACTCTGACTCCCCTGCTTCCTTGATCACATGCAGGAATTCAGTGCTTTTTACCTGCAGCCCAAACCCTCTAAGGCAGGGGTTCCCAACCCCTAGGGCCACAAACTGATTTATGTCCTGTTAGATACTGGTTTGTGTCCTGTTAGGAACCATAGGAGGTGAGTTAGCAAAGCTTTATCTGTATTTACAGCCGCTCCCCATCGCTCACATTACCACCTGAGCTCTGTCTCCTGTCAGATCATCTGCATGAGATTCTCAAAGGAGCTCAAACCCTACTGTGAATATCACATTCAAGGAATCTAGGTTGTGTGCTTCTTATGAAACGCTAATGCCTACTGATATGATTCTGCATTATGGTGAGTTGTATAAATATTTCATTATATATCACAATGTAATGATAATAGGAAGAAGTACACCATAAATGTAATGCACTTAATCATCCTGAAACCATCTCTGCAGTAAGACCACTGCAGTAAGAATGATACATTATAGAACTTCCCAAAGTAGCAATATAACATCTTGGGCAATGTGTCAAATTAAGAATATTTTAATACTATCCACATATTAAGCTACACTCAATATACAAATTCTATAGGTTTAAAAAAAATAATAATCTTGTTACAGACACTGACTCCAAATTCCATACTTGAGGATTCAAGAAGCCCTTTGATTCGTAATATACACAAAATTCAAAACAGCTTGGTGGTCTGATCCCCCAGCCTCTGTTGAGAAGATTCTGAGAAGCTTCTGTAAGGTTAAGCTTCCCTGCTGGCTCAGATAGTAAAGCGTCTGCCTACAATGCGGGAGACCCAGGTTCAATCCCTGGGTTGGGAAGATCCCCTGGAGAAAGAAATGGCAACCCACTCCAGTACTCTTGCCTAGAAAATCCCATGGACGGGGAAGCCTGGTAGGCTACAGTCCATAGGGTCACAAAGAGTCGGACATGACTGAGCGAGTTCACTTCACTCAGGGAGAGGGGAGGAGGAGCCAGTCAGGTGGTGGAGGATACCTTGGCATCTCCTAAGGTCTGTTTTTGTTCCCTGACATTTGCTACCTGGGATGCGAGAGTTCGAGCTGGATCTGGCCCCTTCTTGTGGACTCTTGCAGACAGGGCCCCTAGAAGCCCCCTCTCCGTGTTTCCAGGGCTGAAGACTGAGGTTGGCACCGCTGCCCTGGGAGCAGTGAAGTAAAATTCACCACCCCGGCCTCAGAGGCACGCCCAGGCAGGGGCCCTGGGTGGAGCAGAGTAGGCGCAAAGGGGCCAGTGGGGAACGATGCTGGGTTCACCCCTTGCATGCCCAGGGCCCTTGCAGCACCGACAAAGGAGGTCACTTACAAAGGATGCTTAAGTCAGAGCACATGGGCCAGAGCCATCTAGTTATGTGGCAAAGCGAGCAAATCCCCATTTGTCCTACTGATGAGTTTCTCGACTGGGGGAAGAAAAAACCACCAGCAATGTAAAAACAGAACAAAACATGTTTTGGGTGGGCCAACCTCTTAAACTTGCTATTCAAGACAAAAATACATATGGCACAGGGGAGAAGGCTAGAGGTGGTCCTTGTTTGGGATTTCAGTGCTTCTTCCCTGTTTCTACCCAGATGGGCTGGTTCTATGTCCCACCATCACACCCTGGTTCCTCAAGTGCCCCCTGGATGCAAACCATCCTGCCTCACCCTCCACGGACGGCTCCCAGTCCAGGTGCACGGATGAGGGACCAGAACCCAGGGCTCCCACCTGCCGCTCCCTGCAGGGACCTCCTGGGACCCCTTCACCACCAGCTAGGATCAGGGGCCATGTGGGCCAAAGGGGATGTCTTTCCTGCCTTACTGTCCCATAGCCTATGGACTCATCTCTGGGAAGGCCATGGTCAGGGAAGGGTCCAGAGTGCCGTCTGCAGGGTTAGCTGCCATGTCTTTATAGCCGTGGGTCAGGCAGCGAGTCTGATGTCTGAGAACACAGGCTATGCCACGTGACCCTTCTTCTTGGGGTCTCCAGGAGAAGCTGGGTTGTGCCGGGTACACCCATCTGTCATCTGTCTTTTGAAAATTCCTCCCCCCCACCCTCCGGATGCAGAGTTCACAGTGGGAGCATTTCAGGCATCCACCAACCACAGAGGCCTCAAAGGGCCTAAGAAATGAAGCCTCAGCTAAAGAGGTATTGGGGTCCGGCCCACAGAGGGTCCAGAGGGGGTCACCTCATCCTCTCCCACATCCTTCCGCACCTCCTTGTATCTGGAAAGCAAGTCCCCACCCAGCGCTGAGCATAGATGACTAACCCCATCACTTTCCACGGATGCAGCCTTTAACTGCAGACACGGAGCTTTCGACGTCCCGTTTCATCTTCACTGCCCCCAACTGGACACTGTGGAGCGCTTTCTAATTTACAAAGTGCCTTACTCCACCTGCCTTCCTGTGATCCTGCTGCCACAATGGCAAGTACCCCGGTCCCCATTTCACAGATGACAAAACTGACCTCCAGACAGGTTTAAAATACAGTGTTTAGTGAGAGATGAAGAAAGACGGTTGTGGATGGGAAAGGGCTTTGTGGTCCCTGGATTCCAGCTTGACCTTTTTCCTTTTCTTTTTGATGTAGACCATTTTTAAAGTCTTGTTGAATTTGTTACAACATTGCTTCTGTTACATGTTTTGGTTTTTTGGTCGTCAGGCATGTGGGATCTTAGCTTCCCAACCAGGGATCGAACCTGTACCCCCTGCACTGGAAGGTGAAGTCCTAACCACTGGATCACGGTGAAGTCGTGCAGCTTGAGCTTTACTAGGCAGAGGTGACCAAGATGAATTACAAAGTCAAGCATGCCATCATGGCTGGTGCTCTCTCTCTCCCAGCTCCAGCTTCAGTGGAGACTTGGAGATACTCCAGAAAGGATGGCCCCACAGGTTCTAAAACTGAACAGTAACTACCTTTGGGGTAAGAGGGAAAAAGAGCCTGCAAATGCGTGTCTGGGGCAAGTGGAATCAGCACTAACCATTTTTTCTTATGAATCATGTGGAGAGCCTGATAGGTTTTATTCAAAACTGCTGTTTTCAAGTCTTGGCGATCATGGCTGTGTAGATGCTAGGCTCTGGTTAAGGAAGGGGCAGAAGTGAGAAACAAAAGATGGAAACAAGATTCTCACTACATTCTTCTGGTGACAGACTTGGAACATGAGCTAATAATGTAACACACCAGCCCAGCCAAAGCTGAACAAAAACAATACTATCTACAGCTGCCTTGGGGCATCTTTCAGAGCACAAAATAGCCTCACCCTACTCCCTCCCAGCAGCTTCTCTTTCTTTCTTTTTTTATTGATGCGCGGGCGTGGATAATCCTTGCAAGCCAATATGTCATTCTGTTTAGCTTTAGAAATACTTGATCATGCTGATTTGGCAAAGGAAAAAAAAAAGTGCTGTACAGCAGGAATACTTCATCTCCGCAGTAACTAGTTTGAGCAAGTCAGGGGTGGTTCTCAGGCTGACTGTGAGGGTCTGACACTGAGGAAAGGGCTTCACTTTGAAGCCTGACTTTGACCCTCAGGCAAACTCACAGGATAAACAGCTGTTTTTCGGTCTTGCCCGGAAAATTCTGAACAAGTTCTGACTCCCAAAAATCTTTGTCTTGCTTTTATTTTTATTTTTTTGCAGTCTTTCTTTAAAAAAACAAAAACCAAACACCTGTTTTTGCAGCCCTCCAGTGGGAAGCAAGAATCACAAAATTAAATCCCAGCATGTCACATGGACAAGAATTGCTTTTCTCATGAGAGCCAAGATCCAAGGCCATGGGGCGAAAGTGATTTACAGGAAATGCGCAAGTTGTTCAGCAAGTATAGAGCTTGAGTCGGGTATTGTTCATAACCACCTCTTGTGTGTGGTTAGCTCTTCTGATGGAGGCAGGATTAGGATGTCATTAACATGTAGCCCATGAATGAATGGAGAACACGCCACTACAAGTGGCAGAAAAGATGCTCCACTGTTAGCGCTTGGGGCCAGAGGAGGTTCTTACAAGGCTTTCTGAGAACTGTCACAGAACTCTGGACATTAGTTATACATGACACAGGGGAGAAATAGGAAAGCAGCAATCACGTGCATCTGGGCCCCTGATGTTGGGTGACCTTTAGGGTTAGACCTGGCTTTGGAAATCCTCTGGTTTAGTCTCTCCACTGGAGCTGAGGGGGTAGACTTTCCCAGTGGGACTTAAAACTGCCCAAGCCACACACAGACTGATGGCATAAAAATCCCTAGATGGAACCCAGGCTTGGGGATGTAGTAAAGCACCCCAGGTGACTTGGGGTGCAGCCCAGGGCCAGAACCTCAGTTACCTGAAGTGGCTCGTCTGATGGAGGTGTGCACAGGCTGGCTCCAAGGATGGCAGCCGCAACATGGAAACTGTAAGAGCTCTGGTTCTGTTTCGAAACACCAGCATCATTTTTATAGCAAAGTTTGTTGCATGGTGATGCATCAAAACAAACATTATTACAAAATACGCGATTTGAATTTCATCAGTCCCAGAACTTGATAGCATAAAGGACCCTAACTCAAACATTACAGAGTAGAATTATGATAAAAACACAACCACATGAGCTCCCAGTGAACCAGGGAAAGGAGGGAATGAAACAATTCCAGGTCATCCTAACTAAACTCCTGCTGTTGCTACAGCCACCTTGGAGAACAGTATGCGGATTCCTTAAAAAACTAGAAATAAAACTACCATATGACCCAGCAATCCCACGACTGGGCATAAACACTGAGAAGACCGTAATTCAAAGAGACATACATACCCCAATGTTCATTGCAGCACTATTTACAATAGCCAGGACAGGGACTCAACCTAGATGTCTATCCACAGATGAATGGATAAAGAAATTGTGGGACATATACACAATGGAATATTAGCCCTAAAAAGGAACAAATTTGAGTCCGCTCTAGTGAGATGGATGAACCTGGAGCCTGTTATACAGAGTAAAGTAAGTCAGAAGAGAAAAACAAATATTATATATTAATGCATATATATGGAATCCAAAAAATGGTACTGATAAACCTATTTGCAGGGTAGCAATAGAGGTGCAGTCATAGACTTGTGGACATGGTGTGGGGGGTGAAGAGGAAGGTGGGACGAACTGAGAGATTAGGATTGACATATACACTACCGTGTAGAAAAATAATAAAACCCCACTGTTGCACTGACATAGCCCACTCTCTGGGTCTATGCTATGAGAGCCCTTTTAAAGGAGATTATAATTAGAAGGACCAGCTAATCCAAAGTACATCAATACATATTACGATCAGCTTCTGGTTTATTTCTAACACTCAGATGGTAAGGAATTCATTCTAGAAATCACATGTACTATAACCACAGGACACAGGCACACCCTTGATATCTACTGTGCTCTTTCTTTAAAATTCTTTTTCCTGGCTCCATTTCTCTCTGTCATTAATATATGTTACTCATGTGCTGACTTGAAAGGTTCATATTTTGTTGCGGTTTTCATCCTCTGTATCTCAGAAACATGTTACTACAATTATGTAAGTTTGTCATCCAAGGAAAATTGCTAACAATACCAGCGTAAGTTCCCAGAGCAAAGGCATTAAAAAAAAAAAAAAATCCCTCCTAGAGGTTTATTTGTTCACTTTGTTTCCAAAACGCCACATGTCATAATTTTAAAAAATGCGCACATCAGATTTCCCAAAGCCCAAAATTGGAGCAAAAAGTGATTCGAAAGATCAAGATGGGCTGTTCTCAATTTCTGAAAGGATGCTTCTAAACCATTATTAGGGAGAACTGCATTGTAACGTATTTCTCAGAAAGAGGCAGTGGTGACCAGTAATGTACCAGAGGTGACACTTCATGCAAAGGGCAGCCCGGAGCTTAAGGGCCTGGGTTCTTCAGACAGACAGGCGTTCAAACCCCAGCTCTGCCCTTTCCTAGCTATGGGACTCATGGGTCAATTACCACCACCAATGATGGAAGCCAAAAGGTTTTTCTAAGGATGCAGGACGCTCACATCCAGAACAGAGCACTCAGCTCAGTGCAGGCTCCTCAGATACCGTACCCAGAGGCATCACCACTGCCCTTGTATATCCCTCTCCCTCCCTTTCCTCTTCATCTGATTCTTCTCTTCCTGAACTCTTTCCTGGCACACATGTGCACACACAGACTCCTTTCTACCTTAACAAATCTATGCAGTAATGCCTGCTGGAATCAATATTATCCAGTTTGCTTTATACTGTTCTAATTGTTTCAACAGATGGGATCCTAGGTTAACAGATTCCATTCCAACCTTTCTGCTTTTAACAATGTATGGAGCTCTTAGCAATACTAAACACCTACAGAAGAAATGCCATCCATGCCAACATAGTTTCGGTTATTTTGCAACAACCTACCAACAAGGAGAACTCCTGAAGCACCCAAGACCTGATCTTCCGACATCACTGCCCTGGCTGGCCTCGTCTCTACCTCCCAGCTCCACCAGCCCAGGGGGGCTGCATGTGTCCATAAAATGGCTGGGGCAGGTTAAGTGTTCACCAGAATGATTTTTGGAAGAAAAAAAGACGCAAGTGCTTCCATTTGTGAATATAACATAAATGTTTGTGGGGTCATGCCTTCTACAGAAAAACCTATACATCTGTGAGACTATGTATACTGCAGTTTTCCTGGCTTCGTATTACAATGTTGAAAGATGTGAAATGTCAAGTCTGAAAGATGACTAAATCTAATTTTAAGAAGAAAGAGGGGTGAGATACCAAAAAAAATTTTTTTTTAATATTTTCATTCCCATTAAGATGATAAGGAGGGATGTCTTAAGTGTTGGACTCCTGAAGTCTGCTCAGAGTACCTTCTTGCTCCTCCTTGGATGCGCCTTTCTTTGGACTTAACACAAGTGCTGAGCAGGACAGAGTTGCTGACATGAATGAATGGCCTTTGGTCCCAGGTGAAGGAATAACTGAGAAGGATCCCTACCCACCTTGCCTTTCTCGCTTAGTCTCTTAGCCCATACACAGCATGAAAACGTGAAAAATATTTCTAACCCCTTCTTCCTTACAAAGAAAAAAGTAAACAGAGAGGAGGAGAGAAGGTAGCAATTTTGTTTCTGGAAAGACCAGAAAACTGTCATTTATGCCTTTCGGAGAAGGAGTTCTGTTGGGTGTGGTGTGAAGTCAATAAAATAGGTGCTAATTGGCAGCTTTTAAAACAAAAATGAAAGGGCATTCAGCAAGTAAATGCTTGATGTCTCAACCCTAGTAAAAGAGCTCTGGCTCCAGGTGGGGGAAAAAAACTCCCGAGAATCATGACATAATTTACGGCCAGATAGTTCATCAAATTTCTTCACCTGTAGTTTTGAAACATATGTGGCATTCATATTTAATAGAGCAGCTGCCTGGACCAGGAGGCAGGTGATGAAATGACATAGCAGTGGGCAAAGGGAGCATTCTTCCTCTCGGAACAGTCACAATATCTTACTTAATTGAAGTACCCATCCAGGGTTGGTCCAACTGACCGCATTCTGAACAAAACATATATTGAAAAGCACATTTAATGGGCACCTGAGGTGTATGTTTTCAAATGACCTAACTGTTATTTTTGGATTTTTATTCAATTTATATAAAATTATACTGCTAATAGATGTCATACAGAAAGCCAGAACTTGGTCTGTAAAGGTGACTCTGGACTAAGTCTACAGTGCAGTCTTTTCAAATCCGGCTTATGTTTCTAATTTCTGGATTTATGTGATTCAAATAGAGCTAAAAAGTAGGAGATGGTTCACAGTTACTAGTTTCTGGTTTGTCCTTACAGACTTTATGCATGCAAGCAAATACAAATAAATGCTTCTTTTCCCTTTTATACCCAGATGTAAAGTATCCTTAGAGATGCATTGTGAAGATCTTTCCATAAAGGCACACAGCTTCCTCATTTGTTACATAGCAACCCATAACTTACTTAATGAGTCCCTTATTGATGGGCACCATAGTTTCTAATATTTTGCTATTTACCACAAAACTATAATATATAATCAGGAATGCAAGTGTATGTGAAGGAAATCTGATGGAAACTGCCAAGTTGGTCCTCCCCAACATTGTATCATTTTATATTTCCATCAGCAATTCTCCCTACAGCCTTACCATCAGAGCTTGTGATCAAATTCTAAATCTTTGCTTCTCTGAGGTTTCACAGTCATGGTACACTTTTATTACTGAGTGAAAGAGGTTGAGCATCTTTTCACATGCTTTAGATTCAAATTTAATTTTTCTTTCTTTTTTGGTGTGTATCCATGTAGATGCATTGCTGATATTTTTACAGTGTGTTTTGCTTTTTTTATTTTTAGAAATTTACATGTTAACATATTATTAGCCATATATCTGTGATAAGAGTTGAGAATAGTTTCCCTAATTTTTCCCCTCTCTTTGATGTTTTTGTTTCCCAGTTCAAAAGTGTTGTTACTGTTTTTAGAATTCAGTTGGTTTTTTTTAAATCAATCTTTTATTTCATGGCCTCTGGATTGTAAGCAGTTGGGAAAAATCTGCAAAATCTAGAGCTATTAAGACATTATACGTTTTTGAAAAGATGCTCGTCATTGCTAATCATTAGAGAAATGCAAATCAAAACCACAAAGAGGTACCACCTCACACTGGTCCGAATGGCCATCATTAAAAAGTCTACAAATAACAAATGCTGGAGAGGGTGTGGAGAAAAGGGAACTTTCCTACACTGTTGGTAGGAATGTAAATTGGTATACCCACTATAGAGAACAGTATTAGAGATTCCTCAAAAAACTAAAACTAGAGCTACTACATGATCCAGCAATCCCACTCCTGGGCATATACCTAGACAAGACCTCTAATCCAAAAAGATACATGTACCCCCATGTTTACAGCAGCACTTACAATAACCAAGACAAGGAAGCAACCTAGTGTCCACTGACAGATGAATGGATACAGAAGATATGATATATACAATAGAATATTACTCAGTAATAACAAAGAATGAAATACTGCCCTTTGCAGCAATATGGACAGACCCAGAGATTATCATACTAAATGAAGTAAGTCAGAGAGAAAAACAAATACCATATGATATCACTTGTAGGTGGAATCTAAAACAGGACACAAATGAACTATCTATGAAACAGAAATAGACTCACAGACACAGAGAACAGACTTGTGGTTGCTAAGGGAAAGGGGAGATGGGACAGGGATCAGCAGATGCAAACTAGTATTTCTAGAATGGATAAGCAACAAGGTCCTACTGCATAGTACAGGGAACTAGATTCAATATCTTATAATAAACCATAATGAAAAAGAATATATATGTATAAATAAATCATATGAATCACTTTGCCGTACAGCAGAAATTAACATAACATTGTAAATAAACTACATTTCAATAAAATACATTAAAAATTGTTTTATTATGGCACTGTTTTTGATTTGAAAAAATATAAACCTATGCAAAGTAGAGACAAAGCTACGGTGAACCCCCTACACTCACCACTAGTTTTGACAATTATCAAAATTTTGTCCCACTTGCTTCTCTTATCTCTCTCTCTCCATAACATTATTTTAAAGCAAACCCAAGATTTCAAGTGATTTCACCCCTATTTACATGCTTCAGTAAGCATTTCAAAACATTATGAACATTTTCTTGCATAGCCATCATGATATTACCATATGTAACAAATTTAATAATGCATATGATGTCCTTTGATACTTGATCAACTCTCCAATAACTCTCAAAAATGTCTTTACACAGTTGACTTGTTCATCTGTAAATATGAGATCTCTTGGAAATGTACCCTGATGTATGGTACAATTTATTTAAAGAAATAAATTTATTTGTTATTTTTTTCATGTGGTTACCCAGTTGTCTTAGCATTCATTTAATGGTCCATTTTCCCCTACTGATTTTAAATGCTTTTTCCCCTCATTTAAAAAATTTATCCCCATATATTTTGGGGACTATTTCTGGTTCTCTAATCTGTTGCACTGTTCTGTTTTATTCTATGCCAGCGTGTATGTTAGTAGCTCAGGTGTGTCCGACTCTTTGCAACCCCATGAACTCCTGTCCATAGGATTCTCAAGGCAAGAATACTTCAGTGGGTTGACATTTCCTCCTCCAGGGGATCTTCCCAACCCAGGGATCAAAGCTGGGTTTCCTGTATTACAGGCGGATTCTTTAATGTCTGAGCCACCAGGGAAGCCCTTTATGCCAGTAATACCTTTTAATTCCACAGTGTGTTTAATAAGTGATAGCTCTTGTTTATATACCTATGTGAACTGAGAATCCACTTGCCTACCTTTTTTTTTAAGAGTTGGTATTTATTGGGAATAAGTTAAATTTAATAAATTAATTTATGAAGAATTGCTATATTCACAATCTTGAATTTTCTTATTCTAGAACACAATGCATGCCCTCCCACTTTTTTTTTTTCAAATTCTTTTTGTATCCTTTAGGCATATTCCACAATTTTATACATGTAGATTCTACATATTCCATGCCAAGTTATTCCTAGCACTTAATCCACTTTGCTGTCTCAGTCAACGTGGGCTTCTGTTCCTCTGAAGTGCTTGCAGGGGTCATTGGAGGTACAGCCTTTAGCAGTCAAGGTCCTGCTCACTGCCTCGGAAGATGCTCAGAGGCCGAGGTTCACCTGTGCATGACAACCAGACTGTAGGCCTGAAGCAGAGCTGGAAGCAATTCAACTCAGGTCAAAGCCTTCCCATCCTTACTCTTGCCCCATTCAGGGGCAGGGCTCAAAGACCTGAGGATCTAGGGTGAGGAGAAGATGCAAAATAGCAGCTCTGGGACCCATGAGATACCTTATCTCCTGTTGAGCTTTTACAGAAGCTAAACTATCTCTAATCTGCAACTAACAATTTACTCTGTGATTAACTGTGCTGCAAGACAGGCACCTGCCTGATCACTCTTCCAGATTCCCAGGGAAGCTTATAAAAGGCCCTTGGCGGTCTCTGCACAGCACCAGACACGGCAGTCATTTGGGGCAGCAGACTCAACCTCCTGCCTCCCACCTGCCTGCTGTTTCCCACCATGGGGAGCCGGCAGCCACCTCTACAGCCAAATCCTTCTCGCTCAGGACACAGGACTCTGCAGGCTTTTCTGCTGATCTCCCTCCAGAAGCAATAGGGAAAATGCAGCAAGCTCATCACTGTGACGTTGGGGCACCCCTCACCCTTTTCTCATGCATACTCTGTGGCTCCCCATGCACTTGAGGCAGTGGCCCCATGCGTCTCCTCCATCCCTGCTGACCTTGGTACCCAATCAATCGCTCGAACTGGTACATTCCTCCCGTGCCCCACTCTGATCCCTTCCTTCCTCTCTCTGCTGCATCATCGTCACCACACTTTGAGACTCGTCCAATCCCACAGCCTCCCCGACTTCAGTAGCACCTCATCCACCCCATCCCTCCTGCAGTCGTCAGCATCTGCCCTGTCAAGATACCCAAGAATTCTGTGGGCAGTAAACACACCCCAACTATCTTGAAATTCACGGCCCTCCTTGGTCCAATCGATGACCACTCCCTTCCACCTTTCTTCCTCCTTCCTTCCACCAACTCTCATCTTTCCACTTATCAAAACCCTCCCTCCTTTCCATCTGTGAAGTCTCCCCAGACTCCTGTTCTTCAACCTCAGCACACCCCCCATCAAATTGCCATCTTCTGTGTGCCCATCTATGACTTCCAAGCTTCCTAGGGAGGCCCTGAAGTGTTCAAAGTGCTGCTTGCTCATAAAACACTTCCAAGCTGCATTTGTGCATGAAGCAATCAGTGATCTCACATTTGTCCTACATATCTGATCTCTACTCTACACGGCTGTTTGAATATGGACTAGTGAGCTTTTGCCTTTGGAGATAAATCACACTTATAGAACACCCACTCTGTGCCCAAGGGGCATGATGGTTCTCCATCCTCATCCATGTGTTTGCACTGCTGACAGTCCACCATCCAGCCGTCTCCTCCCACCCTGCATGAACCCCTCTGACTGTAACGCTTGGTGTACTTTTGTTTACTGAGAAGGAAATTTATTTATTATCTCCCGTATATTGAAAGTGAAAGTGAAAATTGCTCAGTCTTGTCCAACTCTTTGCGACCCCATGGACTATACAGCCCATGGAATTCTCCAGGCCAGAATACCAGAGTAGCCTTTCCCTTTTCCAGGGGATCTTCCCAACTCAGGGATCGAACCCAGGTCTCCCACATTGCAAGCAGATTCTTTACCAGATGAGCCACAAGGGAAGCCCAAGAATACTGGAGTGGGTAGCCTATCGCTTCTCCAGGGGATCTTCCCGACCCAGGAATTGAACCAGGATCTCCTGCATTGCAGGTGGATTTTTTACCAACCGAACTATCAGGGAAGCCCAATATGTCCTGTACATTGCTCCTTCTCATTTATTTTAATGTCTCAAAGCACCCAGGAGCCCTTCTTCTTAAATGCTTTACCTGTTTCATTTATTTTTTTTTTAATTTCATTTATTTGGCTATGCCAGGTCTTAGTTGCAGCATGCAAATTCTCAGTTGCAGAATATGGGATCTAGTTGCCTGACCAGGAATCAAACCCAGGGCCCCTGTACTGGGATATGGAGTCTTAAGGCTTTATCTGTTTTAAATGTAAAGGCTGGACACTGAGGCAGGCAGAGCTGCTAGGAACCACAGTCAGGAGGAACTGCCAGCCCATGTCAAGTGGTTACTCATCCCCAACTGCCCCCGTGCCAGGTAGGATGTGATAAGAGCCTCTTTTTAGCTCTGGCAGGTGTGTCCCTCTCATATAGGACAGATCGAATGCCAGCCCTTGGTAAAGATTTAAAAAAAAAAAATTACTTGACATTTTATGACATCCTGGGATATTCCAGAGAGGAACGGGAACCAAGCCAAGACCAAAGGTACAGAAGTCCTTGAGTTCAAGGGCTACCTGGAAGGTAGGACTGGTGACTGTGAGATCTACAAGGCACCAGGTCCCAGCCCTGTAGCGTCTTAGAAGAGAGGAACAGGAGTATCTCAGAGACTGGGAAACTCCTCAGAAAATGACTAGTCACCACGATCAGAGTGACTCCTTTAAGGTGGCTGGCAATGGCTGGCTCCCTGGGACTCTAGCACTTGAGGTAGCCTAGGGTTCAACGTCACTTACGGATATTAGAAACAACAAAGGGGAACAGGTATCATGCCACGGACATTGACTCTAGAAGTTAGTGGGAGGAAAGGGTGTGAGCTTTGTCAGCAAAATTTTCTCTGGAAATATTCTATACCTGCCCTAGGGAAGGCTCAGGTGTTGGTTGGCAGGACTCACCTCCTTCACTATCTCAGAAAATATCAATTTTCAGCCCTTCCTATTATGAGCAAGAAGAGGATCTGCTTGGATTCGGGCAGCAGGTGTGTGCCGCAGGGGCAGTGGGGTCACCAGAGCAAAGTTCCAGGGACTCTGAAGACCCAGGGACAATAGAGCTCTGGCTACTGATTCTTAACGGCTGATAGAAATACATCCCCTTGTTCTAATTATTCTCGGGGAAGCTTCTTAGAGCATCCTGCTGTTCCTTTACCCTGAGCTTCTCTTGTGCTGGTAATGACATCAGCGAAAAGAATGACTGAGTGTTCTTTACATCATACACGAAGGCAGTGATTGGAGTTGGCGGTAGCTCCTTCGTGAGCTGAATTATGGTCGAATCCCTCACAAACTGATAGACGATTCTCTGCTAGAGGGCTCAGGGTCTGGGTGTCATGCTCTTCCCCATGTATGCTCTGTCCATGTACACTGTAGTTCAACAAATAATTTGTAATTCAAAGGAACTGCCCTAGACTTAGATTTGGTAAAAATAAGATGAGGACATCCTGTGTTCGCTTGGATTTTAAATATGATTTTTCTACGAGATGTTACATAGTTGGGGGGAAAAAAAACAAACACAAAAGGTTAGCGAAGGAAAACTCAATTTTCAAAATAGCCTTTGACCCTTGAGTGAGTGTGCTTTTCCTGAGTGTACAGATGATTAGAACAATGTTCTGAAGGCCCCACTGCAGGTGTGTCCATTCACACGCCAGTGACAGATGGCACTGGGCCAAGACGCTGCAAGGGGAGAGACAGAAGGCCAGGGGC